>NC_081312.1:82084142-82387173 GCF_026419965.1 Kogia breviceps | reverse complement strand
CTGCTTGTATATATTGAAGATTAATCATTTGTCAGTTGCTTTGTTTGAAAATATTTTCTCCCATTCTGAGGGTTGTCTTTTCGTCTTGTTTATGGTTTCCTTTGCTGTGCAAAAGCTTTTAAGTTTCATTAGGTCCCATCTGTTTATTTTTGTTTTTATTTCCATTTCTCTAGGAGGTGGGTCAAAAAAGATCTTGCTGTGATTTGTGTCAAAGAGTTGTCTGCCTATGTTTTCCTCTAAGAGTTTGATAGTGTCTGGCCTTACATTTAGGTCTTTAATCCATTTGGAGTTTATTTTCGTGTATGGTGTTAGGAAGTGTTCTAATTTCATTCTTTTACATGTAACTGTCCAGTTTTCCCAGCACCACTTACTGAAGAGGCTGTCTTTTCTCCATTGTGTACTCTTGCCTCCTTTATCAAAGATAAGGTGACCATATGTGCATGGGTTTATCTCTGGGCTTTCTATCTTGTTCCATTGATCAATATTTCTGTTTTTGTGCCAGTACCATATTGTCTTGATTACTGTAGCTTTGTAGTATAGTCTGAAGTCAGGGAGTCTGATTCCTCCAGCTCTGCTTTTTTTCCCTCAAGACTGCTTTGGCTATTCGGGGTCTTTTGTGTCTCCATACAAATTTTAAGATTTTTTTTTGTTCTAGTTCTGTAAAAAATGCCATTGTAATTTGACAGGGATTGCATTGAATCTGTAGATTGCTTTGGGTAGTATAGTCATTTTCACAATATTGATTCTTCCAATCGAAGAACATAGTATATCTCTCCATCTGTTTGTATCATCTTTAATTTCTTTCATCAGTGTCTTATAGTTTTCTGCATACAGATCTTTTGTCTCCTTAGGCAGGTTTATTCCTCGGTATTTTATTCTTTTTGTTGCAATGGTAAATGAGAGTGTGTCTTTAATTTCTCTTTCAGATTTTTCATCATTAGTGTATATGAATGCAAGAAATTTCTGTGCATTAATTTTGTATCCTGCTACTCTACCAAATTCATTGATTATCTCTAGTAGTTTTCTGGTAGCATCTTTAGTATTCTCTATGTATAGTATCATGTCATCTGCAAACAGTGACATTTTTACTTCTTCGTTTCCAATTTGGATTCCTTTTCTTTCTTTTTTTTCTCTGATTGCTATGGCTAAAACTTCCAAAACTGTGTTGAATAATACTGGTGAGAGTGGGCAGCCTTGTCTTTTTCCTGATCTTAGAGGAAATGGTTTCAGTTTTTCACCATTGGCAACAATGTTGGTTGTGAGTTTGTCATATATGGCCTTTATTATGTTGAGGTAGGTTCCCTCTATGCCCACTTTCTGGAGAGTTTTTATCATAATTGGGTGTTGAATTTTGTTAAAAGCTTTTTCTTCATCTATTGAGATGATCATATGGTTTTATCCTTCAATTTGTTAATATGCTGTATCACATTAATTGATTTGCATATATTGAAGAATCCTTGCATTCCTGGGATAAACCCCACTTGATCATGGTGTATGGTCCTTTTAGTGTGCTGTTGGATTCTGTTTGTTAGTATTTTCTTGAGGATTTTTGCATCTATGTTCTTCAGAGATTTTGGCCTGTAGTTTTCTTTTTTTGTGACATCTTTGTCTGGTTTTGGTATCAGGGTGATGGTGGCCTCATAGGATGCATTTGGGAGTGTTCCTCTCTCTGCTGTATCTTGGAAGAGTTTGAGAAGGATAGGTGTTAGGTCTTCTCTAAATGTTTGATAGAATTCACCTGTGAAGCCGTCTGGTTCTGGGCTTTTGTTTGTTGGAAGATTCTTAATCACAGTTTCAGTTTCAGTACTTGTGATTGGTTGCTTCATATTTTCTATTTCTTCCTGGTTCAGTTTCAGAAGGTTGTACTTTTCTAAGAATTTGTCCATTTCTTCCAGGTTGTCCATTTTATTGGCATATAGTTGCTTGTAGTAGTCTTTCATGATCCTTTGTATTTCTGCAGTTTCAGTTGTTACTTCTCCTTTTGCATTTCTAATTCTGTTGATTTGAGTTTTCTCCCTTTTTTTCTTGGTGAGTCTGGCTAATGGTTTATCAGTTTTGTTTATCTTCTCAAAGAACTAGCTTTTTTAGTTTTATTGATCTTTGCTATTGTTTCCTTCATTTCTTTTTCATTTATTTCTGATCTGATCTTTATCATTTCTTTCCTTCCGCTAACTTTGGGGGGGATTTTTGTTCTTTCTCTAATTGCTTTGGGTGTAAGTTTAGGTTGTTTATTTGAGATTTTTATTGTTTCTTGAGGTAGGATTGTATTGTTATAAACTTCTGTCTTAGAACTGCTTTTGCTGCATCCCATAGGTTTTGGGTCATCGTGTTTTCATTTTCATTTGTTTCTAGGTATTTTTTGATATCCTCTTTGATTTCTTCAGTAATCTCTTAGTTGTTTGGTAGCATATTGTTTAGCCTCCATGTTTTTGTATTTTTACAGTTTTTTCCTGTAATTGATATCCAGTCTCATAGCATTGTGGTCAGAAAAGATACTTGATGCAATTTCAGTTTCTTAAGTTCACCAAGGATTGATTTGTGACACAAGATATGATTTATGCTGGTGAATGTTCTATGAGCACTTAAGAAGAAAGTTTATTCTGTTGTTTTTCAATGGAATGTCCTATAAATATCAATTAAGTCCATCTTGTTTAATGTGTCATTTAAAACTTGTGTTTCCTTATTTATTTTCATTTTGGATGATCTGTCCATTGGTGAAAGTGGGGTGTTCAAGTCCCTACTATGATTGTGTTACTGTCGATTTCCCCTTTTATGGCTGTTAGCATTTGCCTTATGTATTGAGGTGCTTCTATGTTGGGTGCCTAAGTATTTACAATTGTTATATCTTCTTTGATTCATCCTTTGATCATTATGTAGTGTGCTACTTTGTCTCTTATAATAGTCTTTATTTTAAAGGCTATTTTGTCTGATATGAATATTGCTACTCCATCTTTCTTTTGATTTCCATTTTCATGGAGTACCTTTTTCCATCCCCTCACTTTCAGTCTGTATGTGTCCCTAGGGCTGAAGTGGGTCTCTTGTAGACAGCATATATACAGGTCTTGTTTTTGTATCCATTCAGCCAGTCTATGTCTTTTGGTTGGAGCATTTAATCCATTTACATTTAAGGTAATTATCAATATGTATGTTCCTATTACCATTTTCTTAATTGTTTTGGGTTTGTTTTTGTAGGTCTTTTCCTTCTCTTGTGTTTCCTGCCTAGAGAAGTTCATTTAGCATTTGTTGTAAAGCTGGTTTAGTGGTGCTCAGTTCTCTCAGCTTTTTGCTTATCTGTAAAGGTTTTAATTTCTCCATCGAGTTTGAATGAGATCCTTGCTGGGTAGAGTAATCTTGGTTGTAGGATTTTCCCTTTCATCACTTTAAATGTGTCCTGCCACTCCCTTCTGGCTTGCAGAGTTTCTGCTGAAAGATCAGGTGTTAACCTTATGGGGATTCCCTTGTATGTTATTTGTTGCTTTTTCCTTGCTGTTTTTAATATTTTTTCTTTGTATTTAATTTTTGAGAGTTTGATTAATATGTGTCTTGGCATGTTTCTCTTTGGGTTTATCCTGTATAGTACTCTCTGTGCTTCCTGGACTTGATTGAGTATTTCCTTTCCCATGTTAGGGAAGCTTTTGACTATAGTCTCTTCAAATATTTTCTCAGACCCTTTCTTTTTCTCTTTTTCTTCTGGGACCCCTATAATTCGAATGCTTGTGTGTTTAATGTTGTCCCAGATGTCTCTGAGACTGTCCTCAATTCTTTTCATTCTTTTTTCTTTATTCTGCTCTGCAGTAGTTATTTCCACCATTTTATCTTCCAGGTCACTTATCTGTTCTTCTGCCTCAGTTATTCTGCTGTTGATTCCTTCGAGAGTATCTTTAGTTTCAGTAACTGTGTTGTTCATCACTGTTTTCTCTTTAGTTCTTCTAGATCCTTGTTAAATGTTTCTTGTATTTTCTCCATTCTGTTTCTGAGATTTTGGATCATCTTTACTATCATTACTCTGAATTCTTTTTCAGGTAGGTTGTCTATTTTGCCTTCATTTTTTGTCCTTTCTTTTTTTTTTTTTTTTTTTTTGGATGGGTGGTGCTGTATTCCTGTCTTACTGGTTGTTTGACCTGAGACATCCAGCACTGGATTTTGAAGGCAGTTGGATAGAGCCGGGTCTTGGTGCTGAGATGAGAACTTCCGGGTGGCCTCACTCTGATTAACATTCCCTGAGGTCTGAGGTTCTGTTTTAGTCCAGTAGTTTGGACTTGGAGCTTTTGCCACGGAAGCTTGGGCCTGACCTGTGGCCTGGGATCTAAGATCCTGCAAGCTTCGTGGTGCAGAAAAAAAGAAAAGAAAAGAAAGAAAGAAAGAAAGAAAGAAAGAAAGAAAGAAAGAAAGAAAGAAAGAAAGAAAGAAAG
Source organism: Kogia breviceps (assembly GCF_026419965.1). NCBI lineage: Eukaryota > Metazoa > Chordata > Mammalia > Artiodactyla > Physeteridae > Kogia > Kogia breviceps. Next base: position 82,382,761 of record NC_081312.1, on the reverse strand, counting down.
AAAGAAAGAAAGAAAGAAAGCAGTACAATGTCAAAGGATAAAATCAAAATAAAATTAGATAGATAAAAAATATATTAGGAAAAATAAAACTATAATTGAAACAACTGCAACAAGGTAAAATAAAACCACAACAGGAAAAAAAGAGAAAAAAAATGGGAGGGAACAAGCCAAAAGGAGAGAACAATAGTAAAGTATACAGAATAAAATAGAATTAGAAAAATAAAGATATAAAAGAGTCAACAACAATGAATCAACAAGGTAAAACAGGATCCCAATCTAAAAGAGGAAAAAAGGAAGAAAAAAAAAAAAGCCTTGGCTATTGGCAGGCTGGAACTTAGGCAGCGGCAGTGTTTAGGGTGGGGTGGGACCTAGGCAGGTTCGGGGGTGAAGTTTGAGCATGGCCGCGGGGCGGGGCGTAGGCTCAGGACCCATGTAGCCACAAAAGGCCCTGGGGGCTTGGCCTAGGCTGGGCGACATTCAAGCGTGGGGCTGGGCCTCTGCTTAGGACCTGCACAGAAGGGGAGAGGCAGCATGTGGAAAGGAGGGCCTCTGGAGTGTGGAGTTCCAGGGTTTGGAGGTAGGGCTCTGAGTGAGGGTGTGTGGGTGGGGTTTATGCCCAGCGCTGTTGGAGGGGGTCTCCGAGTGTAAAGGTAGGGCCCAGGGTAGGGGTGTAGGGGTGGGGCTTGGGTTCTGTGCAGCAGGAGGGAGGCTCCGAGGGCAGGGGATTAGGCCTGGGTGCCCAACAGACTTCCTGGTGCCTAAGTGGACAGGGAAGGCACCGGCCATGTTCCCTTGTTCCTTTGCACCCCTCCCCCACCGTCTCCCCCAGGATCTCCCCTGTCGCCACTGGACCCCCTAACCATGGGTGGGTCCCACTGGGTGTAGGAACTCCTTCCCTCCCCCAGCCATCCCTCAGGGGTGCTGGTGCCTGAAGTCCGACCTTTACTTTTGCTCCCCTCTCCCTCCCTCCCACTCCCTCAGGACCCTAGTGTCTGGAGAGGGCCTCAGTGGGCAGAGGATCAGGCCCAGGATCTCAGCAGGTTCCTGGGGGTCCAAGTGGGCAGGGGAAACCTGGCCATGCTCCCTTTTGATCCTCTGCCCTCCTAATGGTTCCCCAGTTTCCCCCTTTCGGCATGGGATCCCTTCCCCTCCCCCAGCTGCCCCTCAGGGGTGCCAGTCCCGTCCCTCCTCCACTTCTCCTCCCCCTTCACTCCCCCCATGCCCCACATCCTACCTGGTTACTGGGGGTTCCTCCCCTTCCCTTAGGTGTCCATGGTCCCCCACCCGTGCCTGGTAGGTGCCCTAGTTGTGAGGAGATGCAAATTCCACGTCCTCCTAGTACACCATCTTGACTCCGCCCTGGTTCTAGTGTTCTTGTCACTTAGGAAATTACAAGAGTTTTAGGAGTTCTGTGTCAGGGATAGGGGTCAAAGGCAAATACCAGAACTAGAAATGGTCCTAGTGTTCTTATCATTTAGGAAATTACAAGGGTTTTATGCGCTCTGGGCCAGGAGCCAGGGGCAGAGACCAATATATATGTAATATATATAGATCTATCTGTCTATCATCTATCTATTATCTATCTATCTATCTATGTATCTATCTATCTATCTTTTTTCCCTATTATGTCACATTGAGTTACTGTAAAACATTATTGTGAAGAAACATAGGCAAGAACAATGAAATGGAAAACCATCCTTGAAAATGTCATTACCCATGTGTCCAAGGAGAGTGTGAAAAGAAAAAAAAAATGCTGATGGTTTTTATTTGTATAATTTCTACCTCCAAAGGGACAATTGGAGCTAAGAGAGATTTGATAAATTGTTATTTTTTGTACATTTTTATATAACAATAAAGTCAGAATGCTGAAGATGAAGGCCTATAAGGATAAAGCTCTTACAGCTACTCCCCAAACTTCAGCCTATTTAAATATTTCACCCCTTTCACTAATACCTACCTTCACTTTCCCTTGGAGAATGTCTGTTTGATACCACCCAGTGACCTAATAGATGTCTATGTAGATGGCTTGATTGTTTTCAATTATGTTTTCTGGCAGTTATTTATTGTATAGGCGATTTGGGTTTATTTCAGCAGTCTACTAATTAGTACCTAAATACTCTGAGAAAATAATCTTTTACATAATGCACTTTGTTTTGATTCCCAACTCAAGAACTGTCTGTGGCTGCTTTTTGTGTACTAAATGCCCAAGGCTGCTTCTCATGTCATCCACCCCAAGGTTGTTTTCACTGAGCCTTCCATTTGTCTCATCTCTTCTGAATGCATGCAAAAATTCTATACCGACATATTTTTTGTTTTATTTATTTTATTCCAAAAAATGTTCTTAGATTACTACTGTATATCACATTAAGGGAATGGGGGCTTTACTTTCTAAGATTTATTTTATCTTCTCAAAATGTCTAGTATTGTACCCTCAACAGTGTTGACAGAAGTTTCCTGTTGCCTCTCCAAAATTTGAAGGAAGCTCATGTGAAGCTGGGTCATCACACACCTTGTGCAATTCAGAACTATAAATTTAAAAGGCACAAAATGATATCAAAATGAAGAAATCCCAAGACTTAATCAGCTACCTCAAATCAGATATATCAGAGTTGAACATTTACATAGCCTTTTCCATATATCACCACAGTAATCCTCAAGTGCTACTAAACTGCCTTTTTTGGTTCAGTTTTAAATTAATTAAAACAAGTGCTCCTGTAAAAACTTAGAACTCTGTAGAAAAATAGTACAGAGTGAAAGAGTAAACTCCAATCTTGCTTGCCTAGCGGTGACCACTATTAACAGTTTAGGATATATAATTTCAGATCCTTTTCTATGTATTTATAGACATACACATATAATGAACACAAGTTTTACATATTATTCTACTTCCTTTTTAACATGCCAAGTACATTTTCGACAGTAGAGTTCATTCTTGTAAATGAATATGGTATTTTATAATGTGAGTATACTATAATTTATCTGTTTCTCTCTATAAATGGATATCAGTCATTGTTTGCAGGTTTTGATTTTTCTGCTAGAAACAATGCTTTAATGAACATCTTTGTACACTTATCTTTGAGCTTAAAAGTGAAGAGTTCTCTTGGAAAGATTTATGTTAATGAAATTACAAGGTCAAAGAGAACTTTCATTATTTTAAATAATGAAAGATAATACCAAATTGTCTTCCAAAAATGCTCTTCCATTTTTTTAATCAATTATTTTCTCACCAATAGTGTATGAGAGTACCCTTTTCTCTATACCCTCACTCAAAGTGGATATTAACAATCTCTTTTATATTAGCTCAGTGCTTTGTGACCACCTAGAGGGGTGGGATAAGGAGGGTGGGAGGGAAGCACAAGAGGGAGCGGATATGGTGATATAGGTATACATATAGCTGATTCACTTTGTTATACAGCAGAAACTGACACAACATTGCAAAGCAGTTATACTCCAATAAAGATGTTTAAATGGAGGGTGGATGGTGGATGTTAGAGAGGATGCTGAGGAAGACCATGAAAGAACATATCAAATGGTTTTACTGAGAAAGCTTTGTCTGCCAATGTTGTTTTCTGCTTCACACCATATTGCATAGTACCGGTCAGTATCAGGAATGCCTGCAGTTAGCGGATATGATATCCTCTGAGCTCCACAAGCTGTATCTGGTGTTCTCTAAGGAAGAACTAAGGAAATTGCTACAGAACTTAAGAGAATCCTCTCTACTGCTCCTAGACCAGGGACTTGATCCATTAGGATATGAAATTCAGTCATAATTCGTCTGCTGTTTGTAATCTCAATAATTTCCATGATAAATGGAAGTTTTTCTGTAAAATATATATTTGTAATTACTGGGTTTTTTCTTTTGCCTTATGGGGAAAATGTTTATGAAATTTAGGCATTGAGTTTTGTACTTTTAAGAATATTTGGTGACACTTTGAAAATTTAATGTATTATATAATTCCCTATGTTTATTAATAAAACTATATAAAAACTAAAAAAAAAAAAAAAGATGTTTTAAAAAAAACCTCTCTTTTAATTTTTGCCAGTCTAGTACCACCCAACATGGTATCTTATTGCTGTTTTATTTTGCCTTTCTCTAATCATTAGGTTTAATTTTTTTCATGTTTCTTCACTGAATTTACTAATCCAACTGTTTCTCATTAATTTCTATATGCCTCAATTTCCTTAGCTGTTCCCCTTAGCTGAATATTGTTGTGAAGTAACTGTTATGAAAATACTCATTTATTAAACATTCTTCTGCATGGGTCGCTATCTTTTCTAAGAAAAATAATAGATAAAAAAATAAAAATACAGCTGACTCTTGAAAAACGCTGGGGTTAGGGACACCAACCCACTCAGTAGAAAACCTGTGTATAACTTCACAGTCGGGCCTCCATATTGAAAGTTCTGCATACACAGATTCAATCAACCTGATTGTGTAGTACTGTAGTATTTATTATTTTAAAAAATCCACTTATAAGTGGACTGACACAGTTCAAACCTGTGTTGTTCAAGGATCAACTAGGGCTTTTCAAAATTTTCATTCCTGTATTTGATATTCTATTTTTGTTTATGTACTTTTATTTTTTTTTTTATTTTTATTTTTTAACATCTTTATTGGAGTATAATTGTTTTACAATGGTGTGTTAGTTTTCCCTCTACAACAAACTAAATCAGTTATACATACACACATGCTCCCACATCTCCTCCCTCTTGCATCACCCTCTCTCCCACCCTCCCTATCCCACCCCCCCAGGCGGTCACAAAGCACAGAGGTGATCTCCCTGTGCTATGCAGCAGCTTCCCACCAGCTATCTAATTTACATTTGATAGTGTATATATGTCCCTGCCACTCCCCCACTTCGTCACAGCCCACCCCTCCCCCTCCCCATATCCTCAAGTCCATGTTTATGTACTTTTAAAATTTACTTTTTCTCCAGTCACACGGCAACACTATATAAATTGTATTTCAACTAGCAATAACAATACATATACTTCAGGGAGAAATTCAGTGGAACTACATATGTTCTATTACTATAAAATGTACCTTTGTCCATAGTGTTCCCCAGTACAGTTTCCCCAGCACAAAGGTATTAAATAAAACCAGCATTATTTCAAAAGATGTTATGAGACAGAAATGTAACTTTATCCTCTATATTAGACTGGTAATATAGCATAACCCTCTCAATAAATACATATGGGCAGATGTTCCTGGAATCTTACATAAAAGTGTGGTACTCTTTATATGGCCCAGAATTGCCAAAGCGATCCTGAGGAAAAAGAACAAAGCTGGGGCATAACCCTTCCAGACTTCAGACTATATTACAAAGCTACAGTAATCAAAACACTGTGTTATTGGCACAAAAACAGACTTAGAGATCAATGGAACAGAATAGAGAGCACAGAAATAAACCCACGCACCTATGGTCAATTAATCTATAACAAAGGAAGCAATAATATAAGATGGAGAAAGCAAGTGGTGTTGGGAAAGCTGGACAGCCTCAGGTAATTCAATGAAATTAGAACAATCTCTCACACCATATACAAAAATAAACACAGAATGGTTTAAAGACCTAAATATAAGAAATGACACCATAAAACTCCTAGAAGAGAACATAGGCATAACATTCTCAGACATAAATAGTAGTAATATTTTTTTGATCAGTCTCCCAAGGCAAAAGAAATAAAAGCAAAAATAAACAAATGGAACCCAATCAAACTTGAAAGCTTTTTCACAGCAAAGGAAATCATCAACAAAACAAAAAGACAACCTACAGAATGAGAAAAAATATTTGCAAATGATGCAACCGACAAGGGCTTAATTTCCAAAATATACAAACAGCTCATACAACTCAATATAAAAACAAACAAACAAACAACCTAATCAAAAAATTGGCAGAAGACCTAAATAGATATTTCTCCAAAGAGGACGTACACATGGCCAACGGGCATATAAACAGATGCTCAATTACATCACTAATTATTAGAGAAAAGCAAATCAAAACCACAATGAAATATCACCTCATATCGGTCAGAATGACCATCATCAAAAAGTCTACAAATAATAAATGCTAGAGAGGGTGTGGAGAAAAGGGAACCCTCCTATACTGTTAATGGGAATGTAAATTGATGCAGCCCCTATGGAAAACAGTATGGAGGTTCCTTAAAAAATGAAAAATAGAGCTACCATGTGATCCAGTAATCCCCCTCCAAGGCATATATCCAGAAAAGATGAACACTCTAATTCAAAAAGATACATGCACCCCATTGTTCATAGCAGCATTATTTATAATAGCCAGGACATGGAAACAATCCAAGTGCCCATCAACAGGTGATTGGGGGCTTCGCTGGTGGTGCAGTGGTTAAGAATCCATCTGCCAATGCAGGGGACACGGGTTCGAGCCCTAGTCCAGGAAGAACCCACTTGCCACGGAGCAACTAAGCCTGTGCACCACAACTACTGAGCATGTGCTCTAGAGCCCATGAGCCACAACTACTGAGCCTTTGCACCACAGCTACCGAAGCCCGCGCGCCTAGAGCCCGTGCTCCGCAACAAGAGAAGCCACCACAATGAGAAGCCCATGCGCCGCAATGAAGACCCAATGCAGCCAAAAATAAATAAATTCTTTTTAAAAGTTATCCAAAAGATAAACTTAAAAAAACAAAAACAAAAAAACCCAGGTGATTGGCATAAGAAGATGTGAGATATATATATATAAATATATATATATACACATCACATCTATATATATATATCTATAGATATACATGATACATGATATCATATGATATATGATATCATATATCATATGATATATGATATATCTATATAGATATATCTATATCTCTATATATCTATAGATAAACATCACATATATATATATACACAATGGAATATTACTCAGCTATAAAAAGAATGAAATATTGCCATTTGCAGCAACATGAATGAACCTAGCGATTATTATACTGTATGGTATCACTTATACATGGAATCTAAAAATAATACAAATGACTCTATATACAAAACAGAAACAGACTCACTGACATAGAAAACAAACTTACGGTTACTAAAGGGGAGAGGGAGGGAGGGAGTGACAAATAGGAGTATGGGATTAACAGATAAAAACTACTATGCATAAAATAGATAAGCAACAAGGATTTACTGTATAGCACAGGAAATTATATGCAATATCTTGTAATAACCTATTCTGGAATATAATCTGAAAAAAAAAACCAACTGAATCACTTTGCTGTTCACCTGAAATTAACACAATATTGTTAATCAACTATACTTCAATTTAAAAAAAACAGTGTGATACATTCTTCCTTGGTAGAGGACATGAAGATGATCATAATAGCTAACATATATTGGGTGCTTACTGCATGCCAGGCTCTGTTCCATGTGCTTCACATGTGTTAATACAAATTTCATCATGAGATAGGTAGTTATCATCTCCATTTTAGTGATGAGGAAATGAAACCACATAAGTTAAATAACTTGCTTGAGTAGGTCTTACAGCAAGAAAGTGGCAGAGCCTTGATTCAAACTCAGGCTAACTGGTTCAAGAGCCCTACTCACAGCCACACTGCTGGGCTTACATGAAGAGTGTTTGGTTAAAATAGTAACGTGGGAAAGGAACTATAAGAAGAAGGACATGGACAAGGAGAGAAAAGAAGGAAGTGAGGGGTAAGAGGACAAGAAAGAAAAACGTAATAAAGCTGAAGGACAAAAAGGAGAAGGACATAGGAAAGAAAGAAATGGGGGAAATTGCCCTCTGACCCTCTCATGCCATCAACCCAGTGGCCAACTAAACAGGGCTCACATCAGCACCAGTGAAATGCACTGCATTGTGGGCTTGGTGTTCCTCATGCTGTCTAGCCTTTGGCTCAGCCACTCTTTCCACCCACATCCAGACATACTTCTTCCATCTTGGGAACACTGTCCTGGCTTCTCCCTTGCTGTGCTTCAAAGATTCACAAAAATTGTAGAGATGTGGATTCTTATAAAGAAAGATGGGATTGACTGTAGCCCATCGTATGATTTGTGTTTTCAGGCGTAACACAAGCTGGTGGCCAAATATTTACAAAGTGTGCCCTTAAAAAATTCTAGAAAAAACATTGTGAAATTTGGATTTTGATTTCACGTTCTCCCTCATTCATTAGACTCAATCTTGAGCACAGTAGAAGAGATCATGGGGGTTATTCTCTGACAGTGGTTCTCATCTAGGGGTGGTTCCCCCTTCCCCCCCCCCCCGCCCAGAGAACATTTGGTGATGTCCAGACACATTTTTGGTTATCACAACTGGGATGGGGGCAGGGGAAGGGATTATACCACTGACATCTAGTGGGAAGAGGCCAAGGATGCTACTAAGAACAGCCCCTTGCATTGAAGAACTATCCAGCTCAAAATGTCAACAGTACCAATGTTGAGAACCCCTGGTAGGTAAGGCAACACTACCCAGGTCAGGTTAAAATTCCTCTCTGGCGGCATGGGAATTTGTCCCCTAAGGAAAATACAGAGGTAATTGGAACTTTTCTTTCCAGCCAAACTCTATCTTTTCCTTCCAACTCCTTCCTGTCTGGCCTAAGGCCAGGCCATTCATGAAAAAAAAAAAAAAAAATTGGTGCAAAACAGAAATAGTATAAAGGTACAAGCCAAAATATTTGGGTGCAATTTCTTGCCAGAGTTTTCTACCTCAGGTCATGAAATATTTTGCAGAAAGATTTTGTGAATGATGTTATTTGGGTGTTTCTTTATAAAGCCATGGATTTAAATGAAACTGAGCAGGTATTGTTGGGATAATAATAGAAGGAAAAAGGAAAACCTTTTTCTACTGAATCTATCTAAGGAATAATTATTACTCAGTAATTAGTATTACCCCAATACTAGGATATTTGGATGAATATTCCTTATCTTAAGATAACATACTTTACAGGTTTGATTAGTCTGTTTTTATGTGTTGATTAATGATAATGTGATATATATACAGAGTCTAAGAAAATGAGTATTTAATAATATATTTGAGATTTTTATGCTATTTAAAATTTTAGGTACCAGATCCTCTGCTTAAACCTATGTACATTGTCTCATGTAAACCTCATATACCCATTTAGCAGATGTAGAAACTGAAGTCTCAAAAAGGTGAACTTATCTGCCCAAACTTACAGCTAGTAAGAAGTATAAAAGAATTTGAATTCATGTTCTCTGACTCCAACCAAATCTAGCATTATTTTACAACATGATTCTCCTTATCTCATTCCTCCTCCCAAGATCATTCAAAGAATGAACTATAGCCCTATTGGTAATGTTTAAATACAGCATCAAATAAATCAATGTAAAAATTATATATATATGTGTGTATGTATGTATATATATATATGTTATGTTCATTATAAAACACTCCAAAATAAAATTTTAAAAATAAATGAGATAAAAAACAAGTGAAAGTAACAGTTATAAAATTGTGTTCCTGTACCCCAATGGATCATCATTTGTATACTTCCTGGGGTTTTCTCACCACTTTGGAGACCACTAGAGCAGTGGGGTCAGTCCTTCTTTGCTATATGTGTTAACTAAGAGACCTGGTCTATTAGTGTGTCTTCAGAGACTCCATTTAGAAATGACTTTTTGTCAGATCAATATTAGATACCAAACCCAGTTCAGATCTACATTTAAAACCAAGTGACACAACTTGAAAATAACAGGAAAATAGTATTTTCATTCATGAGAGAAGAACATGAAGAGGATGGCAGGAAGGGGACTTCTGCCCCATTATCATCACCAAGATAAAAGTACAGTGTGAACTGTTGGTGGAAATGTAAATTGGTGCAACCGCTGTGGAAAATGGTCTGGAGGTTTCTCAAAAAACTAAAAATAGAGCTACCATATGATCCAGCCATTCCACTCCTGGGTATATATCTGAAAAAAACAAAAACACTAATTTGAAAAGATACATGCACCCCAGTGTTCATAGCAGCTTATTTACAATAGCCAAGACATGGAAGTAACCTAAGTGTCTATCAACAGATAAATGGATAAAGAAAATGTCATATATATACATACACACACACACACACACACACACACACATATATACACAATGGAATACTACTTAGCCATAAAAAAGGAATGAAATATTGCCATTTGTGGCAACATGGATGGACTTGGAGGGCATTTTGCTCAGTGAAGTAAGTCAGACAGAGAAAGACAAATACGGAATGTTAGCACTTATAGGTGGAATCTAAAAAATACAACAACCTAGTGAATATAACAAAAAAGAAGCACGCTCACAGATACAGAGAGCAAACTCGTGGATACCAGTGGGGAGAGGGAAGGAGGGAGAGGCAATATAGGAGCAGGGGACTAAGAGGTACAAACTATTTGGCATAAAATAAGCTACAAGGATATTTTGAACAATATGGGGAATATAGCCCATATTTTATAATAACTATAAATGGAGTATAATCTTTAAAAATTGTGAATCACTATATTGTACACCTGTAAATTATATAATATTGTACATCAACTGTACTTAAATTAAAAAAAATATATATATATATATATGGAGAGAGAGAGAGAGAGTATGGCAAAGCAGATCCACAGCACACAGGATCAAAAGCTTCCCAACACTTCATGACGAAGACCTTTATCTCAGAGTCCCAAGGAAATACGCTTATAGTTCTTCTCCAGTGCTTCTTCCATAGTAATCACTCAATAAAGTACATACTAGGGTCACTCAGTGAAAATGTAAAACTATTCTACTACAGAGGAAGGAAATCTTGGGGACATGAATTATACACAAGAAGGCAAATTCTAAACATACCATTTAGTTACTTTATTTAATTTGACTTAAAATGTCACTAAAGCATCTATAATTTTCTCCACTTTCACTTCTTACCAATACCCGTGCTTCTACACTTTGTGCACACAGAACTCTGTATTAGGCCTGGGATTAAGGTCAGGTGAACAAAACATCAAAATTTTAAATTACCACAGAGAAGTTTGTTTTTTAGCTTTCTTGGGATTGTGGAAATAATATCCATTCTGTCTTGTTTCTCCATGATTTACCTTCACATTTAGGCAAAACAAGACTTCATTTAATTCCTTGATGTCTGAATGAAAATATTCCTTTGATCCCCACTCCAGGAAATCTCCCATCAGCAGAACATCTTCTTGTTTTCATGTCTGCTCTGGTTAAATTGCTTCCTGTCGAAGTATAATGTTCCTATCTGGCTATACTGCAGGCGTCATAGTCCTTAGAATCTTCAACTTTTAGAAATGAAAGAGATATTAGAATATATTGGATATAATTTTTCATCTCAATTAATAGATGATTTAATGGCTACATGTCCTATTTTATTTTTAAAAGTGGGGAATTTAATGTGAGAATTCTCAGGCATCTACTTACATAAAGGACAAGAATGCATTGGGCCTCAGGGTCGTGGATTTAAATACTTTAATCCAAGCCTTACATGATGAAAATGTAAGATGATGAAAATGAGGCTCAGAAAAGTAGGTGGACCAAGGCTAATAAGAGAGCTAGAAGTGGATTCCAGGTTTCCTGAGTGCCAGGCTTGTGTTCTCTTATTCAACAGACATTTACCGAGAATTCACTATGTGCCAGAACTGCTGCTTTCAGGTGATCAGGGTGGTTACAACAGTGAATAGCCATGGAAGTTCTTGTCCTCACTCTACTGCTTCTTAGATCAAACATATTGTCTTCTGATTACCCTTCTTCTAAGGAGCCTAGTTTTTTGTTTTTGTTTTTTTATTTTTTTAATTTATTTTATTTTATTTTATTTTATTTTATTTATTTTTTTTTTTTGTGGTATGCGGGCCTCTCACTGTCGTGGCCTCTCCCGTTGCGGAGCACAGGCTCTGGACACGCAGGCTCAGCGGCCATGGCTCACGGGCCCAGCCGCTCTGCGGCATGTGGGATCTTCCCGGACCGGGGCACGAACCCGTGACCCCTGCATTGGCAGGCGGATTCTCAACCTCTGCGCCACCAGGGAAGCCCTGTTTTTGTTTTTTTAAAATCACTACCCCTAATCTTCCTGATTGAAAACTCAAGAAAATATCCCATTCTCTCTGCCTCGTCATTGCTTTCCCACATGCCAATTGATTATGATATTAGGTTTTCCAAAATCCACACAAAGAGTGATTGCTCTGAGACACACCCAGTCATAAGATACATATTTAACATACACAAGGCTTTCAAAGGGATAGATGTTTTCATCATATAGCAGGCACATTGTAAGTAGAGAGAAAAAAAATAAACACCTTTAGCTAGTAGTTACAATGCCCCATTTACTACTTTTCCTCAAGGGAGGAACATTTATATGTACAATTGCAAATTATTTGGGAATGCCAAGAGGGAAAGAATATATAGGAATAGACAGTACGTTGAGTCTTGGTTTGTAGTCAGACATCCCACTTTCCATTTGCCAGCTCTGTGACCTTCAGGAGTTCACTTAACTCCTCTGTGCCTTAGTTTTCTGATTTATAAAATAAGAACGGGGACTAGATAATCTCTATTGAAATTCTTTATAATTTCTACTCTTACTATGTTCTGAAAAAGACTGGAGAAGACAATGAAAAATAAAATCCATTCCAATTTCAAAATTCCACACTTTCACGATAGCAAGTGGTTTCCCTCTGCTTTGAAAAGGTGAAAGAGTGCTTGCATTTTACCATTTCTACACAGATCCTAAATGATCTAATTTATGTTAATTAAATCATCCAGATTTATTTGAAAACAAGATGACTTTGTTTCCCAGTGCTAGCATTATAATGGATTGCTGCTGTGATTTTAAAAATATCTATTTAGGTAGCCAAAAACATCTCACACTGGTGTTACATGGAAAAATACCATCCCTCCAAATGATTTCTTTTGCCCCTTCCCATGTTAGAAGGCTAAGATGTGGTATGAATATATAATTCATACCACAGAGTTCTCCACACATGTCATTCCATGAAAATCTAAGAAAAGAGCAATGGAGAGGAAAGGCATTTCATTTTTGTTCACTGGATGTCTCCAGTATGCCTACGTGATTAGTTTTTTTAGGCCTTCTTTAATTTCTTTATTACCTGAACACATAGGTCAGTACATATTTTTTTGTCTGATATCAGAACATTTTCTTATTAAATACTATTTTTAAAAATGATCTTGGATCCAGCGTTTCCACACTGCCTTGCATTCCCTTGACTACCAGAGATGGCTGTGATGGGCCCTAGAAGGGACAGCATGTGAAATGTGCCAGTTCCCAGAAACAGCATACAGTCTCTGTGGCCGGATTCTGGATAGGCATTCCTGGAAGCAACCACTCAGGAGTGCTACTTTTAGCAACAATAGCAGCTAAGATATGATGAACGAGTCAGAACATTGTGCTGTATCTTTTCTTTTTTTTTTTTTAACATATTTATTGGAGTATAATTGCTTTACAATGGTGTTTTAGTTTCTGCTTTATAACAAAGTGAATCAGTTATACATATACATATGTTCCCATATCTCTTCCCTCTTGCATCTCCCTCCCTCCCACCCTCCCTATACCACCCCTCTAGGTGGTCACAAACCACCTAACTGATCTCCCTGTGCTATGCGGCTGCTTCCCACTAGCTAGCTATTCTACATTTGGTAGTGTATATATGTCCATGCCACTCTCTCACCTTGTCACAGCTTACCCTTCCCCCTCCCCATATCCTCAAGTCCATTCTCTAGTAGGTCTGTGTCTTTATTCCCATCTTATCCCTAGGTTCTTCATGACCTTTTTTTTTCCTTAGATTCCATATATATGTGTTAGCATATGGTATTTGTTTTTCTCTTTCTGACTTACTTCACTCTGTATGACAGACTCTAGGTCCATCCACCTCACTACAAATAACTCAATTTCGTTTCTTTTTATGGCTGAGTAATATTCCATTGTATATATGTGCCACATCTTCTTTATCCATTCATCTGTTGATGGACACTTAGGTTGCTTCCAACTCCTGGCTATCGTAAATAGAGCTGCAATGAATATTTTGGTACATGACTCTTTTTGAATTATGGTTTTCTCAGGGTATATGCCCAGTAGTGGGACTGCTGGGTCATATGGTAGCTCTATTTGTAGTTTTTTAAGGAACCTCCATACTGTTCTCCATAGTGGCTGTATCAATTTGCATTCCTACCAACAGTGCAAGAGTGTTCCCTTTTCTCCACACCCTCTCCAGCATTTATTGTTTCTAGATATTTTGATGATGGCCATTCTGACCGGTATGAGATGATATCTCATTGTAATTTTGATTTGCATTTATCAAATGATTAATGATGTTGAGCATTCTTTCATGTGTTTGTTGGCAATCTGTATATCTTCTGTGGAGAAATGTCTATTTAAGTCTTCTGCCCATTTTTGGAGTGGGTTTTTTGTTGCTTTGATATTGAGCTGCATGAGCTGCTTGTAAATTTTGGAGATTAATCCTTTGTCAGTTGCTTCATTTGCAAATATTTTCTCCCATTCTGAGGGTTGTCTTTTGTTCCCGTTTATGGTTTCCTTTGCTGTGCAAAAGCTTTTAAGTTTCATTAGGTCCCATTTGTTTATTTTTGTTTTTATTTCCATTTCTCTAGGAGGTGGATCAAAAAGGATCTTGCTGTGATTTATGTCACAGAGTATCTTTTCTAAGTCTCTTGAATGAGCCACTGTTTGTGGGTGCTTACTGAGCTGATAGCTGAATACTAGTCTTCATGGAACATAACCGTCAGTGTTTTCCCACTCAAAAGTGACCACAGAGCAAACCTTCTGGAGTGTCATCTTGGCAATGGGCATCAAAAACCTTAAAAATACACAAAACTTATCTGAGTAACTCTACCTCTTAAGAATTTGTCCTAAGGAAATAAGTGTGTAGTGCAGTGGCTGATACATAGGAAACATGGAATAAATGTTAGCTGTTATTATAAAGAAAGTTATCACAGCATGATTTATAATGGTGGAAACTTGGATTAAACCTAAATGCACAAGACAAGGAGACTGATGAAATAAATGGTATATGTCTATTTAATATACTACTTGGCAGCCTTTAAAAAGGCTGTCAGTGGGTTCCAAATTATGGTGTGCATCAGAATTTCCCAAGGAACCTGTTAAAAATAAAGTTTCCCAGGTCCCATCTAAACTATTCTAAGAATAACTGGAAACTTCAATAGGTAAGACAGAAGGTAGGCTTCAATAGGTAAGACAAAAGTTAGTTTTATAGCAGGAATATTAATTTTGCTTAAAGTATTATTATTTATGTCAAAGACTTGGAGACTTTTCTTAACCAGTCTATTGCACAAATAATACATCTGTTTTATTGGGGTTTTTGTTGTTGTTGTTGTTGTTTTTTGCGGTACGCGGGCCTCTCGCTGCTGTGGCCTCTCCCATTGCGGAGCACAGGCTCCGGAGGTGCAGGCTCAGCGGCCATGGCTCACCGGCCCAGCTGCTCCGCGGCACGTGGGATCTTCCCGGACCGGGGCACGAGCCCGCGTCCCCAGGCGGACTCTCAACCACTGCGCCACCAGGGAAGCCCAATACATCTGTTTTTAAAGGACCCATTTAAATCCTTCAGGTCATTGAAAACAGGCCTGACTTGAAGCTATATCTCATTCAATGAAGTTTTCTTTAAATGGGCATCACTATAAAATGTCTTTTCTCCAGTCCTCCAAATTATGTAATCCTCTTTCTAGATAGATAGATAGATAGGTAGATAGATAGATAGATATCTCTTTAATAAATGAATAACGTTTTCCTTCAAGAGGAACAGTCCATTTGGAGAAGAATTTCATACCTGGGGCTGTCTTTGAATCTGCCTTCTCTGTGTGTGTTTTTATAACATCTGTATTGGAATGAAAGGTAGTTGGAAGGCTGTGGTTGAGTATGAAAGCATTTAAGTATCACCTCTGAAGCTTGCTTCAGCCCCAAGATAAACAACTGTTTATCTGTAGTTCCTTTTTTGCTCAAAGAGATACACACAGTAAGAAAATGGCCAACAGTTTAAACTAATTAAACAAGGCCATTAGACTGAGGTGTCTTTCTTTTTTCTTTTTTGGTATCACTCTGCATGTAACATCTTAGTTCCCCAACCAGGGATCGAACTCATGCCCCCTGCAGTGGAAGCATGGAGTCTTCACCACTGGACTGCCAGGGAAGTCCCTGAGGTGGCTTTAATGCCTTAGTAGCTCCTGTAAGCAACCAAAACTTAAGCTGAAATGCCTCAAGGTAAAAAAAGGAAATCTAAGGACTGCCAACCACAAACAGCCAACTTGGCTTTCCCAAATAAGGCAAACACTTAAGTTACAGCCAATCAAATACTTTCTTTACTTTGCTTCTGCCTTTTCTCTAGAAAAGTCTTTCCACTAGCTCTTTTGGTGAAGCACTCCTAACCACTTCTGGTTTGTCTCTGCCTGATTTGAATCAGTTTTTGCTCAAACTCTTAAAAATGTGATATGCCTCTTTCAACAACAGGATGTGTTTTTTTCTTTGTGAATCATTACTTCAAAGATCAATATAATAGATTGTATTAACACTGGCAATTCCAAGGTATTCCTATTTTCGGAGATATTCCTTGCTATTTATCATTATTGTTTCAAGCCATGGAGCTGACCCATCAGCTGACCCATCATCACTCAGTGAGTGCTGATAGTTTTAGGAAGAGTGTTAAAGTCCTAATTTCTTATTCCTTCCCACACAACAACTTCCCTAATAGCAGCATTTTACAATTATGTAATGCTTATCTGCGCTAGGCACTGCTCTAATCACTTCACCGAGGTATTTACATATTTAGTTCTCACCTGTAAGGTGGTAGCACCATGATTCATCCCCATTTTACAGATGAAGAAATCTCACCCCAGGAAGGTTGAGGCACTTGCCCAACGTCACACAGTCACACACACATAATCCACAAGGCTTTGAACCCAAGCATTCTGAGAGTCTTTGCATGCAACCTCTAAGCCCCAGTCTTAGGTGTACTACCTACGGCTGACTTTTGCTTCCACTACTGGAGAACCTATGGGTGGAGGAGAGAATGCAAAGTGGTAGGAGCAAGTGCCTCAGGGCCAAAAAAAGGGAGAGTTCTGAAGGCTGTAAAGTGGAACTGTGAGAGGAGAAGTGTCAGAAATTCTGCTCCCTTGGAAAAGTTATTTCATTTTTTGGAACCTCAGTTTCCTATTCTGTAAAAAGCTGATGATAATACCACATTCATTGGGTCCCTCTAGTGAAATAAGATAATGGACGCACTTTATTCACAGAGAAACCTTAGCTGCCACCTACCCCCCACCCCCAGTGAAAGGCAAACAAAGAAACTTGAGATCTTGGAATTAACTAAATTGAAAAGACAGAGTTCTGAGTAGGCTTTCCTTAGGAATGAAAAACAAAACAAAGCAACAAAACAAAAACTTAAAAATCTGGCATTTGTAAATATTAATTTCTGTAATTTCAAATGTTCTTCTTACTTCTCTCTTCATTTTTTTTTTAAACTTTCTCTCCTCCCCTTCTTTCTCCTCCCTGTTCATTTTTCCCTTTGTTTCTTAGTGGAATACTTTTTGGAAGCTTCCAGCTTTGATTCAGCTAAAAGGAAAGAAGAATAAGTTTCTACTGTGGCCAGAAATCTATGGAAAGCTGAGTACCCTGAGGGACACCCCAGCTGCAAAATAAAAGCACAAAAAAAGCTGGCTGAGCTGGGAGATGAATGTTCTAGAGGGAGGAAGAATGGGGATGACTAAAAATTGCAGATTCTTTCCAGTCTGGGATTGACTTCCCTAAATTCTACTTTGCTTGTATAGTTGGTTTATTTTACTAGAAAGTGGTCCTTTGCATAGACCATCTTATATTACCTTTTGTATTCCTGGAGAATCATCTAAGTTGTTTCAGGCACATGTGTCTCATATGCCATCCAAATTGCTGGTTGGAATAGCAAAATGCATCTTTTCCTTTGGTTCGAACTCTGTATGTAAACAGGAAAGAACTGTGCTTTGGGGTCAAAGAGCCCTGGGTTGAACTTCAGCTCCCTATTTATTAGATCACCTTAGGCAAATTATTTAACTTCTTTAACTTCCTTCATTTGGAAAGTGGGCATAAGAATAGTTAACAGCCATGTAGGTTTGTTTGAGATAATACATGTAAAGCACTAGCACAGGAATGGAGCCCAAGAACTATTCATTATGTGGTAGCTCCAATGATTATTTTTCAGTCTATTTTTCTTTCTCCCACAAATGCCTAAGTACTCAGTTTAGGAAGGTTTTGTCAGGTGAACTATATGAATGAAAAAAAAGATATACCATTAGTCAGGGCAAAAGATATAATAAAAGGCTTACTTCTTTCCAGGGGTTTGAAGAGTTTTCATGTTCTAGAAAACCAGAAGGGACTTCCCCGGTGGCGCAGTGGTTAAGAATCCACCTGCCAATGCAGGGGACACAGGTTCGATCACTGGCCCGGGAAGATCCCATATGCCGCAGAGCAACTAAGCCGGTGAGCCACAACTACTGAACCTGTGCTATAGAGCCCGTGAGCCACAACTACTGAGACTGCATGCCACAACTACTGAAGCTCGTGCACCTAGAGCCCGTGCTCTGCAACAGGAGAAGCCACTGCAATGAGAAGCCTGCGCACCACTACGAAGAGTAGCCCCCGCTCGCCACAACTAGAGAAAGCCCACATGCAGCAATGAAGACCCAACACAGCCATAAATAAATAAAATAGAAAACCAGATAAAGAAACATAGAGACATGAAAATAAATACAAAGTGATATCCTTCATAGTTGTCATCATGGTTAAGATATCTTATTTACATAAACAATTTTTCTTTTGGCCTCACCGTGCGGCTTGTTGGATCTTAGTTCCCCAACCAGGGATGGAACCCAGGCCCCTAGCAATGGAGGTGCAGAGTCCTAACCACTGGACTGGAATTCCCTACATAAATAATTTTTTATTGTATTAACTATACTAGTAGAATGCCATATTATTTGGTAAGTAAAAAAAAACAAAACAAAACAGGGCTTGGTTTCCATGAAACTAAAAAAACTAATTTAAAACAGAACAATTCAGTTCAGTCTTAAAGATTAAAAGAATACTTAGATTCCTCCCCCTGAATTAGCAGGTTTTGGGGTGGATGAGGCTACCTAGCAGGTACCTTTCTGCCTCTAAGTGACTTGTTAATATTTTATATATTATGAAATAACAAGTCACTTAGAATGAAAATAACTATTTTTATGCATATGCCATGTATGAGGCACCTGGGATTAAAACATGAGCAAGCCACACCTGTAACCTTGGAAAATAAAAATGATTGCAAAAGTATTAGGTATACGTGGAAATTGTGCTTTTGAGGAATGTGGTTGTGCTTTTTTTGTGCTTATTACAAGGCTAGAGTGGGATCAATCTGAACATTCCTACCGTTTCCTGGTTATAGAACTCTGTGTCCATATGTATTTTCCAGGTTGCTGGTTTACTAGGTTAGGCGGATCTTTATTTTCCATCTTGTGAATGACAGTCAAAATTTATGCCCCAGAGTCAGAAGCTTGGGTGAGCCATTTGCTAGGGCCCTGAAAACCACCTTTCTCTGTCACACAAGCAGTTGTTGTAATCAAATTGGCTCCATGCCTAGAGCAGGCTGTGTGACTCAGTGACAGTTGCAATCAGAGCATGGAGTTGGAGACAAAGAAGTCACAGATCAGGAAATCACAGTGACGATGGCCAATTGGGATTGGATGGTTTTATATGAGTGGAGATTTTTTTGTTAAAGAATTTTTTTCTTTAAATATCATTCATCAAAGACATTTAATCCTGTTAGTTTTGCATGATATTTAAAAAAATTTTTATCCTAGTAATACTCTATTCAACACTGCAAGTGATTCTATACTAAGGGGAAGCTCCAAATATTGTAACAACCATTCAGCATTTCCAGTGATTTTACATCCATGCTTGGTAAGGGTATATATGTCTACTCTCACTTGAATTAGATCCCCCTTTTTAAAAAAATATTTATTTATTTATTTGGCTGTGCCGGGTCTTAGCTGTGGCACTTGGGTTCTAGTTCACTGACCAGGGATCGAACCCGGGCCCCCTGCATTGGGAGTGTGGAGTCTTAACCACTGGACCACCAGGGAAGTCCCTAGATCCACTTTTTGAAGACACTTTGATTTTAACATCCACCCCAGGCTAGATCCAATTCAATCTAGGGAAGAGAGAATTAATTTCCAAGAGAATTCTTAAATCAGAAGTTCTCAAATGCTTTGAAATTCACTACATGTATACTTTGTTGAAAAATGATCAAGCATTTAACTTATATATCTCTCAATCTAATTATTAATTATTATAAATGTACATGACAAATGATAATAAAGATATAAATTTGTAACTATTGGTCAACTTTAAGGGGAAGGTGTAAAAAATTGAGGAAGGACAAATAAGGGTGGGAAGTTGTGGTGGTCACAATTATTTACTATTTTTTTCTCTTTTTATTATATCAGTTATATAGGTGGAGATACAAGGTGGAGATACTCTGGTGTCACCAGAGGCATCATCCTTAATTTTGGTTGGGTAGAACTGCTGTCCTACAGGGTAAGGATGAGTATAACTTGGAAACAATAACAGAGAAAGGTGCTGGATTCTGAAATTATACCTTCACATAAACTTCAAATATTGGAGGTAGGGGAGCAACTCTTTCACATTGTACTTGATATGCTCTTGCTGTGAAATGCTTTTACAGCACCTCAACATGGAATACTAGAATTCTGTATGAGGCAGATTGCAAAAGCCATTGAAAAAAGGCATGGGGAATTGTGATACAATTTCAGATAGATGTAATTGTATGAAGGTTAGCCCGCATCACCCCAAAATGAATAGATATTACTTGGGGAAAGGATTGGACAGACCACTGTGTGTGATTTAGTTGACCAGATTCCTGAAATGAACAGACTTGTATGTTTGGCTCACGATGTATGTGTGAGTAGATCTATGTATATAGATCCACTATGTGTGATTGGATCACTATGTCAGAATCTCCCACCTCAAGAAATGTATACAATAATAAAACCATAATTCAAAAAGATACATGCATCCTTATGTTCACAGCAGCATTATTCACAATAGCCAAGACATGGAAACAACCTAAATGTCCATCAACAGATGAATGGATAAAGAAGATGTGGTACATATATGCAATGTAATACTACTCAGCCAAAAAAAGAATGAAATAATGCCATTTGCAGCAACATGGATGCAACTAGAGATTACCATACTAAGTGAAGTAAGTCAGAAAGAGAAAGACAAATACCATATGATATCACATATATGTGGAATCTAAAATATGACACAAATGAACCTATCTACAAAACAGAACAGACTCACAGGCATAGAGAACAGACTTGTGGTTACCAAGGGGGAGACGCTTGGGGAGGGAAGGATTGGGAATTTGGGATTAGCAGATGCAAACTAGTATATGTAAGATGGATAAACAACAAGGTCCTACTGTATAACACAGGGAAATATATTCACTATCCTGTGATAAACCATAATGGGAAAAGAATATAAAAAGGAATATGTATATATATATGTATGACTGAATCATTTTGCAATACAGCAGAAGTTAACATTGTAAATCAACTATACTTCAGTTAAAAGAAAGAAAGAAATGTATACAATAATAGATTTTATTTTTTATTCTTCTTCTTTCCCCAAAGAATTTTGTTATTGTAATGGGTCATTGTTTGAATATGGAAATTTTGTATTTTTTAGGAAAATACCTGTCTGCATGGAGCAATGTCTGTCTGTGGAAATAACTGTCATCAATATCATCTGCAGAACGGTCATCAACAAATATTTGTTGAGGACCCGTTATGTTCTAGGTGCTTCTCTTGGGTCTTGGGATACAATGATGAACATAATAGAGAAGGCTGACCTCATGGAATTTACATTTTAGTGTGAGATGACTGACAATAAATACCAAACTTGATAAAGAAGTATATAGTATGGAAAAACAAAGCAATACAGCAGGGTAAAGGGAACCAGGAATGTTGGGGGGGAGAGTGTTGCAATCTTAAACAGAGTGATCAGGCTAGGCCTCGTTGAGAAGGTAACATGTGAGCAAAGACTCAAAGGAAGTGAGAGTCAGACACGCAGCTTCTATAGGAAGAGCATTTCTAGGAAGAGGGAACAGTCAATGCAAAGGTCCTAAGGTCAGTATTTTCACAAGGCTCACTGTCTTCTCTATCCAAGGAGAATGGCATTCTACTCATGGAGAGGATATTGTATTCCACTTTATGGGACTGGGAGAGAGAGACACCTTTTCCCAGCTTTCTATTCAAGGTTCATAACCCCTAATGCCTCAAACATCTGTGATTTTTGGCTCAGAAAGTGACTATGACCAGTCTTGGCCATATTTTATGGCTCTCGCCTGCCTCCTTGAACATGTATAGCATAGGGAACAAACTCAATTACGGGTATTAATTTTTTTTCTGTTAGACTAAACAGCTTGGGAGAGAACAACTGTTGCTAACCATCTGTATTTATCAACTATAAGATGAATGTACAGTAAGAATAATTGCTGTCTCCCCAGAAATTGAACTGATGAATTTGACAGCATTATAACTACATAGTAAACAAATGGTATGGGACACACAGACACACAGGAGTACACACACACACACACACACACAAAAACACTCACACACACACACACACACACACACACACACACACATTTTCACTATGTGACATTTTGCTCCAAAACCTATTCTCTGAAGATATAAATGGCTTCCAGGTAAAATCTGAGAGATATAAATAAACATTTCTTTTTTTTTGAATTTTATTATTTTTTTATACAGCAGGTTCTTATTAATTATCCATTTTATACATATTAGTGTATACATGTCAATCCCAATCTCCCAATTCATCACCCCCCAACCCCCCACCCTGCTGCTTCCTCCGCTTGGCGTCCATACATTTGCTCTCTACATCTGTGTCTCAATTTCTGCCCTGCAAACTGGTTCATCTGTACCATTTTTCTAGGATCCACATAGATGCATTAATATACGATATTTGTTTTTCTCTTTCTGACTTACTTCACTCTGTATGACAGTCTCTAGATTCATCCACATCTCTACAAATGACCCAATTTCATTTCTTTTTATGGCTGAGTAATATTCCATTGTATATATGTACCACATCTTTATCCATTCATCTGTCGATGGGCATTTAGGTTGCTTCATGACCTGGCTATTGTAAATAGTGCTGCAATGAACATTGGGGTGCATGTGTCTTTTTGAATTATAAATAAACATTTCATAACATCTTTAAAAAATAGAAAATGAAGAAAAAAAACCCTATTCTTTGGTATTCTTCAAAGTAAATGTGTTGTACCTTATTGACCAAATAGTCAATAAGGAATTTCAGATGCAGATATGCTCTTTCATACCATATGATAAACTCTAAAATAAACCATTTCTGTGGCATTGTGACAAACTGGGATCCTGCATATATAGCATGTACACACATATATATGTGTATGCATGTGTGCACATACACGTATAAGGTAAAAAAAAAAAGAGATTCATTCCAGTGTAGGAAATGTAAATAAAAGTAAAATAAATGCACACGTACCCCTTACCCAGACAAAAATACATTATTAAGCCCACCACAGAGATCATTAACAAACGTTTATTAGGGACCTACTGCTGGTGGATACTGTGACAAGGGCCTTGTTCCATTGCAGAACTTGTTCCAAGCAGAATCAATTCTGCTTTTGGGGGAGCCCAATACAACAATAGCAACTGTAACCACCATCATGTGCTGAGTGCTTATTACTTCCAAGCAATGTGCCAAGTGCATGTACTTGCATTATTGTATTACTGCAATATTGCATCATTCAACCGTACTCAGTACTATTACTATCAACAGATGAGAAAAGAAGGGCTCAAAGAGCTAGGAAACTTGTGCAAGACCTCAGAGCTAGTAAATTCTAGATCCAGGATTCGAAACCACGTATTGTTTCTAAGGCCAATAGGCTTCACCCCTGAGGTATGTTGCTTGAAAAGGGTCTAAGAAATAGAGTGAGAATACTGGAGTCAGAGGACACCCAGGCTTAAATCTTATTTCTGTCTCTTATGTGGCCACAGACAAGGTATTTAACCTTTGAGACTCAAAGGTTAGTAGTATAGACACTAATATCTATACTATAGTATCTATAGTACTATAGTATCTATAGTACTATAGTATCTATAAGTATCTATAGTTACTGATATCTATAGTACTAGTATCTAATGGTATAGATAATATTATCTTCTTTCCCAAATTGTCATAAGATTAAAGATAATGTGTGCCTGCCACATGGTCACTATTCAATAAATGACAGTTTGATTTAACTGTTATCTCTGAATTTAAACAGAGTCATCAAGGAAGAATGCTGAATGCTATGTCTAACTCAGAGAGCACCTGACTTTTCCTTTTCTCATTAACCAGGGCTTCCGGTTGGCTACTTGATAACTTGTCTCTAGAATAAAGTGTAACCATTTCTAAAGGAAAGAAGACCAGAGAGTACCTGCTCCTTTTACACAACTTGGAAAAGGAAGCCCATTTATTTAATTTACACCAGAGCTTTTGGTATAAAGTCTTCCTCTGGAGGAAACAGCCAACAAGCTAATATCCCAAAGAGAAAGAAACAATTTAGCAAATTCATGAACTAAGGTTGTAGTTACAGTATACACTTTTAGCCAAAGAGAGTAATTTGTTAGCTTAATTAACACCAAGGTTACTAGAGAAAGTGCTGTTTAAGGATAAGTCAAACCATAAATTATAAAATTGAAATTCAGAGATGATTGGGACGCTCAGAGATGTTAGGATTTACATAGGGGATTTTGCAATAAAGACAGAAAATCAAGCCTGAAACAAGTTATTATTCTGACCTATAGAAGTATAAACAGGATCCTAATTAATGAGTATTATAGTAATTTTTTAAGGAAATAATATGGTAACGGAGCTGGAGGGGATTTTAGAGCTCATTTATTCACACTCCTCTTTTTTTTTTGTTTTTTTAGGTGTGAAAACTGAAAATAGAAAGGAAATGCTATGGTCAGTTCCATACACTACAGTAAAATATTTCTCATCTTGATTTTCTCCTGGATGAGGTGATGGGGCTTAGTGAAAAGCATAGTTTATAAGGGTTCTTAAAGCCAGGGTCCTTGCTAAATTTAGATTTCGTTCTTGCTTATGTAATTTTCCTTGTGTTTTCAATTATTTATACAAATATATTATTTATATATGTCTGGAACTTGTGCTTTTAGCACTCAATAAGCAGGAATAATTTATAGGACTACGGAGTGCTTCCTGTCCTTACCTTTCAGAGCCTTTTCTTTTGCATTGTTAATTAATTGTTATATTTCAGCCTTGGGCAACTTCCTTTCCCAGCAGTCTTGTTGTAATACATAACTAGCCAGAGAGAGCTGTGTTAGGATCTACCTTTATCTTCATACTCAGATTCTGAAATCCAGGTTAATGATCCTGTTAGCTATTTCCCTAGTACAGCCAACTATTGGGGACGCGGGGGGTGGGGATCGGTCGTAGCATGACCCAGCAGATCACGTGTCTTCAGCAGAGGAGAACATACTGAAAGAGAAAACAGGCTGCCAGTCCTAAACTGAATTTGCCTCTGCTTCAAGTTTCTTCTTTACCTCTGCTTTTTTGTTGCTGTTGTTTGTTTTTTTAAAAATCAAGTTCTTGACATACTCTTTCCTCTACCCTCCCTCATCCCCCTTTTTCCTCCTGCTGCTTTGCATTGACCTCAGGTACCTACATCATCCTGGCTCATGGCCATAGGTCTGGATTCTACCACCAGAAATGATTCCTGATTTTTGCCTCTTTCTCTACACTGCTCACTTCCCAGTGCCTGACCCTCCTCATCCATGGTTCTCACCTTGCCTTGGATTTATGAGGTTCTTGCTCTGTAACCCACAGGAATGAGTGACAATTGCTGAGAAGAGCCAATAGGTAGGTACCCCAGATTGGCTTGGATGTCAAGAGGACTTGGCATGTCTGGGGCTGGGCAAGGTGGCAGCACAGCCCCTGCTGTGCCCCTTTCCTTCACTGCCTCCTCAGCATTTTCCAGAGCAAATGGAAAGAGGTCCTTGGTTGTTTCTCCCTGAGCCTGAAGGATTAGCTCTCTAATCAGTTTTAGAAGAGTAAATACAGTGAGATGCACAAACTTTCCCTCCATGGAAAGGCAAGACAAAGGTGAGATAGGCTGTCTTTCTTTGCTACTGTCACTCAAAGTCATGAGGCCCTTGCTCAGGCCCTAGAGCAAGGTCTTTGCCAGATTCCTTCTATCTCTTTGATGGAGTCACCAGACGAGCAGCCCACTCACAGGCCATTTAATCTGAAGGCAAGAAACCACCTTACTATACTCTTGGGTATTTGTGAGGATGCAGACCAAATACACCATTGAATTGACATGAGAGGATTACTGTGATATAAACAAAATAATTCTTAGGAAAAAGGGCCACTGAGTAAAATTTCTCTTTCCTTTTCTCAGCGTTGTCAGCAATTTGTTTTCTACTTCACAGTATAGTACATTGTGGTCAATCATAATATTAGGTGTCAGAATACATTGAATGAAGGCTTGATGGGTGGATGAAGGAGCATCTCAGTGAAAGATGTGAAACTCTCAAGACCTGAGATTGTTCATGCTGGGAACACCTTTTGGTACCTTATATATGTATCGGGAGCCCTGACAGCATCTTTAAAGGCTTAAGAAATTCACCTGGGGATGCACCTAGTTCCATGGGACTGACTGGAGGCTGTCTGGAGCCTCCTTTTGGGGGCTATTTGTTCTCTAGCACACTTCCACGGATAGACGCCAGAAGGTTCTGGTGCACTATGGGGCCAACTAGGTGGCATGGGAACTCCACCCAATCCTAGCTGATTAGGCCAAGTAGGCAGTAGTTAACTGTGTTAAAGGTGAAGGAGAGGATTCTGAGAAAGATACTGTAAATGCCCTGGAGCAGAGTGTTGTCATAAATTCATCTGGCTTCAAAGTGTGTGTTAGCTCCATATTTAAAACATCTTAAATTTTCAGAGTGACTGGTCTTTATTGTAAACAATGCAGAAAGTACAGATGAATGACAGTATAGCCCCCACCTGTGTGACACCCTATTCCCACACCTTGAATAAGCACAGCTAGGAGTTTCTTGTTTATCTTTTCAGGAGTGTTTAATGCATGGATAACTGGTATATCGAATGGGCTAGAGTAAATGGGGTGAAATCAAAAAAAGTAGCTTTCTTCTTCCCCTAAGCCAAGCCCTTCAAACTCACTCTACAGATCTTTCTGCACAGCCCTTGGACAATACATTAGGCAGATCCTGTAGCTTTTCCAAATAAGTCTAGATGTTAAAAACAGTCTGTTATTTTTAAATGTTTTTAAAAGGGCAATCTGATCAAAATCAAAAGTTTCTTCTTATATCTAGTTTAAAATCTCTCACCTTTCCTGGGGCTTAGGCCTGAGCCTGGTTTCAGAAAACTGCAGGGAGAAAGAGGAGCGTGCAATGTGGCTTTTCACCCTCTTGCACTGTGCTTTTCCACTCCTCTGGATCCTGCACTGAACCCTGCTGCCCTGGCCCCTCTAGCACCGGACTGCAGAGGTGGATCAGAGGTAGAGGACAGGCCTTGCTCAACACGTGCTTTGTAATCAGAAATCTAAGCCCTCCGGGTGGTGGATACCTAGTGCTGGCTTTTTTTACATGGGGTGGTTCTGTGAGTTTTTCAGAGACTCCCTCTCTGCCCAATCAGGGACTCTGCTCTCTGTTCTCTGAACTGTTCCTGTTGTGGGAGATGCTCTCTCTCAACCTCGCCTCTCACAACTCTCCTTCAAGAGCAGTCTTAACGATTCCTCTCCTTTCTCCGAAGGTTTCTGCTGGGGTTATCTTGCCCCAGCCGGCAGAGCTCTGGGGCAAGATCTTTCCAAGATGGCACTAGCCTGGCTAACTTCCAGATGGCTTAGCCCACGGGAAAATTTGGCATTGTTGCCCCACCAAACCCTGGAAAAATGGCCACTCCCCCTGCAGCCCGCTGCCATTGCTCTGCTATTACAGGTCATTCCAGGCAACCTCTGGCTTTTAGCCTTCTCAAGGCAGGAGGCAGGCACCCCATTCTGTGCCCCTGAGTTCCAGGGAATACAGATTAAGTTCACACAAGAGCTCTCTCACCGCATTCTGTTGCAAGAACAGCATGGAGGGATCCCTCTGAATTTTTGCAGATTGGCAAGCAATAAGGTGGGGGAGATGCTTTTTCTCACTCTGGTGAGCCTCCCATTCTTTTTTAGGTTTTCTCTTTCTTTCTCTCTTCTTGGCACTCCATTCAGCCTCCTCATGAGGGAGTGGGCCCCATGGAACTGTAATGTTATCAGGCCAATGGCACATCCTTTTCTTCCTCACTCTGATCATCCTCTAACATCCTTTCTGAGACTGAAGGTGGGTGATGAGCTAAGAGTTGAAGTATAAGGTTTTGTTTACCTTTTAGCAAGTTCTGAATGAGTAATAATATATCTCTATTTAAAATATAGGGGAACATGTTGCTTACTATTATTAATGTTGAAACCTCAGCCCAGATTCTGATACAACAGGAAGTACATTTAAGCAACACACACACATATACACACACACACTTCTACACACATATACACTTCTAAATATTATAGATCCTTTTTTTTTTTTTTTTTTTTTTTCAGTACGCGGGCCTCTCACTGTTGTGGCCTCTCCCGTTGCGAAGCACAGGCTGCGGAGGCTCAGCGGCCATGGCTCACGGGCCCAGCCGCTCCGCGGCATGTGGGATCTTCCCGAACCGGGGCACGAACCTGTGTCCCCTGCATCGGCAGGTGGACTCTCAACCACTGCGCCACCAGGGAAACCCATATAGATCCTTTCTTAACCTCAAATGGAAGTATACTATGTTTATTGTTCTAGAGCTTGTTTTCTTAAGAATAGATCTTCGACAACTTGTATTGTCAGTACAATTCATTAGAGTATTGCATCACATGACTATTTCCAGATTTCTGTTATGACAAGCAATACTAAAGCAGAGTCTTTGTATACTTTTGGGAGCATATCTGCAGAATAAATTCCTAGAAGAAGAATCACTTTGAATTCAAAAGTAAAATTTGAATATAGGGCTTCCCTGGTGGCGCAGTGGATTAAGAATCCGCCTGCCAATGCAGGGGACACAGGTTCGAGCCCTGGTCCGGGAAGGTCCCACATGTTGTGGAGCAACTAAGCCCGTGAGCCACAACCACTGAGCCTGTGCTCTGCGACAAGAAAGCCACTGCAATGAGAAGCCTGAGCACTGCAATAAAGAGTAGCCCCTGCTCACCGCAACTAGAGAAAAGGCCGTGCACAGCAACAAAGGCCCAGTGCAGCCAAAAATAAATATTTATTAAAAATTTTTTTGAATATATGTTGCCAATTTGCCAACTTTTTATCAGTTTTCACTCTATTAGAATGTGGAATGCCAAATGTATGTATTATATTTATATATATACATACATATATATGTATGATTTTGGTTTGTATTTCTTTAGTTATGAGCATGGTGGAACATCTTTCTGTACGTTTATTGGTCTTTTGAATCTTTTTTCTGAGTTGCCTGTTCATTTCCTTTGCATATTTTTGTATTCATAATTTTCATACTGGTTTTTTAAAGAGGACCTGGTATGTTGAGGACATTTGCCTTGTTCTGACATGTGAAATGAAACATTGCCTACTGTTCTTCTTTGATACATTGACCCTGTGTGTATCTTTAATTTTTTCCTGTAAAGAAGTTTTCCAATTTTATGTAGTAATTCCATCAGTTTTTTTCCTTTGTGGCATCTGGATTTCACGACATCCTTAGAAAGGCTCCAAAGTTCTAAAAATATTCACCCATTTTGTGCTCGCTTTAGCAGCACATATACTAAAAATATTCACCCATTTTCTTCTAGTGTTTTCATAGCATCATTTTTTTACATTTAAATTATTGATCCCTGTGAAATATATTTTGGGGTAAAGTGTGAGCATTTTTACATCTAACAAAGTAAACATTTTACTTCCTAGACTTTTCTAACTTCTCTTTCTCTTATTCACATCACTGAATGAAAATCTAAGTTATACTCAGAGTCCTCTTTTAAACACAGAGCTTCTCACATAGTTAAACACAAAGGCAAATTAAAAAGGCAAAAACAGGACTTCCCTGGTGGCGCAGTGGTTAAGAACCTGACTGCACACGGGTTCGAGCCCTGGTCTGGGAAGATCCCACATGCCGCAGAGCAGCTAAGCCTGTGAGCCACAACTACTGAGCCCACGTGCCACAGCTACTGAAGCCCACGTGCCTAGAGCCTGTGCTCTGCAACAAGAGAAGCCCATGCACCACAATGAAGAGTAGCCCCTGCTTGCCAGAAGTAGAGAAAGCCCGTGCACAGCAACAAAGATCCAATGCAGGTGAAAAAAAAAAAAAAGGTAAAAACATTTTTGCTTTAAATTCTGCCTACTGCCTACTTTCTAGGATTCTTAGCCTGACTTCTTTGGGCATTGGTCTCTTGGACTAGTGATTATTTTCATGGCAGTTACAATGTATTTTCAAATCCATTGGTAAGAGAGGTAAGAATATTTGCTCCTCCCCATTTTTACAGTGGATGCCAGGAGAGGGGAGGTAACAGGTCCAAGGTCACAGAGCAATTCAGGGTGTTGAAATCCAAGGTTCTGAGCCATCTAGCCTGTTGTAGTAATCAACAGACCTCATGTACAAAGCACAGGTAGAAAGCATTCTTCTGATTGCATCATTCACTAAATTATATAATCCACAACAAAAGCAGCCAGAGGGCAGTGGACAGGGTAAAGCTTAGCTCATTGAAATGTGCAGATGTTTCAGTGAATTGGGAAAATGGCCTGCTCATAGAGATCGTATATAATATTTGACAATGTGAGTCAGCCTTGGGCATTATTCAAGGTTAATCTTATCCCCTTAATGAAATAGCTGATTGTTTTGACTTGTTCTCCTCTGCCTGTTCCAAGTTGCCTGACAGAGTGTTACAGAGACAGTCTTGCTGGTCTGAAGCTCTATGCTCAAATGCTGAATTATGGAGTCCATTAAGAAATTCAGAAGATCTGTTTGGAGAGGCAGGAATCCAGTAAAGCTTCTAATTTTTCCATGATGACTGATGGATTTAGAGCACTCTTAGGGGGTGGCTGTATAATGCTAAGTGTTTAGTGTGTGCCAGCTTTGTCACCTTGCATGAACTCTGTAACTACCTTTTATTCCAACCTCATCTCAGGCTGCCTCTGAGGGGAGGAGAATTTCTGACTTTGGAAGTTGGAAGAGACTAGAGAGAAGGTGGGCAGAAGAGGGGGGGAGGCACCAAAGAAAACCTGCCTGTGTCTTAAGTATCTGGCAGATTCCCTGCTT
The DNA here is from genome assembly GCF_026419965.1 of Kogia breviceps. Lineage (NCBI taxonomy): Eukaryota > Metazoa > Chordata > Mammalia > Artiodactyla > Physeteridae > Kogia > Kogia breviceps. Next base: position 82,351,342 of record NC_081312.1, on the reverse strand, counting down.
TAGTTTCATAGGTTATTGGATTTCTTCCAGAAATGTTGTTTTGCAAAGGGTGTGTGGAGTAGTCTAGGCCCTCTGGTGAATAGGATACTCCTTTCCAGCAACAGGATATGGGAGAGTTCAGCCCCAGGAAGATCACTGTGTCCAAAATGGTGGGGAGAAGTCGGAAATGGTCTCTGTCTGACCAGCTGCTATTTTCTCTAAATTCAAGTGGCTCTGGGGATTGGCCCCAGCACCTCATAATACTGGGAGACTGTGTTTAATCCCAGGTGCCTGAAGTTCTTCAGTTAGTCTGTGGTTTGTGTGGTCAGTGCTGACAGCACCAGCTCAGTTGGAGTTACAGGCAGCGATTGTTCTTGTCACAGAAATGGTTCATTCCTTGATGTGCTTTCAAGTGCTGTGTCCTGTGAATCCTGTTGGCAAGAAAACCATCCTCCACCCTAGCACTTAGGTAATAAATATGGCTTGAAAAGCAGCCAAAAATGCATATGTTTTCTGTGCTGTTAGATTCCTTCTTGAAAGGGAAAAGCTCTTCTGAATGTGATGCACAAAAGATTCTATTAATTAGGATAACTTATAATGTTTCCCTATAGAATAAAGAAAAAGAATAGCCTGTGTTGCTACTCCACTGGTTCCTTGGTTGGACAAAGCTTATTGCTCTTGCTTCTAGGAAAGAAATTGCCACTCTGACCCCTTGGTTGTCTCTCTTATCCTCGCACTGTGCACACACAACTATTCATTAATGTCAACAAGACGTATGAGTGCATATCCAGTGGGGTGGAGGCAAGGGGACTAGATCCCAAAGTCAACATCTTTGCAATACAGTCCACGATGAAAATGATTGAAGTCCCATTAGTCTTCAATGACTAACAGAAAACAAAGAGCATTCAGGACCCAAGTTAAAAAAGAAGCAAAAGATTTAAAAAAATTTCCCCCTGAATTGTGTTCAGATATGCACCAGATTCTAAAACATTTGAAGTCAAACTTACCCCTGGGTATAGTAGGATAGGGTCATCAGAGCTCACTTGGAAACAGAATTTCTAGAAAGAATTTTAAGCTTCCAGGAAGCTGAAGGAGAAAAGAGCAGCCACCCAGGCAGAAACCAGGTGTTGAAGATTCTGAAACACACATGAGGGAATATAGTCAGAGGAGGAGATGTGTGTTGGATGATGGAGCTATAGGAAGGTGCCTTCGTGTCCCTGAGGAGACAGGGATTTCTTAGCTCCTTTCTGCCTTGATGAGTCTGTGGTTACCCTGAGGAGGTTTCCTAAGAGGACTTAGTCTCAATTCTAAGAACAATGTCTTCAGACCCTCTTCTTATTTAGAGGAAAGCTACACTCCTTTGATCCCTGTTTCATTGCACTGTATAGTCTGTGGGCCCCTTCACATTTACACCCCACTCTTCTCCATGCTGAGCCCTGTGAGTCTGATGTCTATGGACTAAACCACCTGGGCTCCCTTGCCTCTGGCTTCCTTCTGGGTTTGGCTGATGGGAGGCACTGGCAAAGGAGGAAGAGGGCAGCAGGAAAGAGAGGTGGACCTACCTGTTCCCCATCATCCTTCCTGCCAGGCTTCTGGTTATCACTGGCCGTGCTCTTCTAGAAAAGGCCACCACTCCTGTTGGGACCCTTTCCTACAATACGCATCTCACTGGGATCCAGCAACCACTCCCTCCCCTGGCCTAGGGTTGCTGGTGGTGTCCTTCTCTTGCTGGCCCAGAGATGCTTCACCGTCCTTTGTTGATTTTCCTTGACTACAATTACTCTTTTACACTCTTTGTTTTCTTCTAAAATGATGACGTTACCTCTGTCCATAAGAGCAAGTCTGCTTAGAACAGATAGCAGGCAGCCAGCCCCTGATCTGGGTCCAAACAGTTATATCTTAGGGTGCTGTGGGCTCCTGGTTGTCGTTCTCCCTTTGGAGATGTGGTTCCCAGGCCCCCATGTTGAACTGTCACTCTGAGATGTGCTTTGCCTCCATCCGCTGGCCATGCTAGCTGCTAAGTGGCAACCTTGGCCTATCTGCTCTGACTCTTTCTTGCTTTGGATAATTTAAGTAAGTGCTTCCTGTGAGTCAGGCCCTGTACCAAGCTCTTTACCTATATACTTTATTTAATCTTCATAACGAATAGTTACCATCTTTATCCTCATTTCACAAACGAGAAGACTGAAACTCAGAAAAAGTCACTAAAGGTCACACAGCTGGGAAGAGCCGGGATTCAAATCCTGTTCTGCTCTAAACCAATAAGCTCTGCTCTCATTGATCCTCTGGTTCTCAGGGCTCACTATAAATGCAGGACACATTTCTATGTACACTGGTGCTTCCCTTGTGTTTTCTCAACCATGGGGCATTCTAGCTATTCAGATTGATCACTAGGTTTCGAGTCCTGGCCCATCTCCTGGTCCTCCCAATTAGGAATGTGATCTCTGTCTGCCTCTGCTAGGGCTGCCATAACAAAATTCAACAGAGTGAGCGGCTCCAACAACAGACATTTGTGTCTCACAGTTCTGGAGGCTGGGAAGTGCAACATCAAGGTGCTGGCTCGATAGGTTTAATTCTGAGGCCTCGTCTCTTGGTTTATAGGTGGTCACCATTTCTGTGTGCTCATATGGCCTCTTTTTATGTGCATACACAGATAGAGATTTCTGTTGTCTGTTCTTCTTATAAGGGTACCAATTCCAGAGGATTAGGGCATCATACCTAGGACCTCACTTAACCTTTATCACCTCCCTAAAGGCTATATCTACAGATACAGGGCTTCAACATATGAGTCTGGGGGAGATACAATTCAGATCATAATAGCCTCTCCCCCTTGGAACCTGGACTTAGCATTGATTCCTGATCCATCATGTCAAAAAACAAAAGTCGGACCCTCTGTGGTAGGAAAAAAGTCCTTTTCTCTCATAATACAAGATAATAAAATTTTCTCAATTCTTACAAACAAGTGTAAACTTGCTAAAACAAATATGCCAGGATTTGGAAATATCTTTTAAATCGAACTCAGTTTAAACTATACACATACGAGGACCTTGACAGATTATTTACAGTTAGAGCATCCTATCCGAACTTCAGGTAGAGGAACATCACATCATCCTAGTAAGACGTGGTCTGTATGATACATAATCATTCTATGTTGAATTTACACATTTCGGAAGTGGCCAGGGTTTACTTCTACAACATGAGGAGGGTGTGGAAATAAGAGCTGACCGTCATGGATAAAAACTGATTGGAGGTGTTTCATTAAGGGAAGGAAAAAAAGGAAAGCTGTGATGGGGGAGGGATGGGGGTGAATGAAATGTTTGTCCTTTGACAAGTATTTACTGTGATAAATCACGGGATTGAAAAAAAGTGGTCCCATAAGCAGTTCACCTCCCTTTTCTCTTCCTCTGCCTTTCTACTCCCTTAAGTCTGATTGGTTTCTGCTCAGTTCTACCTCTATAGAAGAACAGAGATTTGCTGTCTACAGTGGTCTAAGTTGGTGTTAGCTAGTTCCTAAAGTAAAGATGGTACCTGGTGATGAAGACTGCAAATTTCAGGTTGTCTCAACTTCTAAATAACTGGCTAATCTGGTGGAAATACTGTAGCTCCTCTAAAAGAGCAATTTATCACTTTGTTTGGTAAAAGAAAATCAGTATATTTTTACACATAGAGAAAAAAGTTATAGAACATTATTTAGAACAATTTGCCATTTATATATATCTTTAAGTTGGTGTGTGTAGTTATATGGTATGTGTCAACATAGATGAGTCTTTGTGTTTTGTTTTGTTATCATGTATGTTATAGAAAGGAAATCTAAGTGACACTAGTGGTGCTGGATGTTGGGGTGGGGACACACCTCAGAGCAGGCCATCCAAACCATTTTTGTTTCTTCAAAGTTCTGGCTGTGTTTTGAACTGAGAGGGTAATAGAAAGAAGGAAGGAGTTTGGGGGTTCTGCACAGTAACAGATCTGGGGCCACTGGCTCCTGGGGTATGTGAGGCAAAAATCCTTCCTGAGACACATTGATAAGATGTTTAACACACCGGTGTGTCCTCATATTACTGGTGTGGAAAATCCTGGTCTATCATCACTCTGATCTTTTCAGGAAGCAGAGTCCATAATCTGTCTCAGACACCCCTTTTCGTTTGCATTTCTCTCAATATCATACATATCCCCAGAACTCCAATCACTTAGGCTACGTCTAAGCCCATTGTCTTTTGTTCTATCTAGAGTGAAACTAAAAATCAGCCGGTCTGCAGAATGATTCTTAACACTGAAAACTTTCTCTTCCCTTTATTAAATATGCTGCCCCTCTTTGAATTATAAAAAGACAAAGAAAGAAAAAAGAAAACAAAAAATGGGTGTGGCATTAGATAGAATGTCTTCAGAGAGTCCCTAATACCCTCTGAATTCTCTGACTTTTACCTCTTGTTTACCTTCTTGAATAAGGGGATATATGAACAAAAAAACAGAGCCTGCCATTTTTTTCCTCATGAGCAGAAGGGAGGAGTTTTGTGAATTAAAAAGTCAAATGCTAATGCCATGGGGAAATTATGACTTGGTATCACATACGCAGTCAGTGTGGTTAAACTATAATGCATAACTCCAATTTCTTCACACAAGCACGAAAGTATCACAGGGAAGCTACTTATGAGAAGTCTTTTTTTTTTTCCTTCCTTTTCTTTTTTAATGAGAATGTGGGGGAAGAGTTTCAGCTCTTAGATGTTGGTCTTTATAACTTCCTTGTCGAAACTGTGAAGTTTTAAAGTTAGTATTTTCCTTAGGGAATTTCCTTGACAAGCTAAAGAGTTCTTGCCTTAATCTTCCAAGGTGGGAAACTCTTAAGAGGGGAGGTCCCTCAGCTATACCTCTTCCTGGAACATCTCACCACCCCACTCTGGTACGTGGGACATTTGGGGCCTGTGGTAGGTGGGAATCCTGGGGAACACAAAGCCCATTGTGTCTCTTCTAAAACTTTGCTTTGTCTGTTCAGGAACTGTCTCGATTGAGCTGGCACCCCAGCACAGAGATGCCATGAGAATCTATGGAAATAAATACACTTGGGAGTAGATCCCAAGGATCCTAGGATTAAGCATTTTACTCTTCAAAAATAAGAAGGGTCAAAACTTCACTCATTCACCTGTACCAGTAGGCACTTTTGATGGTTAATTTTATGTGTCAACTTGACTAGGCCATCGTACCCAGATATTTGCTCAAAAATTATTTCAGATGTTTCTGTAAAGATGCTTTTTAGATGAGATCAACATTTAAGTCTGTAGATGTTGAATAAAGCAGATCACCCTCCATAATGTGGGTGGGCCTCATCCAACCAGTTGAAGGCCTTAACTAACCTCCCCAAAGAAGAGGGAATTCTGTCAACAGGTGGCCTTTGGACTCAAACAGCAACTCTACTCTGGGCCTTCCCTACAGATTTTGGATTTGCCAAGCTTCCACAATTGTATGAACCAATTATTTAAAATCTCTCTCTCTCTCTCTCTCTCTCTCTCTCTCTCTCTCTCTCTCTCTCTCGTTGCAAGGCCTTTGCTCGTGTTGATCTCTCTGCCTGGAATACAACTGCCCCCAAGCACCCCCAACTCTGCTTAACTAATGCTTCCTCATCCTTCAGACTTTACTCAACATCACTCACTTAAGGAAGCCTCCCTGGTTCCCTGGATGAGGTTGATATGCTCTCAAAGCAGCGTGTACCTTTCCTTTGTAGCACTTATCACGTGGTAACTCTACCTTTTTACTTTTATTTAGGTCATTATCAGATTCAAGCTTGTCTACCTGACTGTAGACTTCACCAGGGTGGGGACTGTATCTGCGGTTCCAATGCTTATGTGCTTGGCACATAGAAAACATCCCCCGCCCCCAGTATTTATTGAATACATGAGTGAATCCTAACCATTTGAACCCCTTATAAATGAAGTGTTATTTTCACAGATTGGTAGTTGAGGGGACTAAAGCCCATTAATATGCCCTTTGTCACACAGTGGTAAAACTGATATTCCACCCTAGGTCTGTTGACTCAGAGCCCATGCACTTTCCACCACACCAATCTGCCTTTCTCAGCAGCCTGCAGAAACCAAGGGCAAAATGATTTAAAGGAAACACTCCGATCTGTGAACTTCCCTTATTGCTTCATCTCTAAAAACACACCCCAATTCTTGACACCACTAAGAGAAATGAGAAATCTGTGTGTTTTAGATTGGAAACAAACAGAGTAATTGTCTGGAAATTGGGGTACCTATTGCCTCTCAATAATCAGGCATCAGAGTGAAGCATATTACTTGAAGGTGAGAGTAAGCATGTGAAGAATTTCTTTAGTTCCAGATTTTAGAGGGTAAAAAAAATCGCATGAAGGAGAGAATCAGACAAAATGTATAATATCTTCATGTTTCATAAAAATGGAGATTAAAATCACATGTCTCAAATTTTTACACAACTCAAAAGTGTATTAGATGTAATTCTAAAGGACCAAAGCAATTGATTTTAATTGGTTCCTGAATAGCAATACTAAACTCAGTCCTGGTTGTCAGGTAGATAATCCCATTTCATTTTAGAAACAACAGCTTAAGAATTGTGCAACCTTCCTTGGTTATCATGTAATAAGCAGACAGCTCAGACAGGGAGACTTGCAAAAATCTAATCAAAATGGCCTTACAATACTGTCTCCTGAATTTCAAACCCACAGGGCAGTTTCACAGCCAAGTCTGAAAGACTTGAAAAAACAGGGTTAGATGGGAAGTGCTGACACAAGCCCGGCAGAGAGAATGGCCTCACTATATTGCTGCAACAATCTGAGGGGGAAAAAAAAGAATATTTTTTTGGTGTGCATTAATCTTTTTTTTAAACATCTTTATTGGAGTATAATTGCTTTACAATGTTGTGTTAATTTCTGCTGTATAACAAGGTGAATCAGCTATACGTATACATATATCCCCATATCCCCTCCCTGTTGAAACTCCCTCCCACCCTCCCTAGGTGTGCATTAATCTTCAAGCTGCTTCTACGTGACTTGAGAACATGTCCCTGAAACCGACATAATTTGGCCATGTAAATTGTGTGTACATTCCTAGTGAATAGGGCCCTTGATCACATTCCTACCAATTATGCTGTTCTCAAAAAGATCAGAACTAAGTCCTAACATGTTAAGAATGCTCAGGGGAAAAAAAAAACCAACAACAGTGGAGAATTTTGCTTCTCTATTACAAAAATAGAAGGAGGGACTTATGGCAACAGCAAGTTAAGACTTTTTCAGGCAACTTCTACTGAGGCAGAGTAAACTGATAGACACATGATTAGGTGAGCTTAGGGTTAACTTGATGGCAAAGAACTTCAGGTACTCTAGGAAAAATCATTTTGGTAATACCTGTGCTTCCACAGGACTTGGTTTTTCTCTCTTGGCATTAATCTTACTTTGGGCTGAATAACAGACATTTGCATTTTTGCTTTATTCTCCATATCTGCACTCCACCCCCAGTCCCCAGTTGAGTTGCTAGAGGACCAGAAAGATGGCTCATTCCTCTTTGAATTCCACATAGTACTCAGTAAACTGCAGTGAACATAGCAAACGCAAAATACACATTAACTGACTTCAATACTGTTTAGGAACTGGCGACCTGTGCAATATGAGATGTGGGCAGAGATGAATCCTGGCAGATAAAATAATGACAACACTTGAAATTGACAGAGCCACCTGAGCCTGAGGTTCTTTGTGTGTTTTATTATTAGCCTCTTGAACACTAGTGCTCTTACCCTGGACCAGGTCACCTGTCAAACCAAATTGGCAGCATTGTTTTTCCTTTAAAGGAGCCACGGGTAGCAGTGGTCACCATCTCTACAGTTCAGTAAACTTAATTTGAATCCCAGTTTTGCCTGTTCCTGGTTGTGTGACCTTGGGGAAATTTCTTCATCTCTTTAAGGGAAATGGTCTAGACAAATTCCAAATTCCTGTGGCTGGCAGGTGTTCCATGTGACTGTAGCATGTATTTGTGTGGGTGAGCTGGGTTCATTGAAAGGCACCAGGACAAGACTATTTGGAAGCCATAATCCATCTCTTGGGCACAGCAGGGAGTATTGAGAAGAGTGAAGCTTGGAGTTTGGTCTACAACTTTGGCATTGTTTGTTATCCTAATTTTATCTGGGAAAGTACAATAGAGACTAGCAATCCAGACTGCTATGTCTGGATCTGGAAACCCTTCTTATACATCGAAGGTTTACGGCAATTCTGTACATGCACCGTCTGTAATCCTGAAACTCTACTACTGAGGCTGCTGCTGGGAATTCCAGTGTTATCTCTACGCCCTTAAACTGTAAAAGAGCTGTGGAAACCCCCACATGTTGCTTCCTCCATGTTGACCCATGATAGGAAATTACCATGCTATATACCCTTCTAGGCTTTTTAGGATTGGGGAAAGGGAATTAACTGACATTTCTGAGAAGTCCATGTGAAGCATTCTAAAAGTCTGAGGTTTCGAATTAGATCCTGGCATGTCACATCCTAAGTTGTACCCTATGCAGTTTAGCATTCTGTACATATTGACAGAGTTGATGAAGTGTCACCAGTGGCACTTTAGATGTGGTGGCTGCTCCTGGGAAGATATTATCCTCATTTTATAGACTTAAAAAGGAGACTTTGGAGTGAACCTTCTTGCCCAAGGCCATGTAAAGTGTGTATAGCAGAAGCAGGAGGAGTCTCAGGATTTTAAGTCTAATTGGTTTGATGTTTCAGAAAAGTCTTTGGGGGATTGGAAAGTGAGGAAACTGCAACATGGCAGAGCCTTCCCATTTTTTACTCTTTCTGAAATGGGTGGCATCATCTGACTCTCTTAAAGTGTACTTAAAAAAAATTAATGGGAATTGTTATTAGAAAGGATGCAGCATTTTAACAACCCTGCATGATTTAGTGAATCATCTCAGAGATGACTTACATAACAGGGATTTCCCTCCAGCCATACCAGTCATGGGATAGAGCTGGGATGTCCTACTGCAGACAATTGATTTTCTGTTCCCCTTGCCGTGCCCTGTGGGAACTACCAGCTCAGTCCATCCTTCTCTCTGCCCAGACAGTGGAGGGGAATCCCTGGGGAATGAGTGCCCTAGGACCTGCAGGCTCTCCTACACATTTCACCTCTGTGTCTCGCAACACCAGTGTTTCCTGACCCAGCCACTGGCCACAGACTGTATGCCCGTCTTGTCTGCCCCATCTCACATGCCTAAACATTCCATGTGCTAACACAGAATGCTTTTCTCTTTTTTATTTCCAGCAGATGTGGCTGTTTTCTCTGCTACAGAAGGCGCGGAGGATGACTGACCCTCCGGGCAAGGGTCTCTCTTAGGGACTCTTCTCTTCTTGCCTCCCACGTCAGCTACTCCCACCCAGCTCTCCTGAGGAGTGAGGTCCCTAAGAACCACGCAGGTCTGCCCTCCTTTCTTCCTTTTGGGGCAGGGAGATGGGGGCAGGTGGCTTTTGTGACATTTGCTTGAAAGGGGAGGAATCCAGAATATCAATACACAACATAAGGAAATTATTCAGATATATTTTTAACCTTAACTCTGGTTCCTTATGAGGTTTTTGTTCTGTTTTTAATTAACAGATTTTATTTTTTAGAAAAGTTTTAAGTTTACAGAAAATTGAGTAGCTAGTACAGAGTTGCCATATACCACCTCCCCTACTCTGTGAGGTTGGAAGTGCTCAGTTTTGCAATTCATAATTTGCTGAAAGAATAAATGCAATCTTGCAAGTAAGTACAACATTTCCAACCTGCTGAGGCATTGAAAGACATGCAGGGAAGTGAATAAAATCAGCATTCTAAGTAGATCATTTCTCATCTTGGCCCACAGGTTATTTACAAAGGCAAATTACTAAATGTCCTAATTGCAGAGCATTTTCAATTATTCAAATACAAAGCACAAGTAGTGAAGAATGTTTATTTTATAGCTTAACATCCTTTTTTTTTTCATTTAAAGAGGTCTAATATAATTGAGTAGTATTCTAACAATAACTACAATTTTCTAATTGCTTATCACCTTTTTCAGTTGCTTCTTTTCGGGGTTCCCATTCTAGTGCAGCCCTTTTATCCAGAACCACAAATTGATGCTTAAAAGCTACCTGCGGTTGAAGTATGGAGCAGAGTGGGAGCTCCATTAACTGTGTATGGTTTCATCTTTCTGCAGCTAAATCCCTAAAGCCTTTAAAGGGCCAGGGAGTTTGAAGTCTTCTCTAATGATCTAGTAATGGTTGAAAAAGCTTGTTGAAAAGGTTGTAAATATTTGTTGATTGATGGTCAACAGGGAAAAAAAGGCTTTTACTCCTCCATAGTGGCTGAGAGGAGGGTGAGGGAGGAAGCTTTTATATACTCATTTGAGTTTGGCTTTTTAATTTCTCATGCTTTGAGGTCCTAGACATACATTTCAAGAATAGACCTCTTCTTTCACCTTCAAAAAGGGAAAAAGTTAGAATAAAACAGTGTTCTTAAGCTTTGCGCTATAACCCAGAGAAATGTACATAGATAGTTACCTAGTTGAACAAGGCTAAGCACAGCTCCTCATGAATAAGAACGAACTTTCAGTTTCAATCCACTGAAGGGAGATGGAGTAGGTGGAGTAGGCAGCTACCGATGTCGTGAGATGTGAACGTTACCGAAAGACTTGCCTGCATAAAAATATCTTTCCCCTGGGTCTATCCTAGATACTTAAAGGCAGCCAGCTATTGGAACTGCTTTTCTGGATAAAGGCATTGCCTCCATTAGATGCCATTAAAATACATATCTATTCCTCGGGAAAGGTAAATGTTAACACATTAGGAAAGATTAGAGTGTGTCTATGTGAACTTTTAATTCTGAGATAATTGCAGTTTTGCATGCAGTTGGAAGAAATAATACAGAGAGATCCTGTATACCCTTCACCCATAACCTGCACAATAGCACAACCAGGAAATGGACATTGATACAATCTGCAGACTTTATTCAGATTTCTCCAGTTTCACATATACTTATTTGTGTATGTGTGTTTAGCTCTATACAATTTTATCACACGTATGGATTGGTGTAGCCATCACCATAGTCAAGATACAAGAGGGGGCTTCCCTGGTGGCGCAGTGGTTAAGAATCACCCTGCCAATGCAGGGGACACGGGTTCGTTCACCGGTCCGGGAAGATCCCACATGCCGCGGAGCAACTAGGCCCGTGAGTCACAGCTACTGAGCCTGCGCGTCTGGAGCCTGTGCTCCGCAACGAGAGAGGCTGTGATAGTGAGAGGCCCGCGCACTGCCATGAAGAGTGGCCCCCGCTCACCGCAACTGGAGAAAGCCCTCGCACAGAAACGAAGACCCAACACAGCCAAAAGTAAATATAAAATAAATTAATTAATTTTTAAAAAAAGATACAAGAGGACACACCGGTCAGAATGGCCATCATTAAAAAATCTACAAATAACAAATGCTGGAGAGGGTGTGGAGAAAAGGGAACCTTCCTATACTGTTGGTGGGAATGTAAACTGGTGCAGCCACCATGGAAAACAGTCTGGAGATTCCTTAAGAAACTAAAAATAGAGTTGCCATATGATCCAGCAATCCAGCAATCCCATTCCTGGTTGTATATCTGGACAAAACTATAATTTGAAAAGATACATGGACCCCAATATTCACAGGAGCACTATTCACAATAGCCAAGACATGGAAACAACCTAAATGTCCATCAATAGATGAATGGATAAAGAAGATGTGGTAATACATACAATGGAATACTAAGCCATAAAAAAGAATGAAATAATGGATGGACCTACAGATTATCATACTAAGTGAAGTAAGTCAGACAGAAAAGATAAATACCACATGATAACACTTATATATGGAATCTATTATAAAATATGAAACGAACTTATCTATGAAACAGAAACAGACTTACAGACATAGAGAATAGACTGGTGGTTGCCAAGGGGGAGGGCAGTGGGGGAGGGATAGATTGGGAGTTTGGGATTAGCAGATACAAACTATTATACATAGGATGGATAAACGACAAGGTCCTACTGTGTAGCACAGGGAACTCTATTCAGTATCCTGTGATAAACCAAAATGGAAAAGAATGTATATATATATATATGTGTAACTGAATCATTTTGCTGTACAGAAGAAATTAACACAACATTGTAAATCAACTATACTTCAATAAAATAAATTTTTAACAACTTTATTGGAGTATAATTGCTTTACAATGGTGTGTTAGTTTCTGCTTTATAACAAAGTGAATCAGTTATACATATACATATGTTCCCATATCTCTTCCCTCTTGCATCTCCCTCCCTCCCACCCTCTCTATCCCACCCCTCTAGGTGGTCACAAACCACCTAGCTGATCTCCCTGTGCTATGTGGCTGCTTCCCACTAGCTAGCTATTCTACATTTGGTAGTGTATATATGTCCATGCCACTCTCTCACTTTGTCACAGCTTACCCTTCCCCCTCCCCATATCCTCAAGTCCATTCTCTAGTAGGTCTATGTCTTTATTCCCATCTTATCCCTAGGTTCTTCATGACCTTTTTTTTTTTTTCTTAGATTCCATATATATGTGTTAGCATATGGTATATGTTTTTCTCTTTCTGACTTACTTCACTCTGTATGACAGACTCTAGGTCCATCCACCTCACTACAAATAACTCAATTTTGTTTCTTTTTATGGCTGAGTAATATTCCATTGTATATATGTGCCACATCTTCTTTATCCATTCATCTGTTGATGGACACTTAGGGTGCTTCCATGTCCTGGCTATCGTAAATAGAGCTGCAATGAACATTTTGGTACATGACTCTTTTTGAATTATGGTTTTCTCAGGGTATATGCCCAGTAGTGGGATTGCTGGGTCGTATGGTAGTTCTATTTGTAGTTTTTTAAGGAACTTCCATACTGTTCTCCATAGTGGCTGTATCAATTTGCATTCCTACCAACAGTGCAAGAGTATTCCCTTTTCTCCACACCCTCTCCAGCATTTATTGTTTCTAGAGTTTTTGATGATGGCCATTCTGACTGGTGTGAGATGATATCTCATTGTAGTTTTGATTTGCATTTCTCGAATGATTAATGATGTTGAGCATTCTTTCATGTGTTTGTTGGCAATCTGTATATCTTCTATGGAGAAATGTCTATTTAGGTCTTCTGCCCATTTTTGGATTGGGTTGTTTGTTTCTTTGTTATTGAGCTGCATGAGCTGCTTGTAAATTTTGGAGATTAATCCTTTGTCAGTTGCTTCATTTGCAAATACTTTCTCCCATTCTGAGGGTTGTCTTTTGGTCTTGAATAAAATAAATGTTATGTTAAAAAAAAAAACTAAAAAAAAAAAAGAAGATACAAGATAAAAGATCTGTCACAAGGTCCATTGGCAGCTCCAGAGCAAAGGTTTCCCATTAGAGGAGTCCTACATTGGGCAGAACTGGCCCAGCTATAGTTCTCCTTCCTTGCTCAGTCATTACTGGGAACAGCCTATAGGAAGTGTGGTCTCAGCATAAACATTAGGGCTGATTCAGAGCTGTGGCCGCTGGAGGCTGGAAGCCAGCCCCATTCCTTGCATAAGGTTCTTTCTTGACAGGAGATCTGATGGTCACATCACTCTGACTGCCACGACCTCCTTTTTTTGTCTTTTACGGCATTGACATTTTTGACCAGTGGTCTTCCCTCTCCTTTATTTATTTATTTTTTTTTTGGTGGTACGCGGGCCTCTCACTGTTGTGGCCTCTCCCGTTGCGGAGCGCAGGCTCAGCGGCCATGGCTCATGGGCCCAGCTGCTCCGCGGCATGTGGGATCTTCCCAGACCGGGGCACGAACCCGCGTCCCCTGCATTGGCAGGTGGATTCTCAACCAGTGCGCCACCAGGGAAGCCCTCCTTTATTTTTAATAGTATATTCTTCATTTGGGGTTGGTCTGATGCTTAACCCCGTGTTTTTTTGTTTGTTTGTTTGGTTGGTTGGTTTGCGGTACGTGGGCGTTTCACCGTTGTGGCCTCTCCCGTTACGGAGCACAGGCTCCGGACACGCAGGCTCAGCGGCCATGGCTCACGGGCCTAGCCGCTCCGCGGCATGTGAGATCTTCCCGGACCGGGGCACGAACCCGTGTCCCCTGCATCGGCAGGCGGACTCTCAACCAATGCGCTACCAGGGAAGCCCTAACCCAGTGTTTATTAAACGTTTTTTCACAGACCCTTTTATTGATGATTACCTATTAGCATCCTTTTGAAGTGCTACTCTATAGAACAAACTTTGGGAAACTGCTCAAGTAGATGTTGCTGTGGGACATGATCTTTCCCCCTCTTTTGTCTAGTGGTCACCTCTTCTTTTAGCGTGCATGCTCTCCAGTGTTTCAGGTGGTCATGCTCTCTTCCCACGACATGCCATGTGCCATGTATCTTTCTGCCACTATACCTACCAGACAGGCTGTCATCAACTGACTTGTCTATAACTCCTTTGAACTCATGTAGAATATGTTCAACCAATGAATGTACAGAGTACTGCACCATTTCCAAAGGGGAATATTTCTAGTAATTCTAATAATATTACCTAAATTTTATTTATATAGAACCAAAATATTAAGGGCAAATAATTTGGACAATTCAGAGAAACAAGAGGGGAGAATATAATACAAGATGAGAGAATATAGCGTATCCTCTTACACTCTGGTATCAAAAGTCTTATTAATGAGAATTCTTGAAAAGTTTTGTTGTTGTTATTTATTTTTTATTGAAGTATAGTTGATTTAGTGTTTCAGATGTAAAGTGATTCAGTTACATATATATGTGTATATATATATTATTTTTCAGATTCTTTTCCATTATAGGTTATTATAAGATATTGAATATAGTTCCCTGAGCTATATACTGTAGGTCCTTGTTGTTTATCTTTAAGGCGTTTTTACAGCACATCTCTCTTTTTTTGTGTGTGTGTGGTACGCGGGCCTCTCACTGTTGTGGCCTCTCCCGTTGCGGAGCACAGGTTCCGGACGCACAGGCTCAGCAGCCATGGCTCACGGGCCCAGCCGCTCCGTGGCATGTGGGATCTTCCCAGACTGGGGCACGAACCCGTGTCCCCTGCATCGGCAGGCGGATTCTCAACCACCACGCCACCAGGGAAGCCCTATAGCACATCTCTTAATGGCTATAAATTTAGTCCTATGAAGATGCCATTTGGAGGCAGAAGCTCCAGTACTGTTGGTGAGACTTGAGTCCTGAGAATTTATATACTGGATTCAGAATTAGAATGAAGCATATGAGTGTCCCGGGCAGACTAAAACTTTGGCACCCCTACAAATCAACTTTCTTTAAATATTTAAGTATTTATGTTCAGGAGAGTCTGAGCATTACAGGGGGAAAGCAAAGAAAGACCACTGGAAGCAGAGCTCGGCCTATTCTTTTAAGGTCCAAGCACTTTAGTGCTGTCCCTGAATTCACATACACCATTCAGCAATCAGACACCCTGAAGTTAACTTGACCCACCACCTTAGAAAATGGGCCTTAAACATTATTCTTGGGAGGCCTCACACCGCATCCTAGTGCTGGCCTTATCCAAGTATTTCTTTAAGCCACATATTTCACTCTTCCTGAGAAAATTTCTGTAAGTACAATGTTCTCCCACTCATTATTTAGCAGCAAAGGTTGATTGCTCCCTAGTATGTTGACTCCCTGGTTGGAAGTCCCTTCATGTGACTTTGATTGAACTTGGGGAATGGAGAGACATCACTTTGACACCTGAATTTCTACTTCTTATTTATCCTTTGTTATAGGTACAGATATTGATCTCCATTTTCACTTCAAGATAATTATCTACTGTAATACATGTATTGAGCTGTAAGATTTGTGTCCTTGATATACTTTGATAAAATAATTACCTCTGCCCCTTAAAACTTAGACTACCCATGGACAGAATGGATGGCTGATTATGGGATAAATTTTTTTAAAAATTGTTATTTTATATTGGAGTATAGTTGATTAGCAATGTTGTGTTAGTTTCAGGTGTACAGCAAAGTGATTCAGTTATAGATACGTGTACATGTATCTATTCTTTTTCAAATTCTTTTCCCATTTAGGCTATTACAGAATATTGAGCAGAGTTCCCTGTGCTACACAGTAGGTCCTTGTTGGTTATCACAGCAATGTGTACATGCTATATTTGATGGAAAATGGAAAACTCTATTTGGTTAAAATACATTTTCTACTGACTTACCTCTAATTTTTAACTTATTTAACTGTAAAAGAAATATAAGTATTACTCATCATTGGGTAAAAGTAGAAAATTCAAATAAGCAAAAATAATAAAAATTAAAATAATCCCAAAACATCTGCCAGAGGCTTTATAACACATTTTGGTAGATATCCTTCCAGGGTTTTCCTGGAAGGATATGCATATGAAAAATTTTATACATATGAAAAATATATTTACAAAGACCAGATGGCTCTCTATATTATGCTATATAACCTACTTTTTATATTTCATAATATATTATCAAAGAATTTCCACACCAATAAATATATATTTAATTTATTGTTTTAAAGATTTGTATATTATCCCATTATGTGAATTCCTTGCCATTATTTCACTAGTTGTATATACTCTACTGTATTTAACCATTCCCCTACTTTTAGATATTCAGATTATTTCTAAATTTTCATTATGATAAGTAACATGGTGGTAAACATCTACATTACACACATCTTTGGGTTCAATTATTTACCTGGCATATATTCCCAGAAGTCTAATTGGCAGGTCAAAAGATTTTCACTCTTTTAAGGCTTTTGCTAAGTAGTGCTGATTCTTGTTACTGTTTTTTGCAATCCAAGGATCTATGTCCCCAGAAGATCTTAATAACAAATAGTTTAACTGGAAGGAATAACTAATTAACCAATTAATCATGACCAGTAGAACAAATTGGCTTCAGGACTCTGAGAAGGGGGGTGAACAACCTAGAAGATCATGTAGTTTTTTATATGGAGAATATTAAAGTAACCTTCTTAGCAGACCAGAAGAACAGGGTGAGTAGCTATCATGGTAGTCTGTGCTGTTAAGTGTGGACAGAGCAGGAACGAGAACTAACAGGAGGGGTGTGTGTGTGTGTGCGTGTGTGTGTGTGCGCACGCACGTGTAAATGCATGGGGAGGAAGGGCAAAATACAAACTTTACTGTCTCATAGTTTTGCCTGCTGCATGTCTTGGAAGAGAACAAGTTTTCTGTATTAAACTGATCATGGAGAACTTCTATTGTGCACCTTTCTTAGAGAAGCCTACTTCACTGTTATGATAATAGATGTCTGCAGGTTAGTTTTTCATACTCTGTGGACTGTAATGCCTTTATTTGCGACATTATCCATGTTTGTTTGTTTTTCTTTGTTTTTTTGTGGTTAGGGGTGGATAAGTGTTGATAATAGGGAGCCCTGAACCTCTTATAGAAAAGTAAAGAACATACAAACTTGAAAAACTGTCTTCTACTCTTCCTTAGCCATGCAATCACAGGTAAGCTATTGAGTATGACAGCATCAGAAATAGATTGTTATTTCAGCTAAGGAAAGAGTCAGCTCTCAGGGCAGGGAAATCAATCAGGGAGCCAACTTTGTGGTATCAACAAGGATAAGGCATCTTTTGGGGGAGAAAAAGAAGCTCAAACCCAATGCCAAATATGGGACTACTTACGTATTACCTAAATAGTAACTAATGATTCTGTTGCCCTGAATATCCAGTTAATCAGCAATGGAGAGGGCTGTTTGGACCCATGCTCACTATGCTCACATCTTTTCCATGCCTTGCTTTCTCAATTTGTAAAACAAAAGACCTCTAGATTTCCGGTCATCTATTTAGAGACTTAAGTAAGACAGCCCCTTAAATTTAAAACACAGAAAAACTTGGTGTTAGTTCATTAGAAAAATAAAGGTTTGTGTCAGATTACATTTCCCCCCAAAATGGGTACAGTGGCATTTCTACTCTTACATGTTCCTTTAGAACCAGACTAGAGGTGAACCCTCCCCTCCTCTTGAACCTAGGTGCACTGGTGACTTCTCTGACCAGTAGAATATGACAGAAGTGATGCTGTGTGACTTCTGAAGCTGGGTGGTATGAAAGACACAGCTTCTGCCTGACTCTTTTTTGCAGGCACAATATTGTGAAGAAGCCCAGGTCATGTGAAGAGACCATGTATGTGTGTTCCAGTCAATAGCTCCTATTAAGTTCCCAGGGACAGCTACCATTAATTGTGAGCAAATAATCTTCAGATGATTATAGCCTCCAGCCTTTAAGCCTTTTAGTGTCAGCCACATAGGAACAGAGACGAACCATTCCTTCTGTGCCCTCTCCAAATTCCTGACCTACAGAATCCACAAGCAGAATAAATGGTTGTTTTACTCCACTAAGTTTTCCGGTGTTTTTTTTTTTAACTATTTTTATTTTTATTTTTGTCCGTACCACGTAGCTAGCAGGATCTTCGTTCCCCCACCAGGGATCAAACCTGGGCCCCAGCAGTGAGAGTGCAGAGTCTGAACCACTAGACCACCAGGGAATTTCCTCTGGTATTTTTTTTTTTTTGCGGTACGCGGGCCTCTCACTGTTGTGGCCTCTCCCGTTGCGGAGCACAGGCTCTGGACGCACAGGCTCAGCGGTCATGGCTGACGGGCCCAGCCGCTCTGCGGCATGTAGGATCTTCCCGGACCGGGGCACGAACCGGTGTACCCCCTGCATCGGCAGGCGGACTCCCAACCACTGCGCCACCAGGGAAGCCCTCCTCTGGTAATTTTTAATATAAGTAGAATAACTAAAACAAAGTTATTGACCAAATTCAATACTCTAATCTGTTGATCACTCAACAGATAGGTATTGTGAAACCTTCTCAGATCAAAGTACTCTGCTAGACTTGTGAGTCTGCAAGAAAAAAAAAAACCCGAACAAAAACAAAAAAACGTATTATTTTTCCTTGAAGAGTACAGAAATCTAGTAGAGAAATCCAAATATATAAGTACAAAAAGATGGCTAACAATGTGTGGTAAGTGCCAAATGAGATAATACACATACACTGAAAAGGAGTTGGGTAGAGTAGAGAGTCTGGGCTTTGTTATGCATCCCAGCATACAACAAAGACTGAGCAACTGTTCATCTGACCAGAGAAAAAGGCAAGTTAGGAATTGGAGTTAGAGTGTCAGGTACTTGGAGGGGAGAGATGAAGGTGTTTGAAGCCGATTAGAAAACATAGCGTTGAGTCTGGAGTACTGGGATGTGGATCATAACAATTACAGCCTCAATCCCCTATGTGTATAATAGTGTATACTTTACAAAGCATGTTCATAGACATTATCATGTTCTATCATCACAAGGACCCCATGAAGTAGGCTATCTTATCTCTATTTTATGGATAAGGAAATTTAAGCCCAGGTATCTAAAAACCACTTTGATTTTATTAGACCTTTCTGGAACAGGTAATGGTGAATGAGAGGAAAAATAAAGAGAACTAATGTTTAATGAGCACCTACTAAATGCCAGGCATTTTTCCTTGGTATTTTCATAATTAAGAACCTGAAATCTAATTTTATAACAACCTTGGAAGTAATTGTTATTATCCTGGTTAAATGAGAAAATTGAGGCATAGGGACATCAAGTAACTTTCTTAAGGTCATACAAGTAGTAAGTTAGGACCTAGGGATAGACATTTTAAAATATGATGGCAAGTTCAGCAAACCTCCTACATTCCTGTGGGATAGAGTCTCTCTGTTCCCTTCCACATAGTTGCAAACAAACCTCCCTTTCACACTTCCACGGAAACATCTAGATGTTGCCTGTCTAAAGCACTCAAGGCATTAATATGGGAATGACCAATGGGTTTAGTGCCTTCCAAAAAAAAAAAACGAGTTGTTAACCTCAAAGAATTTCTAGTTGGTAGAATGTGAGAGGAAAATCTGTCTCTCTCCAATAAGCTGGGGCACTGATGATATACCTAATGGTATATCAGCAGTGAACTAGGAATATGGCCTTGAACTAGCAACCTAAGTCCTCTGGGTCTGAGTTTCCCCACCTGTCAAATGAACGAGTTGCTGGATGATCTTCAAGGTTCTTTCCGATGGAATGTTTTATGATTCTATAAATCTAGAACTATGATGTAAAATGGGGAATTCACTTTAAAAACTGTTATGTCACTTGGCCTTTTACCTTTCTTCACCTTTGCAAAGTGAGTCTGTTCTACTTACTGAGAGCAAAGAATCACTGCTGAGAAGAGTGGGTCTTGGTGTAATGATGTTTGAAGCGGCGGACCCTCTATCCAGCAGTGGTGCTTTCAGAATTGCCACCAGTATTTAGTAGATAACTGTAAACCTATGATTTCAAAGGTATTTATGTAAAACTGTTCTACATACCTTGCTATTCTAGGTTTTTCTCTGCTAAGTACAGGTCTATTTTTCAGTTGATGCTTTGGAGATGTTTCTGCTAGGTGAGATTGCTCTAAGAATAAGTTCCAACAATGTGTTCTCATCAAATGGCAGAGGGTTCTAATTGTATAAAACTAGCCACTAAAAAAATCTGTTGCAATTAGGATTTGATAAAGAGAAATTATGATGTTAATTGCTCTCTTCCACTTTCTCTCTCTGTTAATTTCCACTGATAATTGCCACTTCCTAGGGAATCACAGAATGTGGGGATGTTAGGTAGTTTGTCCTCCCTGTTTATATTAAACCATTTGTAACAACAAATGAATATGCAGGAGCTGGTAGGCAAATAAATTTATGGCCTTAATTTTATTGCTTGGAGTGAGTTTATGTGTTCCAAAACTGCTCTTTAATTGCTATGTCCTTGTCTATTTTTGAAAGCCTAGGCAGTTATAAGTTGTTACATAAGATCTAATGATAGGTAAACCTCCTACCTCCAGAAGTTGACTTATCACTTATATTCTCTTGCATTTATACCTAGGGAATGTCAAACAACTCAACACAAAAACATTTCTTGGTAGTTTTCAATTGCTTATGAAACAATGTATTAGTACAGAGCTTCAACTATGCCACAATCAAGCAAATGATTGATAGATGCTTTATAAATCATGAAGCTTAGTTTCATTTCTGCCTTCTACTTTGTGCCTCAGTTCTTAAGGATGATGAAAGAATGCTGAGTTTCTTTTACAGGTCTCATTTCACACAGACAGCACTTGAGTGATAGTCTTTTGCCCCCAAAGAAAGAAAATTTAGTTTTAAGTATAATTATTTCAAAATGGTCCTCTGAATAACATGGATATTAATTGTTGCTCCCCGAAAGGATGAAGGATTGACCCAAACTTATGTATCCCACGTTATTTCCAAATACTCTCCACTTTGGTTCTTGTAGCCTGCTGTGGTTATCCCAAACCCCTTTGCCTAAAGTCATGCTGGTTGTAAAAACATCTAAAGCCATTGAGATCACGATGAACAAGACTGCCATTATTTGATGATGCTCGAATCTGACATTTCTTAGTACTTAAATAAAATAATTTCTAAGGATGCAAAAAATATATGCTGAAATGACCAAAGCCAGCAACTGGATTCATCTTACACAGGCTTCAGCTCCAGAAGCACATCTGCAAACCATAAACAACAGTGCTAGTATAGTATGTTTTAATATATTTTTTGGAAGAATGCAACAATCACATTGCTGACTAGAAATAGTGACATTTCATAATTTCCCTGAATTTGGGATTGGTTGAGCTCCTCCAAGGTAGAGTGTCTTCTCAAACTTGCTTCTATTAATTATCATCATCACTGTTTTCCTTATTATGGTTGTTTCTAGTGGTTTGAATAGAAAGATGCTACACTTATTTCTAGGTGAGGAGCCTTATGCAGACCTGCATATAAGCAAAGGAAGTAGCATCTAGGCCACACACGTTTCCCAGCTCTTGCCACTAAATAGGATCATTGTTCTCCATCCAGGCTGCACATCATAAACACCTGTGGGGCTTAGAGAATATTACAGATTTCCAGGCTCTGCCCTGGATATTCTCATTCAGTAGTTCCAAGGTGGGATCCAAGCTCTACAGTTTAAAAATGTATCACAGGTGGTTCTGCTGCACAGTAATCATGAGGTCTTACGTGTAGTAAAGTAATATCAAGAATCTTAATTTCTTGTCTGTTATAAACTTTGTAAAAGAAAGTCCCTACAAGTTAACCTTTAGAATAAGGTAGACATGGCACTAGTCTAGACTCTACCACTTACTGTGTGAACTTGGGCAAATTACTTATCTTCTCTGAACTTTATGATTTTCATCTGAAAAAATGGGGATAATAGTTTCCAAATGAAATGTTGTGAAAATTAAATAAAATACTGTGTGTGCAGTGCTTCTCACCGTGCCTGGGACTTAGTAAAGACATAATACAGTATAGCTGTGATTTGATTTCTCTTTAGGTAAACTTGTACCTGAGTGATCAAAATATCATTAAAATATGAAACACTATTTTATCTACCTGTGACAGGAGGACTGGAGGACCTGGGAGGAACTAAAATTTGTGAAATCTGTCAGTTCACATCAAAGCATTCAGAAATCAAAGATTAGTCCCTTTTCTGATGGAGGAAAATGGAAAAACAGAATCAGTCCTCTTCACTATGAGGGGAGATGCCCAAGAAGAAGTGTTCTCTGAAAAACAAGATGTAATAATGGCTACTGGTTATTGGCCAACTTCAACTAGAGAGAGAGAGCTGATTTCTTCCTACTCCCAACTCCCGACCTGGGGGTAATAAGGCAGGTCTCTTCCCTATTCTCTTTTTTCTATGATTGTTATTCCTTCTTCCTTGCCTGGGTTTACTCCTTTTCGTGCTCCCAAGATCACTTAAGACCCACATCCTCTTGTCTCTTTCGATCTGCCCAGCCTCAGTGTAGCTTGTTTCCACCTCTTGAACTTCTGTTGTCTCAGTTAATTCCTACACTCTATTTTATTATTTTGTGGATATTAGTTATATATTTCCAGTGAACTTCAAATTTTCTGAGGGACAAGATATTCTTAGCCTGCATTTACATCTTTTTCCTCAGCCCAGCACACTAAGCCCTAGGCATAAAGGATTGCATCATACAAACAAATGGAGTGCCAGAGGGTCATCTATATGTGAAGTAGAGAGCCAGTGAGGCTATCGCTAACCTTAGTCACCTATGGTTCGATTTTACCAGCTGTTCTTTGTTTTCCAACAGAGAGATGCAAAACACACAGATTATTTTTAACGATTTCATTGACTTTCCTCATTGATCAATTCAGCATTCTTTCTTCTTGAAATAGTGATTCTCAAAATTGTTTACATGTTAGAATCATCTGGGGAGCTTTAGAAAATCCTCACGTTCAGACTATACTCCAGACCAATTAAATCAGAATTTCTAGGAGTGAGGCCAAACCATTGGTTTTTTGTTTGTTTGTTTTTTAAGCTCCCCAGGAGATTCCAATGTACCGCCAAGATTGAGAACCACTGTTTTAGGTCAAACTATGTAAAAGCTGATTACTAGAACTCCAGATTGAAAATAGGTAATAAATAAATGAACAAGCAGGAATGGGATCTCCTAATGGACCCCCACCAGTCATGGGGACTCCCTCCTGATTTTGACCGTTATTTTCCTAAGCTGCTTTAAGGCACACTGCTCAGTGGACCTGAAACTACAGTTTGAGAACAATCATATCCAAGAAGTGAAACTCATTGCTCCTGTAGGTTTCATGTACCCACTGTTAATAGCTCTTGGAGTGCCCAAAGCACCAATTGGTACCCATTATTAAATCAGTTTTCCAGCTGATTCTGATGCCCTGGACCACAGTTCATTGTTTAGAAACTACTACCTTAGGTGTTGCCCTGAAATGACTTTCAAAATCTCTGTCAGACTCACTCTACAAAATATTTGACCAGTTCTCAGCAAACTGTCAAGATCATCAAATATAAGGAACGTCTGACAAACTGCCGCAGCTGTGAGAGGCCAAAGAGGCATGACCCCAAAATGTAGTGTAGAGAGCTGGATGGGATCCTGGAACAGGAAAAGGACAGTGGGTAGAAACTGAAAAGATGGGAATCAGGTATGAACTTACAATAATATATCCATATTGATTCGCTAATTGTAATAAACATACCATAGTAATGTAAAATGTCTGTAACAGGGGAGACTGGGTGTGGGTATATAAGAACTCTCTGTACCATCATCACATTTTTTCTGTAAATCTAAAGTTTTTAAAAAATAAATTTTATTTTAAAAAAAATCTCTGTCAAATTTGGAGCCTGTAGCCTCCATAGCTCAGTTGTTCTTTTTGTTCTGTGATGGAATTGGGAAGGTGAGGTTGAAAGTGTTCTCTCGAGGAGAGACATTGCTTTACACAACAGCTCTGGAGAGAGAATGCCCCCAGTACTATCCACTCTGTTTAGTAATGTGGCTGGTTGACCTATGTTTTCTTAGAAATCAGTGTAGTAAAGCCTGATGATAATATTAGAAATGTATTGATGAGTACTTTTCCCAAATAAATACTTGGGAAACTTAACCATGATGGCTATGATCAGTGCCCATGCTGACCACTCTGTGTCGCTCAGTATTGGCCATATTTTTACAGCTATAGATATTTTCGGAGACAATCAACATGGGAATATTGTATTAATTAAAGCATTCATGACATTTGCTTTCGTGCTAAGAAAAGATATACAGAATATAAAACTTCAGTTATTCAGAGTTCCCTCATCTAGCAAACTTAACTAACCAGAGAGATAGAGCAAAGAAGGAAAAAATAAGCAAAAAGAGAACTCCATATACTAAATATGGGTATTATAAAAACCATTGATCAAAAGTAAATATTTTTTTTTCATATGAGAGTCCATTTACTCAGAATCTATTTACTGTAACTTTAAACGTAATCTGTTTTGGGGAATCATGATTTATATACAATAAACACAAAAACATCAAAATCAGAGTTGCATAATACTTCTTGGTCTAAAAAGTCCTTTATTTTAGTATCTATATTCTTCTATTCAATAGTTGACTGATAACATTTACATATGTTATATAATTTAACATTTATCATAAACATTGAGAAATCTAGGGAAGATATTGTTCCCATTTTACAGATGAGGAATGTGTGTCAGAGAGGTTGAAGAACTTGATGAAGTCATTGTGATTCTTAATCTAATAATATTTCTGTTGTACTAGGTTGTCTTGTACAAATATAGAACAATTCTTAATAATCATAATCTGGAATCATCAAGCAAATGTTAAAGTTTAGCATACTTTGTTTAAAAATATAGAAAAATCTATAGTATTTTACTAAATTTATTTTACTAAAGAGACTATAGTATTTTACTATAGTCTGTTAATGGTGATTACATTAAAATAACAATGTTTGAGAACCTGAAGGAGTAAGTTTTTGTTACATGAAAAAGTCACTTTTGTGAAATCTTCATTTAGTAGGAAGTCAGATGAAAAAGGAATATACACAGAAAGATGCACATACACACACATGTATTTTTTTAAACTGGACTTTTCATCCCCTAGGAATTACTACCATTTCTTATATTCACATATTTCTTATGTGGTGTGGGCTATTTATTATTAAGTAATTTACAAGCCATTCTTCCATGCTCAAAATAGCCCAGGAAAGGAAGGAAAAGAGATGGCAGTGGTCGATTAAAACTAGTGAAGGATTTTTATCAGACAGATAGTATACACCCAAACGGAGACCTAAGACACTGAGGCTAACTTCTCCTCCACGAAAAGTGGCTTAAGAATCTTGGCTTGTGCTAAAGTTTTGCTTGGCAATATATATGGTGGTACTATTACAATAGATTATATAATTTATGTCTTTTCAAATTCTAACTTTGTACTTTATCTACTTAATTCTCTAATCCTAGGATCAGATATTTGGCTGATAGGAATCAGTAGAAAAAGTAATTCTAGATGTGGCACATATATACAATGGAATGTTATTCAGCCATAAAAAGGAACAAAATTGAGTTATTTGTAATGCGGTGGATGGACCTAGAGTCTGTTATACAGACTGAAGTAAGTCAGAAAGAGAAAAACAAATACTGTATGCTAATGCATATATATGAATCTATAAAAACGGTACTGGGACTTCCCTGGTGGCACAGTGGTTAAGAATCTGTCTGCCAATGCAGGGGACACAGATTTGAGCCCTGGTCTGGAAAGATCCCACAGGCTGTGGAGTAACTAAGCCCGTGTACCACAACTACTGAGCCTGCGCTCTAGAGCCTGTGAGCCACAACTACTGAGCCCACATGCCACAACTACTGAAGCCTACGCACCTAGAGCCTGTGCTCCTCAACAAGAGAAGCCACCACAATGAGAAGCCCATGCACCTCAACAAAGAGTAACTCCTACTCGCTGCAACTAGAGAAAGCCCAACACAGCCAAAAATAAATAAATAAATTCATTTTAAAAAATGGTACTGATGAACCTAGTGGCAGGGCAAGAATAAAGACACAGACATAGAGAATGGACTTGAGGACACAGGGAGGAGGAAGGGTAAGCTGGGACAAAGTGAGAGAGTAACACTGACATATATACACTACCAAATGTAAAATAGATAGCTAGTAGGAAGCAGCTGCATAGCACAGGGAGATCGGCTTGGTGCTTTACGACCACCTAGCGGGGTGGGATAAGGAGGGTGGGAGGGAGATGCAAGAGGGAGGGGATATGGGGATATATGTATGCATATAGCTGATTCACTTTGTTGTACAGCAGAAACTAACACAACATTGTAAAGCAATTATACCTCAATAAAGATGGAAAAAAAAAAAGAAAAAGTAATTCTATGTGCTCCTTGTCCTCCACCCACAATCCCAAAAACATGTGGAGAGACTGAAGAAGATTTTCTTTTTCAGATATTTATAGGGGTAGTATAACCCCTGCAAGGATGGAAAGTGCAATTATTTTGCAACTACCATTCATTACCTTATACACTGATTTTATATATATATATATATATATATATATATTTTGCATAGCTGTGCTGGCTGTTGGTCTTTGACCTTCTAGCATTTGTTATTTCTTTCCCCTAAGATATTCTAATGTAGAAAAGCATTTATGAACATTATACCTCTGCAACCATGTTGATGTTAAAAAAGTAATCTCTCCAGATATTAATCTACTGTTTGAGTCTTTATTTTGTTGCTCTTAAACGACTGCAGAGTTATTTTTCCTTCTCTCTTCCAAAATTAGGAAAACTGATTTTGAGTCACTACACTCTTTTATCCATTAATTTGTTAATTTATGTCCACAAATTCTTTGACACAATTTCTTGCAAATGTGGGGAGTCTAAACTCTCCCTTTAAATGGGGCCAGATGTAGGAACTTCCTTTTCACAAACAGAATGTGACAGAAGTCATGACTTGTGACTTCTGAGGCTATATCATAAAAAAAATTTTATATTTTCATTGGATCTCTCTTAGATTGCCCACTCTGGGGGAGGCTAATTGACATATTGTAAGAGTATCCACATAGCCTTGAAAGAGGCTGCCATGAGAAGGAACAGAGACCTCCTGCCAATGGCCACTGCAAACTTGCCAGCCACATGAAAGAGCCACCATGGAAGTCCATCCTTCAGCCCCAGACAAGCCTTCACATAGTCGCAGCTCTGGCTGATGTCTTGACAGTAACCTCACGAGAGACCTCCAGCCAGACCACTCAGCTAAGCCACTCTCAAACTCCTGACCCATAGAAGGTCTATGAAGATGTGAGATATAATACATGATTATTGTTATTTTTAAGGCACTAAGTTTTGGGGCAATGTGTTAAGTAGCAATAATACCTTTATCTTACCAAAACAAGATAACTGTTGTCTTTATTCCTATGACAAATATTTACTGAGCATCTAATATGTGTCAAGCAGTCTGTTAGGTGCCAGGGATACTAAAGTGAATTGAAGAGACATAATTCCTCCCTTTAAAGAATGTATAAACTTGTGACACATATAAATATCAAATAAATGCTTTTATAATTATTTAACTACAATAAGTGTGAGAGGAAATAGCAGGGTTATGAGTGCTTATGACCCTCAGCCTGAAGGTGAGGAAAGTTTTCCCTGAGGAACTGACATTTAAGCTCAGTGAATGCTTAGGAGTTAGGAGTTAACCAGGTAAAGAGTAAAGTGGAGGATGAAAAAGAGCTTTCCAGGCAGAGGGACAGTATAGGTGAAGGCCCTTGTGCAGTGGTCCACTAAGAAGTTTCTGTGCTAGAAACTACCGGGATATGTTTTTCCATTTATTCAATTTCTTCGAGGAAATATCCAAGTGCCTATTGTGCATCAGGCACTGTTGTAAGCACTGAGGATACTGTGGTGAACATATCAGACAGACATCCCTGCACTTACAGAGCTTGCATTCTAGTGGGTGAGAAAGACAACAGACAAAAATAAATGAATAAAATATGTAACATGGACTTCCGGTTTCTGGTCCAGCAAGTAAAGAGCTTGGATGTTGTCTCTCTCCTCCACACAACAGCAACAACAAAAAGCTAAACCAACTGACAACCAACAACTCTTCTTAGCTCCATCAGAGAACTGAGGTCATAGGACAAACCACTGCTGTGAAAATTGGAGTAACAAACAGGTAGATACAGAGAATCAAAAGCCCAGGAGCAGAAGACTCCTTGGGAACCAGTGCCAGAGTTGGAAAACCTAGTTGACAAATTGCTGGAGGTTCGGTGTGGACAAGTGTGAGAGATAACAACTCCAGAGGGGCTCAGTCTTAGGGAAGCACCCCACACTTTTGTGAGCTTCACCTCCAGAAGCCCTATCAGGTTCTCACAGTAAAGATCAGAGAAAAATCTCCTTGTGTTTCTGGCAGGGGAGGGGAAAGCAGCCATTGTGAAATATGCCCAGGGCATTCTGTTCTTTTTAACAAGGCCTGCCCTTAAGAGAAACTATTTTACCAGGGCCTGACCTGCCAGGTTTTACTAACTGACCTAAGGGAAGGGAAATACTCAGCTCCAGCATCCTTTAGCCTTCCTGTCTGTCCTAAGGGGTGGGGGGAAAAAAATCAGAAGCACCTGTGAAGGTCACAGCCCAGAGACACAAGCTCACTGAAAGACTGAGACCTATCACAGGATTATAGAACACTTCCTCTCCCCACACACCTGACCACCACATCCACAGGGCTCCTTTATAATAACAACTGAAAGAACTGTGCATCTCAGATGATAGTTAAGACACTTCTAGGGGAACCCAAAGATAAGGGAGACAAAAATAAGAATACCAGAGGAATATTTAATCTCTGACACCCATAGCTACAGGAAACAATAAACACAGCCTAACCCCTAAACAGATAAACAAAACAGATAACATGGCAGATGGTGATAAGTGCTGAGAAGAAAAATAAAGCAGGTAAAAGGAACAGGGTGTGTTGGTGGAGAGGGTGGGTTGTAGTTTTAAATAGGATGGTCAGGAAATGCCTCACTGAACAGGTGACATCTGTGCAAAGATCTGAAGGAGGCAAGGGAGTGAGTCATGGAGATAGCTGGGGAAGAGGAGAGGGGATTATAGTGAAAGGTCTTTAGGAGGGAGTGTGCCTGCTACGTTGGACAAACCACAAAGAAAATCAGCGTGACTGGAGGGAAATCATAGGAAATGATGTCAGAGAGGGAAGGTTTGGGGTGAAGCAGATTGTGCAAGACCTTGCAGACCATTGTAAAGACTTGGGTCTCTCTGGCTCCTAAGAGAATAGACCACAGGGGAGCAAAAGCATTTTTGAAATAATTCAGGAGAGAGATAATGATGCCTTGGGTCAGGGGGGAAGCGGTAGAAAAGGTGAGAAGTCATTAGGTTCTGGATACATTTTGAGATGACAGATGTTGCTGATGGATCAAGGTGTAAGACAAAAGAAGAGTCAAGGTTGACTCCTTGGTCTAAACAAAAAGAGGAAGAAAGAGGGGAAAAAAGATAATGCAGGAGAAGGAAAGAGGAGGGACTTCTGGAGCAATGTTCTTGGATATTTTAAAGGCTTGGGATCTAGTGAACAAGCGGAGAGTTCAGCCTTAGATAGGAACGTGGAGAGTTCATCCCTGGTAACAGGAGAGAAGGCAGCATTTAGGGTCCAGATGCTGGTGGGTGGGTGAAGGTGTGGGTGGGAACTTGTGGAAGTTCTCTTCTGATTGTTTCTATTTTCTCAGTGAAATAGCAATCAAGGTCAAGAGCTGAGAAAGAAGATGGCAGAGGAGGTGCTGGAAGTTTGAGAAGAAAATACAGAATCATCTTCCTAGGATTAGGACTAGGGAAATGCACTATGATCACTGGGCAGCATGAAGGGCACACTTGAAATTAATAGTTGTGGATGTCATGAATTTAAAGGGAGACAGGTCAGCGTGGATGGATGTTTCTTCTAGCTCCATTCAGTTACTCTGATCAAGAGTAACATTTCTGCAAATGGTTTTGGGATAATAATAAGTGTCTAAATATCTCACAGGGGTTTAGTGTCATTGTTATGAAAAGTAATGACTACTGTATATTCTAGGGAAAAATCTGGTTATTTGAATTTTCTGGCAGTTTGGAATCGGAATACATTATATCAAGAATTTTTAAAAAGATGAAAATGAAAAGCGATGTCACTAAATAAGAATATCCTCATAGAAATCTCTGTCTTGATTGTACCTATGATAGCATTGCAGAATTTTTTTTTCACTCCTCTCAATTGCCTTTTTCTTGTATAGTGAAGTGACAAAGATAACATAATTAGATTCAGAATCTTTGGCAATGGCAATAGCAATGCCAATGTCAGTGAGCGTGTGATAATCCAGACTCACTCCATCTTTGACTGCTGCAAGATAGACTTACTCCTGTCTTGGTTACTTGTGTTTTCTAGTAGATCAAACATTTTTTTTTTTAACACAATAAGGTTTTTTATTTTATTTACTTATTTATTCATTTTGGCTGCATTGGGTCCTCGTTGTTGCACGCGGGCTTTTTCTCCAGTTGCGGCGAGCAGGGGCTACTCTTCATTGCGGCGCGCGGCTTCTCATTGCAGTGGCTTCTCTTGTTGCGGAGCACAGGCTCTAGGCCCGCAGGCTTCAGTAGTTGTGGCACGTGGGGTCGGTAGTTGTGGCTCACAGGCTCTAGAGTGTAGGCTCAGTAGTTGTGGTACATGGGCTTAGTTGCTCTGTGGCATGTGGGATCTTCTTGGAGCAGGGATAGAACCTATGTCCCCTGCATTCGCAGGTGGATTCTTAACCACTGTGCCACCAGGGAAGTCCTAGCTCAAACTTCTTATACTTGTGAATTTGCTTTACATTATTCGCTTATTTTTTTAAATAACTGGTTATATAATCGACGTATGTTCACTGAATATAATTTGGAAAATATGGAAAGGTAGAGAGAAGAAAATAAAAATTATCTACTGTCTTACCACTGTGAGATGAATTTTAATCTAATATTCAAATTCATACATGTTTATTTAGAAAATTGGTTTCAAACTGTATATTATTTTATACTTAATATAAAAGTTAATATTTTAACTTAGTTTATCATGAGCTTCTCCCATTCTATCACATAGTCTTTAAAAACAAAATTTTTAATGATTAAATAGTAGTGTATTATGTAAATATGCTATAAATTTTTTAAACAGTTCCTCCATTACTGCACATTTAATATGTTTATGAATTTTAGAAAACACTGTGGTGAGCATCCTTGAATACAAATCTTTTTTGTAGTCCTGATTATTTTCCTAAGGTAGATCCCTAGAAAAGGAGTTATGGGATCAAAAGGTACAAACATTTTTAAAGTTATATGTACATATTGCAGCTGCCCTCCTGGAAGATCATGCTTATTTGCAGTCCCCCTGGAAGTGAACAATGTGGTCAATTTTGCTTCATCCTTGAGAATTCTGTCTTCATAGCACCTATCCACGCACTTTGCCTGTGATTGCTTCACTCCAGTTTGGTCTTAAATGAGCTATTCTGTTAAGCTCCGAAGCAGTATCCCTGACTACTCTCTTTCCCACCACTGAGCTATTCTCCATAGTGCTGCCAGACATAACTCTCCACACCACTGACCTTGTCACTTCCCTAATAAAAATCTCTGATCTTCCTCAGTCCCATGGGTTCCATGGCGGCACACAAGGCCCCTCCCAGTCTGCCCCAGCCTTCCTTTTCAGCCTCATTGAGCACCCACCTCTAAGTACTCTGACAAAGCCACATAGAATGTCTTTTTACTTACAAAACATACAGTGCTCATTCGTGCCTCCAAGACTTGACACATTTTCACTCTGCATGTTTCCTCCCTGAAACTCCAATTCTTCTTTCAAGACACCAGGCAAAAGTCCCCTTTGGTGATGCTGACTTCCCAGGGTGAGTTGAGTTGTACATGGCGTCCACATGGGCTGTAGTCCTGCAGCACTGCCCATACCTCACTACAGCCCTCATCACTGTGCCTGGTTTCCCTTGCTTTGCTTAACTTGACTTCCCCATTGAGTACCTCAAGGGGATTGTCTTATTTATTTTTATCCTGTTCTTAGCCTATTACATAGTTGATGATCAATAAATATCTATTGACTCAATGGCTAAAAGCACAGGATTGGCTTGAGTATTCTGTCATTATCTAGCTGGGAAGGGTTGAATTTCAGGGTAGAGTATGCCATCACTAACTACTCCACAGTGGTCTCTGAAGTAGACTCTGATTGGCTAGCATCTAAGCATATGGTGTGTACCACGCAGTCTTTGATCACAAGCTTCTGTTTCTTCTTCCACCTCTTCCTATTATTGTCTTAATTGTATTCTGTAGTCTACTCCCCCCAGTTCTTTCACTCTATCCATCCTGTTTTGATTTCACGCTTCTGACAAGCTCAGAGCCATAAGCAGCTAATGGCTTCACTTCCTTACTTTCTTCTTTGTTCCTGCACTGTTCCCACAGAACAGCCCAGCTATTAACATTCCCTGATCCTTTGTTCAAGTGGCTGAGTGTTGGCTGGAGAAACACACAGAACTGTGTGGCCTAGAGCATCCTCCCTGTCAATTCTAGCCTATATTTATGTATTTTCTCTGCTTCTGATTTATTTTTTACTTTACTGTTCTCATGTATGCCCTGAAAGCAACTTTTATGCTTTGTTGAACAAGGCAGAATATAAATACACAACACAGATCAGTGCATAAATGCATACACACATATTGCAGAATGCACGCTCTCCAAAGGTCACTGTGTGCTTCTTGCTGCTCACCTACATACGTATTGGTTTATCTTTCCATACAGCTCCTCAGGATTGCCGTTCTAAACCTTTCTTATTCTTTCTTTTAGTGAATTGATTCCAACATTTACTTAGAAAATAGATACCATCTAAGGAGTTTTTCCTTAACTTCTACCTCTCCCATCCCAGCCTCTCTTTCAGGGCAGCCCAGCTGGACATGTGAGGGGTTCTGCCCCTATCATGGTGTGTGGGGGCTGCCTCTAACTGTACTTTGCAGTCTCGAGGCTCCTGTTGCTCTGCTTATAAACCTGCTCCAGTGGAGCTCAGTCCACAAACTCAGCTAACTACCTACCTCTCTGTCCTTATAATGCAACTTAATTTCTGACTGTAAGCCCCATTCTGCCGATGTGGTTTAAAATATATTAACTTCTTTCCTTCTTAGGGCTTATGCTTTCTCCCCAGTGGAGCTTCTCAAGCCTACTTCTCAAGTAGGCTTGAGAATGGGGGGAGAATGAAGAGGGCAGCCACTGTTCACTTGGTCACTGCTCTGCCAGGTCACCGTTGAGAAGTGTGTTTCCACTCTCCTTGACACGTGGGCATCACCCCTGAGCTTGCCTGGGATCCCGTATTTCTAGACAGATCACACAGCCCTTTCATAGGCTTTACCTCCTTCTGAGGGGCTGCAGGGCCCCATATCTCTGCTCTGGGAATCCACAGCCAGCTTTCTCTCTATTTCCTCCTCCTGCCCTGACTGTGGAAAACTCCAGTCTAGGGGAAATATGTCTCCCTTAATTTTCCTTCCAGAAACTTGTTCTTTAACCACAAATTCCCTAACTTCTTCTAAGAACTTAAGAGTTTGGGAGAACAACAACAAAAAAAGCCAGGACTACAAGATGAAAAGACAACCCTCAGAATGGGAGAAAATATTTGCAAACGAATCAATGGACAAAGGATTAATCTCCAAAATATATAAACAGCTCATGCAGCTCAATATTAAGAAAACAAACAACCCAATCCAAAAATGGGCAGAAGACCTAAATAGACATTTCTCCAAAGAAGACATACAGATGCCCAAGAAGTACATGAAAAGCTGCTCAACATCACAAATTATTAGAGAAATGCAAATCAAAACTACAATGAGGTATCACCTCACACCAGTTAGAATGGGCATCATCAGAAAATCTACAAACAACAAATGCTGGAGAGGGTGTGGGGAAAAGGGAACCCTCTTGCACTGTTGGTGGGAATGTAAATTGATACAGCCACTATGGAGAACAGTATGGAGGTTCCTTAAAACACTAAAAATAGAATTACCAAATGACCCAGCAATCCCACTACTGGGCATATACCCAGAGAAAACCATAATTCAGAAAGACTCATGCACCCCAATGTTCATTGCAGCACTATTTACAATAGCCAGGTCATGGAAGCAACTTAAATGCCCATCGACAGACGAATGGATAAAGAAGATGTGGTACATATATACAATGGAATATTACTCAGCCATTAAAAGGAATGAAATTGGGTCATTTGTAGAGACATGGATGGATCTAGAGACTGTCATACAGAGTGAAGTAAGTCAGAAAGAGAAAAACAAATATTGTATATTAATGCATATATGTGGAACCTAGAAAAATGGTACACATGAACTGGTTTGCAGGGCAGAAGTGAGACACAGATGCAGAGAACAAACATATGGACACCAAGAGGGGACAGTGGCAGGGGGTGGTGGTGGTGTGATGAATTGGGAGATTGGGACTGACATATATACACTAATATGTATAAAATGGATAACTAATAAGAACCTGCTGTATAAAAAAATAAATAAAATAAAATTCAAAAAAAAAAGCCAGGAATTTTGAGCGAGGAGAGAGCTGACTGAATGCTTTAAATATCAGAAGGAAAAACTCATAGAATAATATCTCAAATGGGATTCCCATCACAGTAAACAAAACAAAAGCAAACAAACAAAAACCAGTCTTGGACTTTCCCAAACTCACCCCTGTTCTCTTCACCACCACCAACCTTTCTGTATTCATTGCTTCATTCTGTGTTAGTCACACCTTTAACTACTTGCTCTCTGGGCTCTGTTGCTACCATTCTACTGAAAATGCCGTCCTAATCACTAATCCGACTTTTTAAAGTATCTTCCTCCTTTCCTCCTAACTCCCTATTTTTTTCTTCCAATCTCCCTCTCTCCCTCTGCATTACTTGACTATTCAGTGGCAGGCATTGTGCTATGCACTGGAAACACAAAAATGAATTAGACCCTTCTTATTTTTAAGGAATTTAGGATCAGGGGAGGCACATAGGTAATAAGCAAGTACTTCACAAAAATCTGTTCCTTCTGTTTTTGATGCCAGGAAGGCCCTGGACCCTTCCTGCTGATGTTCAGGGTTCTAACTCCTCCTTACATTTCCTCTCTCTCTTTTTCACTGGCTCCTATTAAATTTTCCACTTACCAAACTCCTTCCAAGAGTTTGCCCTGGGTTCTTTCTCCCTAGGCATGTTCCTTCAGAGAAATTTTTTCCTGTCCATGTGGATGAATCCTAAAGCTGCATCTTTGGGTTGGCTGAATCAATTCGCTCAGATGTCCTGCCCTTCTCCTGTTAATGACGTCACTGATGTCTTTCAGAGTCTAAGACTGTCACCACCTTGTCTCTGTTCTCAGTGTCCAGCCAATTGCCACATCCAAATGGCTCTTCCTCTTCAGGGTCTCTCTCATTCAGCCTTTCCTTTCCTTGCTCACCCTATCACTTAATTGAAACCATTATAGCACTAAGAATTTTCTGCTTTGTTCTTCTTCATGCCTAGAATGTGGGCCTCTCCCCTAAACTATCACAGTATCCTGGAAATTTGTCTTCCTGTCCCAAGTATTTTACATACTGGAATAAACTTTCAATCGTACCACATCTATAATCATTTCACAATATATACACAGAGTTGTTTTGAGTTGCATGGGTCTAGTTATATGCAGATTTTTTTTCAGTAGTATATACTACAGTACTACACAGTTCCTGGTTGATTAGACTCACAGATGCTCACCCTCAAATGTGGAGGAAACAAACTGCTTATGCAAAGGGACAACTATAAGTTATACAAAGATTTTTGACCATGCAGGTGTTAGGGCCCCTAACTCCTGCATTTTTCAAGGATCAACTGTATATCAAATCATTATGTTGTACACCTTAAACTAATATAATGTTACATGAAAATGTAAGGCTCTTAGTACCAATTCCAACCTGGGGCGGGGAGAGGTGATTCCCCACATCATCAAGCAATTCTCTGATGCCAGCTGGGTGTCCTAACATTCAATTCAATTCAATTCTGACATTATCTACCTGGAGATAGCATCAGGTCACACAGGTTATGGGCTCAGTTTTACAAGACTGTCCTTCCCCACATTTCAGACTCCAGTTGAAAGTCCAAGTTGGCACCTGGGCCTCTGATTGACTTGCCTATAGATTGGAGGTTCCAATGATCTTCTCAGATTTGCATAATTTGCTAAATCCACCTGCAGAACTCAGAGCAATAGTCTACTCAATAGATTACAGGTTTATTATATTGATAAAAGAACATATCTCAGGGACAGCCAGGTAAAAGAAATGCATAGGACAAGGTGTGAGGAAAGGGCCTGGAGCTTCCATGGTGCAGAGCTGCCATGCCCTCTCCAGGCTCTCTACTCTCCCCAAATCCCCACCTGTTCCCCAACCTGGGAAGCTCTATGAACCCCATCCTTTGGGTTTTTATGGAGGCCTTATTACATAGGCATGGTTGATTAAGTCATTAGCCATTGGTGATTGATTCAACCTCCAGCCTCTCTCTCCTCCCCAGAGGTCGGGGATGGAACTGAAAGTTTCAACCCTTTAATCACAGGGTTGGTTCCCTTGGCAACCAGCCACCAGTCCTTCCTTCCCTGGGGTCCAAAAGTAACCTCAGAAACATCACAAAAGACACCTTTGTTACTCTCACCACTTAGGAAATTCCAAGGGTTTTAGGATATCTGTGCCAGAAATGGGGATGAAGAAAGACTAAATATATATTTCTTACTATAAATCATAGTGTCATAGAGTCATATCTCAATAAACCTGGAGGGAAGAAGTACCACATCTATCATGTCGTTGATGTGCCCCAAATCCTTCATTGTCTCTTCTTTGTCAAAGGATTAAGTTTTAATTCTTCACCTAGCATTCAGTGTCCCTATGATATAGTCCAAATATATGTTTCTAGCTTTATCTCAAGTACTCCCTTGTG
This sequence comes from Kogia breviceps, assembly GCF_026419965.1. Taxonomy (NCBI): domain Eukaryota; kingdom Metazoa; phylum Chordata; class Mammalia; order Artiodactyla; family Physeteridae; genus Kogia; species Kogia breviceps. The sequence continues at coordinate 82,314,008 of NC_081312.1, read as the reverse complement.
AATATCTGATACTGCAGCATATATTTATTGTCCCTCAGATACCAGATATATTGCCTAATTGCTTTCCCTGGTTCTTTTACAGATAAAATATACCACCGCTCATTGTTACATGTGAAAATCTTCACCATCTTTAAAAGTTCTCAAAAGTTTTATTCTATGAAGCTGTTCGGTTGTCCCTAATAGATGTCATATTTTCTGCCTTTGATTTCCCAGAATACTTTGTTTGAACCTCTTGCAGGGTTGTTATCCTACCGTTCCCTGTATTATGGCTATTTTCAACTTCTCTTATCTCCTTGCTAAACTACAATCTCCTTAGAGATGGAGACTTTTCTTACTCATACTGTGGATTTAACAGTGCTTATCATTGTGCCTTCTATAAAGAGGGACCCAGTACCTATTCCTTCTTTGTTTTGAGTAACAGAACTCCTGTTTTTTCAGGGTGATAATGTGCCCAGCTAAAAATACTTACTCTCCAAATTCCCTGCCAAATGGGTCAGTTCTGTACAAGGAGTTAAAAGCTGAGGCTCTCTGGCTTTCTGGATATAGGCACCCCACTCCTTTCAGCTTTGCTCTTCTTTGCACCTGGAACATGGACCTGAAGGCCATTATTAGGATAGTCTCACAGTCACTAGATAATAAGCTTCAGGGTAAAGAATAAATTGATTCTGTCATTCAGCAAATATTTACTGAACACCTACTATAGTGCCAGGCACTATTATAGATGCTTCAAAAAGTGGCAGAGCAGAGGAATAAAAAGAGTCTAGATCCCAGATGGCATTATTAAACATTGAGACAGCTTTAACTGCTTACCTCCAAACTTCATGAACACCCTTTTCTTCAAGCTACCTTTACTAAGTTTGTTTGGTTGGTTTTAAATTTTATTTATTTATTTATTTTTGGCTGCATTGGGTCTTTGTTGCCGTGCATGGGATTTCTCTAGTTGCAGCGAGCGGTGGCTTCTCTTGTTGTGGAGCACAGGCTATAGGCTCACGGGCCTCGGTATTTGTGGCATGCAGGCTCAGTAGTTGTAGCTCATGGCCTGTAGAGCGCAGGCTCAGTAGTTGTGGTGCATGGGCTTAGTTGCTCTGAGGCATGTGGGATCTTCCCGGACCAGGGCTTGAACCCCGGTCCCCTGCATTGGCAGGAGGATTCTTAACCACTGCACCACCAGGGAAGTCCCTTTACTAAGTTTTATTATTTTCTTTTATTTTTAGCTGAATGCATTTCTTAGCCATGTAATGATGTTCAATTACTTTTTCTATTGAAATAATCATATGGATTTTCTCCTTTATTCATTATCATTATTTTCAAATCTTTATTAACATTGCATTCTTGTAATAAGCCCTACTTGATTAACACGTAGTTATTGTTATGATGATGATGATGATGATATATACAGATTCAATTTGCTCATATTTTATTTGTGATTTTTGCATTAGATCCATGAGAACCACTGGCCTGTAATTTTCCTTCCTTGTAATGTTAATGTCTAGTTTGGTATCAAACTTATGCTGGCCTTATAAAATAAGTTGGGACGTAGTCCTTTTTCATTTTCAGAATGAGTTTGCAAAATTATTCTTATTTCCTTAAATGTTTGGAAGAATTTACCGATGAAGCATCTGCGCCAGGAGTTTTTATTGTTTTAATTATGGATTCAGTTTCTTTACAAGATACAGGACTATTGAGATTTTCTGGGGGTTTTTCAGTCATTTTTTGTCAATTGTGTTTTTCAAGGAATTTGTCTATTTCATTTAAACTCAAATTTATTTATCATCTGTTCATTTATTATCATTTTAATGTCTGTGACTTTGTAGTGAAGTTGCCATTTTTATAGTTGTTATTAGCAAGCTGTATTTTCTTTCTTTTTTTCCCTTGGTTAATCTTTCTTGGGGTTTATCAATTTTTAAATCTGTTTTCAAAGAATCATCTTTTTTTGCCTGTGTTAATTTTCTCTAGTGTATATTTGCTTTCTATCTTATTGATTTCTGCTCTTATTTCTTTTGGGTTTAATTTGATGTATTTTTTTTCAGCCTAGTTTCTTGAGAGGGAAGCTTAAAGTTTTGATATTTAAACTTTCTTTTTAACATATACATTTAAAGTTATATATTTCTTTCTCAGCACAGCTTTAGCTGCAGACCACAAGTATTGATATTTCAAGTGTTCATTATCATTTAGTTAAAAATATGTTCAAATTTCCATTGTAATTTGCTCTTTGATGCATGGGTTATTTAGAAGTATATTGCTTAATTGAAAATATTTTGGGATATTTTAGTTACTTTTCTGTTATTTATTTTTAGGTTAATTCTACTATGGTCCAAGAATTTACTCTGTGTGATTGTATCCTTTGAAATTTGTTGTTACTTTTCTTATGATCTATGTTAATAAGTGTTCCAAGTACATTTATAAAAAATGTCGTTGAGTATAGTGTTATATATGTATAAATTATATCATTTTTAATCATATTGTTAAAATGTCATACATCCTACTAATCTTTTTATCTGCTTATTTTATCAGTTACTGAAAGAGATATATTAAACTATTTAATTATCATTATAAATTTGACCATTTTGTTATATATATATACATACACACACATACATTGAAGCTATGTTATTAAAAGCATAGAAATTTATGACTTCTGTTGAATTGACACTTGTATCAATATAAAATATCCCTCTTTATTTCTAGTCATACTTCTTGCTTTAGAGTCTTTTTAATCAGATATTATAGTTATATCAATTCTCTTTTGTATAAAGTTGACATGGTATATCTTTTCTATCTTTTTACTTTAACCTTTCTGAGTCTTCACATTTAAGGTGTGTCTCTCATCAAAGTCAGATCTGACTCTCAATTCTTCTGCCCTTTATTAGTTAAAGCTCAATTTCCTGACTATAAAATGGGTATATATATATATATATAAAATAGTTACTACTACAGTTGGTCCTCTGTATCCACAGCTGTGGAACTGTGGATATGGAGGGCTGACTATACTATACTATTTTGTATAAGAAACTTGAGCATCTGTGAATTTTGGTATCCATGGGGGTCTTAATACCAATCTCCTGCAGATACCAAGGGACAACTGTACCATTAACTATTGTATTTAATAGATACACAATTGCACAATCTATCTTCTTATAGTTTTTTCTCATTTTTATTCCAAATAAAGGCTATTCCAATGTAGTCTTTATTATATGATAATGTCATTTATATTAAGATAGGAAGAAAACATTTCTCTACTTTTATTTTTTTATTTTTTTATTTTTTTGCTGTGTGCAGGCCTTTCACTGTTGTGGCCTCTCCCGCTGCGGAGCACAGGCTCCGGACGCGCAGGCTCAGTGGCCATGGCTCACGGGCCTAGCGGCACCGTGGCATGTGGGATCCTCCTGGACCAGGGCACGAACCCATATGCCCTGCAGCAGCAGGCGGAATACCAACCACTGCACCACCAGGGAAGCCCCATTTCTCTACTTTTGTTTGAGTTTCTGGTCTCTCATTCTGAAACTAAATCTGGGAAAAATATTCATATAATTGTACACTTCCTTCTTTGTAACACTGTTTCAGAAAGAAACATTAAGAAAAAGCCCTACTGGGACTTCCCTGATGGTCCAGTGGTTAAGAATCCCTCTGCAGTGCAGGGGACGCCGGTTTGATCCCTGGTCAGGGAACTAAGATCCCACATGCCGTGGGGCAACTAAGCCCGCGTGCCACAACAGCTGAGCCCAGGTGCCGCAACTACAGAGCCCATATGCTCTGGAGCCCATGTGCCACAACTAGAGAGAAGCCTTTGCACCACAATGAAGAGCCCGCGAGCTACAACTAAGACGCAATGCAGTCCAAAATAAACAAATAAATAAATAATTTGTAAAAGGATTAAAAAAAAAAAGAAAGTCCCACTATTTGAAGGAATTGTCTGGTGGTCCAGTGGTTAGGACTCTGTGCTTCCACTGCCGGGGAGCCTGGGTTCGATCCCTGGTTGGGGAACTAAAATCCTGTAAGCTGTGGGGTGCAGCTGAAGGAAAACAAAAGTCTCACTATTTGACTTCCATGAGTTAGTAGGAGATAGTCTAAAATTTTTCTATTTATGAAGACAAAAAAATTATAAGCTATGTGTAAACAGAAAGGAAGTGATTTATTCAAGATTATCATTTACTTCAGTTTGAGTGTCTATTTACACTCCATTCATCCATCCATTCATTCAGTCATTAATTCATTTAACATATATTGAAGCTTCATCAAGTAGTAGGGACTGTGCTAGGAGGTTGGGGTACAAAAATGATTATGATAAAGTTTCTCCTTCTAAAAGAGAAGTAGGGAAGTCTAGCAAGTAAGAAAGACAAATATTAGGAAAACCTTATAGTATGTGATATATACAATGATAGCAGTATGTACAGGGTACTGTGGAAGTCTGTAGGAGAAAATGTAAACTTCCATCTGGAATACCCTCCTGCTTGTTTTTGTCTGTTTTGTGATGACTCAGATTTCCTAGGTGAAGGGACATTTGAATTGGGGCCTATGGAATGACTTGACATTAGAGGGTGAACCAAACAAGCTTTTATATATATAAAAAGAAAGCACCATAATAAGTATTTTAAGCAGAAAGGGATTAAACATAGGGATTTATGTTCTTGTGAAATTACTGGAAGAGCTAGAAGAATGAGCTCTAGCTTGAGCCTCCAGTAATGCCTCACAAAATACCACCTATTATGGGAGCTACTATCTTGCCACATTCAGGAGGTGGGAATTAAGAGATTTGCTGGACCTATTGATTTCAAAAACATAATACTGTGATTGAGACTCAGGCATCAGGAAGCTGGAATCAGGAAGCCATTGCTGCTAACAATATCTGTGAAGCTGGAAACTGTACTGGAATGCAGAAATAGCCATATCTGCACAACTTTCCTTGCCCATAGAAAACAAACACTGCTGGAATAGGCTTCTCATTCATTTCTACCTTCTGATCTTTGAGTAATTGCATCTGATTGATGTAAACTAATTCACCCTCCCCCACCCCCTGCCAAACTCTTGCTGTAGGGGAAGCTGGGAAATGTGATTTTTAGCTTTCTAGGCTTTGCTAAACAAAGGAAGGTACACTAGGAAGAGGTGGGAATAAATGCAGAATGCAGATCAACCATTGAACATACCAGGGGAGGGGAATGGCTAAGATGGAGAAGTAGGAAGACCTTGAGCTCATTTCCTCCCACAGGCACACCAAAATTACAACTATTTACAGAGGACTATCAATGAGAACAACCTGAAGACTAGCAGAAAAGATCTTCTACAACTAAAGATTTAAAGAAGGACCCACAACAGGACTTCCCTAGTTGTGCAGTGGTTAAGAATCCACCTGCCAATGCAGGGGACAAGGGTTCGAGTCCTAGTCCAGGAAGATCCCACATGCTGTGGAGCAACTAAGCCCGTGCACCACAACTACTGAGCCTGCACTCTAGAGCCCATGAGCCACAACTACTGAGCCTGCATGCCACGACTACTCAACCCTGCATGCCTAGAGCCTGTGCTCTGCAACAAGAGAAGCCACTGCAATGAGATGACTGCACACCACAATGAAGAGTAGCCACTGCTCGCCGCAACTAGAGAAAGCCCGTGTGCAGCAACGATGACCCAATGCAGCCATAAATAAATAAATAAGTGTTTATTTAAAAATAAAATAAAGAAGGACCCACAATGAGATGGGTAGGAGGGGCAGAGATATGGTATAGTTAAGACCCACTTCCCTGGGTGGGTAACCCACAAATGGGAGGATTATCACAACTGCAGAGGTTTTTCCCAAGGAGCAAAGGGTCTGAGCCCCATATGGGGCTCCCCAGCCTGCAGTGGAAAGGTGAGCCCCCAGAATGTTTGGTTTTGAATAACATATTTGAAGACATAATAGCTGCAAACTTCCCTAACCTGGGAAAGAAAATAGACATCAAGGTCCAGGAAGTATAGAGAGTTCCAAACAACATCAACCCAAAGAGGAACACACCAACACACTGTAATTAAAATGACAAAAATTAAAGATAAAGAGAGAATATTAAAAACAGCAAGGGAAAAGTAACAAGTTACATACAAGGAACTCCCATAAGCTTATCAACTGACTTTTCAGCAGAAACTCTGCAGGCCAGAAGGGAGTGGCAATATATATTTAAAGTGATGAAAGGGAAAAACGTAGAACCAAGGATACTCTAACTGGCAAGGCTATCATTCAGATTTTAAGGAGAGACCAAGGGTTTTACAGACAAGCAAAAGCTAAAAGATTTCAGCCCCAAGAAAACAGCATTACAAGAAATGTTAAAGGGACTGATGAAAAGAGGACTTCCCTGGTGGTACAGTGGTTAAGAATCAGCCTGCCAGTGCAAGAGACATGAGTTTGAGCCCTGGTCTGGGAAGATCCCACATGCCGCAGAGGAAGTAAGCCTGTGCACCACAACTACTGAGACTGCATGCCGCCACTACTGAAGCCCATGCACCTAGAGCCCGTGTTCCGCAACAAGAGAAGCCACTGTGAGGAGAAGCCTGCGCACCACAACCAAGAGTAGCCCCTGCTCGCCACAACTAGAGAAAGCCTGCATGCAGCAACGAAGACCCAATGCATCCAATACATAAATAAATCAATAAATTTATAGAAAAAAAAAGATGAAAAGAGAAGGCCACAACTAGAAATATGAAAATCACAAAAGGAAAAATCTCATTGGTAGAAGCAAATATACAGTAAAGGTAACAGATCAACCATGTATAAAGCTAGTAGGAAGCTCTAAAGACAAAAATAATAAAATCATCTATATCCACATAAGTAGTTAAGGGACAAAACAAAAAACAAAGAGATGTAAAATACGGTATCAAAACCAGTAAATGTGTGGGGGAAGTAAAACTGCAGGATTCTTAAATAAAATGCATTTGAACTTAAGAGATCAGCAACTTAAAACAATCATAATCATAAACCTCAAGGTAACCACAAACCAACATCTATAATAGAAACACACACAAAAAAAGAGAAAGGAATCCAAACACGACACTAAAGACAGTCATCAAATCACAAGGGAAGAGAACAAAAGTAGAAGAAAGAAACAAAAAGAACTACAAAATCAACCCCAAAACAATGAACAAAATGGCAATAAGTATATATCTATCAATAAATGTAAATGGACTAAATGTTGCAATCCAAAGACATAGAGTGGCTTAATGGATATAAAATCAAACCCATATATATGCTGCCTACAAGAGAGTCACTTCAGATCTAAAGACACATATTGACTAAAAGTGAGGGGATGGAAAGTTATTTCATGCAAATGGAAACAAAAAGAAAGCTACGGTAGCAATACTTACATCAGACAAAATAGACTTTAAATGAAGACAAAGAAGACAAGAGACAAGGAAGGACATTATATAATGATAAAGAAATCAAGCCAAGAAGAAGGCATAACAATTGTAAATATATATTCACCCAACATAGGAGCACCTAAATACATAAAGCAAATGTAACAGTCTTAAAGGGAGAAGTTGACAGTAACACAGCAATAACAGGGGACTTTAACACCCCATTTACAACAATGGACAGACCATCCAGACAGAAAATCGATAAGGAAACACTGGCCCTAAACAGCATGTTGGACCACATGGATATATAATATGTATGTATGTATGTATGTATCTACAGAACATTCCACTCAAAAGCAGCAAAATACACATTCTTTCAAAGTGCACATGAAACATTCTCCAGGACAGATCACATGCTAGGCCACAAAACAAGTCTCAGTAAATTTAAGAAGACTGAAATCATATCAAGCATTTTTGCAACCACAGTGCTATGAGACTAGAAATCAACTACAAGGAAAAAACTGCAAAACCCACAAACATGTGGAGGCTAAACAATATGTTACTAAAGGACCAATGGATCACTAAAGAAATGAGAGGAAATCAAAAAGTACCTGGAGACAAATGAAAATGAAAACACAACAAGCCAAAATCTATGGGATGCAGCAAAAGCAGCTCTAAGAGGAAAGTTTTTAGTGATACAAGTATACTTCAGGAAGCAAGAAAAATCTCAAATAAACAATCTAACCTCACACCTAAAGGAACTAGATAAAGAAAAACAAACCCCAACATTATCAGCAGAAAAGAAATTATAAAAATCAGAGCAGAAATAAATGAAATAGAGGCAAAAAAAATTAGAAAAGACCAATTAAACTAAGACCTGGTTCTTTGAAAGGATAAGCAAAATTTGTAAACCTTTAGCCAGACTCATCAAAAAAAAAGAGAGGGCTTCCCTGGTGGCGCAGTGTTTGAGAGTCCACCTGCCGATGCAGGGGACACGGGTTCGTGCCCCGGTCCGGGAAGATCCCACATGCCGCGGAGGGGCTGGGCCCATGAGCCATGGCCGCTGAGCCTGAGCGTCCGGAGTCTGTGCTCCACAATGGGAGAGGCCACAACAGTGAGAGGCCCGCATACCACAAAAAAAAAAAAGAAAAAAAAAAAAAAGAGAGAGGGCCCAAATCAATAAAATCAGAAATGAAAAGGAGAAGTTACAAGTGACACCACGGAAATACAAAGAATCATAAGAGATTACTATGGTTATATGCCAATTAAATGGACAATGTAGAAGAAATGGACAAATCCTAGAAAAGCACAATCTCCAAGATTGAATCAGGAAGAAATAGAAAATATGAACAGACCAATTACCAGTAATAAAATTGAACCAGTAATCAAAAAACTCTCAGCAAACAAAAGTTCAGGACCAGAGAGCATCACAAGTGAATTCTACCAAACATTTAAAGAAGAGTTAACACCTATTCTTCTCAAACTACTGCAAAAAATTGCAGAGGAAGGAACACCTCTGAACTCATTCTACAAGGCCAGCATCACCCTGAAACCAAAATCAGACAAAGATACCACAAAAAGAAAATCACAGGCCAATATCACTGATAAACATAGATGCAAAAATCCCCAACAAAATATTAGCAAACTGAATCCAACAATACATTAAAAGGATCATACACCATGACCAAGGAGGACTTATCCCAGGGATGCAAAGATTTTTCAGAATCTGCAAATTAATCAATGTTATACAACACATTAACAAATCGAAGAAGAAAAATCAGCTGAATAGATGCAGAAAAAGCTTTTGACAAAATTAAATATTGATTTATGATTTAAAAAAACTCTCCATGAAGTGGGTATAGAGGGAATATTCCTCAACATATATGCCATATATGGCAAACTCACAGCTAACATCATACTCAGTGGTAAAGAGATTAAAGCATTCCCTCTAAGATCAGGAACAAGACAAGGATGCCTGCTCTCACCAATTTTATTCTACATAGTATTGGAAGTCCAGTCACAGCAATCATACAATAAAAAGAAATAAAAGAAATTCAAATTGGAAATGAAGAAGTAAAACTGTCATTGTTTGAAGATGACATGATATTATATATGGAAAAGTCTAAAGATGCCACCCAAAACTACTCATCAATGAATCTGGTAAAATTGCAGTATAGAAAATTAATATACAGAAATCTGCATCATTCCTGTACACTAACAACAAATGATCAGAAAGAGAATTTAAGAAAACAACCCTATTTACAACTGCATCAAAAAGAATAAAATACCTAGGAATAAATCTAAGTAAGGAGGTAAAAGACCTGTACTCAGAAAACTGTAAGACGCTGATGAAGGAAACTGAAGATGACACAAATAGATGGAAAGATATACTGTGTTCATGGATTGGAAAAACTAATATTGTTAAAATGACCATACCACCCAAGGCAATCTACAGATTCAGTGCAATCCTTATCAAAATACCAATGGCATTTTCCACAAAACTAGAATAAATAATTGTAAAATTTGTATGGAACCACAAAAGATGCAAAATAGCCAAGACCATTTTGAGAAAGAACAGAGTAGGAGGAATCACACTCTTTGACCTCACACTCTCCTAGAAAGCTACAGTAATCAAAGCAGTATGGCACTAGCACAAAAACACACACATAGATCAATGAAACAGAATTGAGAGTCCAGAAATGAACCCACACTTATATGGTGAATTAATCTACAACAAAGGAAGAAGAATATACAATGGGGAAAAGATAGCCTCTTCAATAAATGGTCTTGAGAAAACTGGACAGCCACATGCAAAAGAATCGAACTGGATGACTTTCTCACACCATAAACAAAAATAAACTTAAAATAGATTAAAGACTTAAATGTAAGACCTGAAACTGTAAAACTTCTAGAAGAAAACATAGGCAGTATACTCTTTGACATTGGTTCTAACAATATTTTTTTTGGATATGCTTCTTTAGGCAAGGGACACAAAGGAAAAAACAAACAAATGGGACTACATCAAACTAAAAAGCTTTTGCACAGTGAATGAAACTATCAACAAAATGAAAAACCTGCCTACTGAATGGGAAAAGATATTTGCAGTCAATATATCTGATAAGGGGGGACTTCCCCAGTGGTGCAGTGGTTAAGAATCCACCTGCCAAAAAAAAAAAAAAGAATACACCTGCCAATGCAGGGGACATGGGTTTGATCGTTGGTCTGGGAAGACCCCACAGGCTGTGGAGCAACTAAGCCCATGTGCCACAACTACTGAACCTGTGCTCTAGAGCCTGTGAGCCACAACTACCGAGCCCATGTGCCCTAGAGCCTGTGCACTGCAACTACTGAGCCCACCTGTTGCAACTACTGAAACCCACTTGCCTAGAGCCCATGCTCCACAATAAGAGAAGCCACCGCAATAAGAAGCCTGTGCACCGCAACGAAGAGAAGCCCGTGCACCACAACGAAGAGAAGGCCCCACTTGCCACAACTAGAGAAAGCCCATGCACAGCAATGAAGACCCAACACAGCCAAAAAATATATATATTTATGTATATAAATATATTTATATACAATGGAATACTATGCAGCCTTAAAAAAAGAACGAAATATTGCCATTTGCAGCAACATGGATGGACTTGGAGGGTATTATGCTAAATGAAATAAGCCAGAGAAAGACACATACTGTACAATATCACTTATATGTGGAATCTAAAAAATAAAACAAATGGACAAATATAATAAAACAGAAACACAGTCATAGATACAGAGAACAAACAGGTGGTTGCCAGAGGGGAGGAGCCTGGTTGGGGGGTGATAAGAGAAATAACTAAGGGAGATTAAAAGGTACAAACTTCTAGTTACAAAATAAATGAATCATGGGTGTGAAATGTACAGTGTGGAGAATATAGTCAATAATTACACAGTATCTTTTTATGGTGACAGATGGTAACTAGACTTATCATGATGATAATTTTGAAATGTACAGAAGTATCAAATCACTATGTTGTGCACCAGGAAATAACAGAGTTTTGTAGGTCAACTATACTTCAAAAAAAAAAAACCCTCTTAGACAAAGAGATCAATATTGTGGCCAGAGGTGGCAGGGGGGTGGGTAGGAGGAGGGGGAATTGGATGAAGGTAGTCAAAGGTACAAACCTCTAGTTATAAGATAAATAAGTACTAGGGATGTAATACCAGGTGATACATATAATTAACATTGCCATATGTTATATATGAAATTTGTTAAGAGAGTAAATCCTAAGAGTTCTCATCACAAGGAAAAATTTTTTTCTATTTATTTTATTTTGTATCTGTATGAGATAATGGATAGTCACTAAACTTATTGTGGTAATCATTTCATGATCCATTGTCAAGTCATGTCAAATATGTCAATATATAAGTCAAGTAATATCAAATCATTGTGCTGTACACCTTAAACTTATGCAGTGCTGTATGACCATTATATCTCAATAAAACTGGAAGGAAAACATATACGAGGGGAAGATGAGGTGGAACTAGGAGGGTCAGGTGGAGAGATTAGTACCTCAAAGGGAGGCAAAATAACACAGAGATTTGGGGAATTTCTGGGATGGCTGGAAAGGAAAAACAACAAAAGATGTTTCTGGAAGGAAGTATCACCCAGATGATGAGAATGGACTTGGAGAAGGTGGCAGGGGAATATTAAACTTAGGCAGACCAACCAAGAGGCTATTGCATTAATCAATGTGAGTGATAATGGTGGCCTGAACTAAGACTACAGTGATAGAAATGGAGAGAAGAGACAATTCGGGGAGTTAGTTAAAATATCATGATCATTTGTGTCATATACTCTTCTTTTTTAATGGTGATTTTTCTCTCTGGAATGCCTACTTTGTTCTAGATTTTTGCTTGTTTTAATATAAGACTTACAGAATATATGGTTCTAGCCCATGGTGATTCTCAGTTTTACTGAATATCTGCAGCAGTTGTGGTTAATGCTGTTTCTACCCTTATGTAGTTTCATATATCCGTTGTCTTCCCAATTAGAAAGGAAACTCCTAAACAACAGAGGTCACATTTTATACTCATTTAATATATTAGGATGTAACATTTGAAAATTTTGACTAAAGTACATAGAGTCAATAAATACATTTCCTGGAGAGGTTCCAGATAAAGAGGTAAAGTTTCAAAGGATATGTCTCAAAACAGATCACATGACTTACAACACTTAACCTACATTGAGGATCAAAAGAATAAGCCTGAGGAAGAATTTTAAGAGTTTTTTTTTTTTTTTTTTTTTTTTCAGTACGCGGGCCTCTCACTGTTGTGGCCTCCCCCGTTGCAGAGCACAGGTTCCAGACGCGCAGACTCAGCGGCCATGGCTCACGGGCCCAGCCGCTCCGCGGCATGTGGGATCTTCCCGGACCGGGGCACGAACCCGCGTCCCCTGCATCGGCAGGCGGACTCTCAACCACTGCGCCACCAGGGAAGCCCCTGAGGAAGAATTTTAAAGAAAATTTCTCTGGAGATATCTGGGCTAGGATTCTAACTTTCTAACTTTCCCCAAGGGGGCAGGATGAGGTACCTTCACCTTATCTTAAGTTCAGTGCAAAGGTCTTATTAGCAATCCTTACTGAACTTGACAGGAAATTAGGATAGAAGACCAGTTTTCCTCCTGTTTGAGAAATCTAAAAGGCATCAGACAGCCTGGTTTGCTTTAGATGGATGAATTGGAGGAGTGTGCATGACTCATATCAAGGGAATCTCGGATGAGAAATCCTCAGTGATAGGGCTCTTTCTAGGAATCTGCTAAATAGCTCGTAAGAGTCAGTGTTATTCACCAGAGTGCAAAATCATTTTATGATAGTACTAATTAGGTGAGAGTTTTCCTGCTCTTCCCAGACTCTCCTCTCTCTTCTCATACCCTTTGGCCTTGGAAGAAGGGATTACAACTAGGTTAGCAAAATGGAGAAGGGGAAGAACAAGGAAGAATTACTCCCCCTCCTCTACCCAACCACTTTCCTGACCTTCTACCCATCAAAAGCCTTACAGGAGGAGGGAGGGAGGAGTTTTAATTCTATATCCAATTTGAAGTTTTGATGATTACATGTAATTAGATACTCAATTATGAATTTGAAACTGTGTTTGCAACTTGAAAGGACGGTTGGATTTTTTTATTACGTGAGTGATAAGAAGAATAATAGGACTTTTCAGTTTTCATCCCACTCAGAAGAAGAATGTTCCTGATTGATTAACCTTTAAAGGGAAAGTATGAGACAATATAAAGTTGCTTGGTGATTATACCCCATGAATCCTGTTCGGTAAACTAGTGGTTAAACTTCGTCATTACCAGAGGAACTTCTGGTGCAACCCTGGTCAGTAAGTGGAAAAGGCAACATGGTTTGGTATAAAGAGCCTTCTGCTACATTTTAGCTATGTGGTCTTGTGAAACACACCTAATTTCTACAAATTATTGTTTCCTAATCTGTAAAATAAAGTGAATGCATACTACCTGCCTTTTTGACTTCACAGTGTGGTTAGGAAGATCAAATAAGATCGCACACTTGAAAATGTTCCTAAATTCCAGTACATATTCAAAATTAATTAAGTACTTGATGATTAATGTACCTTGACTAGATGGTACTTTGAAAGCTCATAAAGCCTTTCTCCCTTTTGCCCATGGACTGAGCCATCCTAAACCCATAGCCAAATAAGAACAATTAAAGAAGAAGAAAACTCCAGAGAAGGCTATTCCACCGAACCCCCAGTGGCCCCTTCCTTTTTCTAACACTGCCAGGATAATCTGTTCTGCCTGAGTATTCTTAATGTTTATCACCACTTAGAAAAGCCATTGACAACTTAGCACCAATGAAAGTTTTCTTCCCTCATCAGTTCTTCAGCACCTTCTCCAACATGAGTGTTGAATTGCTGGCCAATTACTTGGAAACTGAAGTGAGCCCAAGAGAGTCAGTGAATTACTAAGAAAATCATTTACATAGGGAGGTAATGTCGATGGAGAAGGTTGATTGAAAAAATGTCTTCATTCTTCTCATAGAAGGGCTGGGAACACAGAACAGAGTGTGAGGAAGAGACCGAGGAATGACTTTTCTTGTCAAAAACAAGGAAAACAGTATGAGCATCTCACAGACAATACAATATCTGTTTGTAGTTATGGCGTGGGGTCTCCCTGACAAAACCAGTGGAAAACTGGATACTGCTAGTTGAAAAGTATTCTAGCAGTGCTTGAATATGGCATTGCTCTCTGGTACTGTATAGAATTTAAAAAAAAAAAAAAATAGGGGTATTTGTGTAAGAAATGGACCATGAAGTCTACAGGATGCTTGAGTTTCTGCAGAAAACCATTCCTCTTCTCCCTCTCCCCAGAGTGTTTCAAATTTAGATTTTAAGCTTCTTGAAACCAGTGATGATGAATTCCACCACTTCCACCATCACACCACATCTGCTTTTTCTCCTGTGAGTGGTGCCATTTAAAAGAATATAAACCAGCTCTTCCATTACTTCCTAGGAGCTTATGCTCTAAAATGAACTTTGTATTCACAGACTGGTGAGAGTATAAGTACACTATGCAACAGAGGGGCTCAAGGAATGGAGTGATGGTTAGAAAGCCTATTAATTATTCTGCGTTCAAATGTTAAAACTGATATATATATATGTGTGTATACATATATATGTGTGTGTGTGTGTATTGGAATGGGTGAGGACTGGAGGGCAGTGTAAGAAGGGTGATATTTTAGTTGGTGGAGAGATGAGAAATTATCTAAAGTCAAAAGAAAAAAATAATACTCCTTAAGTATAATATTTAAAGTTCTAACAGTAATGAAGAAAAGGACTACAAATAAGTTTACTCTACAAACTAGGAAAGGAGGGGGAGGAAGTAGAATTTAGTTAAAGTGCTTTATCTTTTATGGTGGACAGCCAAAAATACTGTCTAAAGTCGACAACTCAAGACACAGAAGTATAACATTTTTTGTGGTGATGGAAGTGACTATCTTTGGTTATAAACACAAGAGCAGTGGCTTCCCTAGGGGCTGAAGCAGGGCTTCAGGGGGCAAAATGTACAGAAGAGGGGGCCTCTTCTCCCCACCCTCTTGCATTCAACTGGAACAACTCTGCTTTTTATCTGTTTTACATCTTGGGTTACAGTGAAATATTTTACTGAAAAAAAAACGGTCCCTTGTTTTTAAAATGTTTGGAAAACATCATCTAGGATAAGATGCATCCATTAAAAAGATTTCGATTAAAAACATAAATTTCGGTAGGGCCAAAGAAATTACAGAGAAATGTAAGGGATAATACTTAAACATAATACATATTCATATGATCTCTCCTTTGAAAACGATCTGTTTCCATAGACGTGCTGCCCCAGAAACCATGATTTCCTACATGATCACGCCATCACTTATTGAACCAAGAGTGAAGAGCTCATGGAAGTTTGGCTGCTTTAAATGTGGGTTCTTAGGTTCTAGACTCTGGGATTTGAACTGAGTTGATGTATACTTGGGAGCTGTGGTATGGCTGTCATTGTCATTTTCCAGGAAGACAATAAAGAGGTAGAAGAGGGCTTCCCTGGTGGCGCAGTGGTTGAGAGTCCGCCTGCCAATGCAGGGGACGCTGGTTCGTGCCCCGGTCTGGGAAGATCCCACATGCCGCGGAGCGGCTGGGCCCGTGAGCCATGGCCGCTGAGCCTGCACGTCTGGAACCTGTGCTCTGCAACGGGGGAGGCCACAACAGTGAGAGGCCCGCGTACCGAAAAAAAAAAAAAAAAGAAGTAGAAGAAAGCAAAGAGGGGGGAAGAGGTATTAAAGAGCGCCAGAGACGAAAATTTCCCCTTCTTTGCATTTCGCAGTTCCCCATCCCTGAGGAAACTATTGGATTTCATTATCTGAGATCTTTCCATAAAACCTCCATTATGTTTGTCAAGTGTGCATGGGACTTTTTTCCTTGGAACCAACAATAAAGGAAGAGAAGAGAAGGGAAGAAAGGCTTGACTAAGATATAGAAGGGAACTCATAGAACCTTGGGGAGAGAGCTTAGAATGATTTGAAGGTGAGAGGGGCAGTTAATAAAACTAGTACAAGAGAAAATCGTTAGAATTCAGAGAGGCTCAGATGACTGACATTGAAAGGGCAAAGCCCATGAACATCTGCAAGGTGACTTAGTTGCTGGAGCTCAGAGAACCTATGCGATGAGGATCTGGTGACCAGTTAGACCTAAAACCAAAAAGTCTATCAAGGGCATGGACAGAAAAAGACTTTGTTTTCCTAGGGACAGAGAGAACCAAGGGAAGTACCTTACCATTGGATTGGGGTTAGAAGTAGAAAGAATAAATAAAGGATAGTTACAGCTACAGATAGAGCCAGCTGTTTAGAAATGATGATAGGAAGCCAGGGGTGACTAGCATGGACCGAGTAGTGCTTGAATCTATCAAATTAATTGCATTGAGAAATCTGTTTGTATATAACTTACCTAATTTGTACATGGCTTTTATCATGACATTCCTATAAAGCATAGTGATAAAACAGTTCAGTAAGCCAGATGCTTGGTCCACCTGGTTCCCTGAATTAGACTCAATTCAACCATCCATAGCTTCCCAAGTTTCATTCCGAAACCCACCACAGTTCTTGGCAGAAGAAGGGTCTGTTGGTTAATAGCCTCTACACAGGAGGTGCTGCATGAATAGGCAGCAAACATTTGCTCTCTTCAGAAATGCTGCAGCCTAGTGAATTATTGGGGTGGGGGGTTGCACTGTAAAAGGGAATACTGAAGGTATAAAAGATCACCTCAGTATTTTGGTGTATAGGAAAAGTTGTTGCAATACAACACTATGCACCTCTGGGAAATCTTTTTTGCTTTCCTGGACTCTCATTTCTGTAGTGATGGGGAAGACACTAGAAGAGCTGGCATGTCATTTCTTTCTTCCCTTTCTTCCCTTTCTTTCTCTCCTTTCTTTCTTTCTTTCTTTCTTTCTTTCTTTCTTTCTTTCTTTCTTTCTTTCTTTCTTTCTTTCTTTCTTTCTTTCTTTCTTTCTTTCTTTCATTCTTTCTCTCTCTCTCTTTCTTTCTCTTTCTTTTCTTCCTTCCTTCCTCTCTCTCTCTCTCTCTCTCTCTCTCTCTCTCTCTCTCTCCCTCTCTCCCTCCCTCCCTCTATCTCTCTTCCTTCCTTCCTTCCTGCCGGCTGCGCTGGGTCTTAGTTGCAGCACATGGGATACTAGTGGCAGCTTGTGGGCGTCTTACTTACGGCATGCAGACTCTTTAGTTGCGGCATGTGAATCCTTTGCTGTGGCCCCTTTGCTGTGGCATGCATGTGGGATCTAGTTCCCCAACCAGGGATCAAACCCGGGTCCCCTGCATTGAGAGCACGGAGTCTTACCCACTGGACCACCAGGGAAGTCCCATGCCATTTCTAAAAGGATCTGGCCCCTGACTCCAATACTTGAGATAATTACCTACAATGCAGCTTTGTTGATCAAGTATCAAATACCAGTTCATAAACATATTCAGGAAGACCACTGCCTTTCAAGAGGTAGACAGAGAGTAAAAGAACATCTTTACTACTTTTAGAAAATCACAAACATAATACACCTTCCTTTAAATGTGTTAAAACCTAATGCTGTTTTCCTAATCTATAGATTTATAGAATTCTGTAAATATCCTACACTAATATCAATTGCATAAGCACTATTAAAGAAACATTTGACTCAATCTTGGAAAAAGGTTTCCTTCTTCTGAGTAGGAGAAAAGAAACTGCTTGTATTTCTTATTTGGCTGTCACAAACATATTTGCACACACCTATTTATTTAAAAGTATTTGCCTTTGCCCTAAAGGTGCATTTTCTTTTGAAATCAGTAAGTTTCCCTCCACAGTCTTATTATTTTGACCAATACATGCTGTTGTTCAGCAAAACATTCAGGAGAAATCATATGATTAAATGGACAAGCAGTCTGTTAAATTGCAATTGTGTGCTAGATCACATTTTGTACTCCATGTTCTGACATAGTGCCCTGGCTCTTCTAGAAGGATATCTGCATTATTGTCCTTGGCAATAAGAATAGATTAGAGTTTGCTGTTATGTAACAATGATCCATTACTACACAGTGGCTTTCACACATGGTTACCAAGCTCCAAATGGACTTTAGCTCTGTTGTCCTCACTATAGAGCTAAGAGAGGCCAATTTGTTATACCAGGGTTTTCCCTAGTATGATCCACAGTCAACCTGACTGAGAATTCTGTAAATATCCTACACTAATGTCAATTGTTTAAGCACTACTAAAGAAATATTAAATTCAACCTTGGAAAAAGGTTTCCCTCATCCCAGATCTACTACATCACAACCTCACCATCCCAGCTACCCACCACCAATGTGTCCACTCTTTGAAGCAGCAGTTCTCAAACTTAGCTGCATATTGGAATCACTCAAGGAGCTTTAAAGCATAATGATGCCTAGTTCCATCTATGGAGATTCTGAATCAACTGGTCAGTGGTGTGGCCTGAGCATCAGGGTATTTGGAAACTCCCTAAGTGATCCTAGTAGGTAGGCAAGGTTTGGAGCCACTGTTCTAGGGCTCCTTAGAATGTGGGAAGGGAGCCTGATGATTTCAATGTCACTTCCCTTCATTACCCTTGGCCATGGCGCTCCCTGAAAGAACTAGCTCAGGGATATGTTGATGTGCAAATACTATGGGAAACACTTCATTTCTCACTCTTAGGAAGAAGAGATTGTCTCTATCTTCCAAAAAGGTTTCCTCAGTATTGATGACCTTTGCCCTTATAGGCCACTCGAACTTACTTCCCCGTGAAGTCCTACAAGTGATATTTGGAGTAAGCAGTCTAAGAAGATGGCCTATGTATAAGCATGCTCCAGGCTTCATAGCCTGTGAACTACAGCCATACCTTTCATCATATACTAAGCACAAAATGTAAGGAAATAAGTAGGTACCCTTTATATTGCTGACAAAATTCTTAACTCTTTTGACTCTTGTTGCTTTTCCTCTGCCTCCCTTAAAAGTTCAAGAAGACAAATCCATGGATGCTTCTTCCAGCTACTTGCCATATATCCTGCCATCTTGCCTTTGCTTATGCTTTCTATCTTTGCAATGCCTTTCTTATTCCTTCTCCACCTGGTGAACTCATTACACTGTGCAATTGTCCCAAACAATCCTTCCTTTAAACAGAATTATTTTTACATGCTTACACTTCATCTTGAAACTATTTTAATGGCAGTTCTTATCAAATTGCATAATAACCAGTTGTGTTCAAAATCATCATCTCTGCCAGATCAATCCAACAAACATTTAATGAGTGGCCACAAGTGCAACACAAAAGTGAATCATTCTCTCTACCTCCTCTGTTATTTAGGAGCTCATACTGCAATGAGGAAGATATATATATCATTATAATATACCTGGATAGAGGCTATAAAACATAGATATATGGGCTTCCCTGGTGGCGCAGTGGTTGAGAGTCCGCCTGCCAATGAAGGGGACACGGGTTTGTGCCCCAGTCCAGGAAGATCCCACATGCCACGGAGCGGCGGGGCCCATGAGCCATGGCCACTGAGCCTGCGTGTCCAGAGCCTGTGCTCCACAACGGGAGAGGCCACAATAGTGAGAGGCCCATGTACCACAAAAAGCAAAACAAAACAAAACAAAAAATAGATATATAATGTTAAGGGGCTATTGTTTAAGATGGGAATACTTAATTTCTGGATGTCAGAATCATCCTCAATTGTAATGGGAAGCTGGATTATTTGGATAAATAACTAACCTTTGTCAAAATGGTCTTTCAGAAAAGTCTTATCAATACAGCAAGAGACAATGTTCTGGATATGATCAACTATTGGTCACCTACAGAATGGTTATTATTATGATGTTATGAGCTGCGTAGAACCTTTTAAAATTTTGTGCTACCTCCAAAGGGCTGGACAAATTTCTATGATTTCAAGGTACAAATCCCCAGATGCAGGAGGAAAAAATACAGGGCTTCAAATTTATTAGATTTGGATCTGAACCTAGGCTCTATTGTTTATTAATTAAGCGGCCAAGGTACTTGTTTTCTCTGAACATCAATTTCTTTCTACAATGAGGATAAAAATAGATACCTCACTTGACTGTATGGATGAGTAAATAAGACAATGCATGTAGAGCACTTAGCACAGTGCCTGGCACATAAAAAGAACTCAGTAAATGTTGGTTTCCTTCTATGTACTTCTAAAAAGTTAAAAAGAACTGGTTGGTCCAGAGCCAGAGGGAAAATGCTAGAAGGACTTCTGGAGCAGATATCAGTTGCTTGCTCCTCCTTTGATCTGGTAAGTAGTATTATTCCACAACTTGCTGAGCTTGTCCAGCATCTGAAGAGTTAATTTCAACTCCAATTCCCTCTCCAAGTTTAGACTCAGGCCACTTGGGTTCAGAGTTTCCTGTGTCCAGGGTGAGCAGAATTCATGGCCTTCCTCCTGTGCTAAGCTCCCGAGTCTGGCAGCTGGAGAAGAACTCACGATTTCTTTCCCTCTTCAACACCACACAAGGCTGCCAGGAAAGGAGAAAGAAGGTTGTTTCATCTGCAGTTCAGTAAATATTTCAGGGCTGGGCAGAGAGCAAGGACTTGTAAAATGAAAGAGGAAGGGCTTTCTGATTCGTGTCTGGCTCTCCCAAACCCTGAGCAATCTGTTCCTGTTTAAAACAAAAAGCAAAACACGTTTCCTCAAACTGGTTTAAGAGAATAGTGATGACTAAGACAGTATATTTATTTCCGCTGTCATAGGAGTCATGGATTCTTGGATTAAAAAAAAAATTATCCTGTATTTAAAAAAATACTGTGGTTCTCTTTCTAGGGACTCTTGAAAAGAAATTCTTTTTTGGACATTAAGATGTCAGGGGAGCAAGTTCTCAATTCTGAAATGTTTCCTTGGTCAAAAAGATTAGAAAAGTTTGTTGAAAAGAACAAGATTTAAAGATGGTTAGCAAGGTTAAAAAATTAAAAAGAGGACAAGTGGAAATTACATTCATTCATTCAATAAATAATCATTATACACCTATTGTGTTCCAGGGATCGTAGATACAATTCTGAGTTAACAAAGCTGAACAAGATGTACCTGACTCCTCATGTTCCTTAACAGCCTAGGGGGCTGCAGACAAGTAAACACATCATTACAATACAGTGTGATAAAGGCCCTGATAGTAGAAGTTTGAGGCTGCATAGGAGGGGACTCAGAGATCCAAAGGATGAGCAGAATTCAGTGAGATGAAGAGAGCTGTGGGTGCAGAGTGTTCTAGGCAGAGGGAGATAGCATATTTTAAGCCTTAGACATAAGAGAGAGAGTGGAGTGGGTTTGGGGAATTAAACTCATTTTAATGTATCTGAATGTAGCAGGAGGAGTAGCTGGAGATGAAGTTGGCAGGATACCTATTGTCTTCCTTTCAGCAGCCTGATGCTGGTAAGGTGTGGATTTAGGATCTAGAGGAAGGTATAACTCCCTGCAGATTTTGGGCCCAAGTCATCTGCTTTAACCAAAACTTGCCAAGAGAGGTGTGTAACATGTTTCCTTGTTTCCCATTCTGCTATTGTTTCAAGTGTGAATAGTTTCCAAAGGAAACTCAAGGGATGCTTGATGGGGCAAGATTCAGGTATTCCTCGGCCCACTTGCTAAATATCTGAACCTCATCTCAGGTCTCAACTCCTGGGATGTTGGCATCCTTGGCAGATGGAATCCACTGTTTAATGTATCAACTAATAAATGGAAGATGAGGCGGACCATGATGGGAACAGCTCCTAGATACCAGGGCTTCCTGAGCACTTAGCAGGTAACTGATAATTATCAATTATCTTTGACTTGTCTCTATGAGTTGAGGGATGAGGAGGCAAAAAAATACCAGAAGAATAAATCTTTGAATGATGAGCAACTTAAATAATGATTAGAACCACTGGACATGTGGCCATTTTAACCCTTGCTACCTTAAAAACATAGCCATGGGTTTGTTTCCATTAAAAATACAATTCTCTATCCTTCCTGGGACACTCATGAATAGTCATCTTAAAAATAGCCATGTATATGTATAACTGATTCACTTTGTTGTAGAGGAGAAACTAATACACTATTGTAAAACAGTTATACTCCAATAAAGATATTTTAAAAAATAGCCATGAAATCAGAGCATTAGAAAGAGTTCAGGGGTCTTTTGGTCTGACAGCTTTATTTTAGCCATGAGGAAATCTCTGTCCCAGACAAGTGAAGTGGTGCATATTCTGGTTCCTGCCTCAGGGCTTTTACACTTGCTGTTCCCTCTGTCTCCCTACCTCTGCTTTGCTTGTCACCTCATTATTCAGGATTCTGCTCGGGATTTATTGAATTCCCTAATTAAAACAGCTTCTGACCAATTTCTCTAAATATCTTTACCTGCTTTATTGTACATACATTTTCTGAAATAGTTTCCTTGTTTATTGACTATCTCTTTTACTAGAATTTAACTAAAAATTTATCTTCATCGTTGCTATGTCCCCAGCATTTAAAATAGTGCCAGGAAAATAACAGGACTTAATAAATGTATTTTTAAAATTTATGAATGAATGAAAAGTAGAACTTGGGTCTGCTAGATTATTGACCTTTCTATTACTCCAGCCCTTCTCAAATTTTAATGTGAGTATGAATCACGTGGAGATCTGGTTAAAATCCAAATTTGATTGAGAATGTCTTGAATTCCGAGATTGCACATTTCTGGGAAGATCTCAGATGATGCCAGTGATTCAGGTCCATGGCCCACATTCCCAGTACCCTACTGCAGCTGTGCTCCTGAAGCAAAAGTTAACTCTGCTTTGCCAGAACCTTATTGATAGTCTACTTAAATACATATGATTTAGCCTTACATTTTTTTTCAAGGAGAAGGGAGTAAGTAGGTTGTGCTTTTTTCAAAATTTTATTATAAAAACTTTCAAGCATAAAGAAAAGTTGAAAGATTTTTATACTGAACCCACCACCTAGACTACATCATTAACATGGTACAACAATTTTTTTTTTTTTTTTTTTTTTTTTTTTTTTTTTTTTTTTTTTTTTTTTTTTTGCGGTACGTGGGCCTCTCACTGTTGTGGCCTCTCCCGTTGCAGAGCACAGGCTCCGGACGCTCAGGCTCAGCGGCCATGGCTCACGGGCCCAGCCGCTCCGCGGCATGTGGGATCTTCCCGGACCAGGGCACGAACCCGTGTCCCCTGCATTGGCAGGCGGACTCTCAACTACTGCACCACCAGGGAAGCCCTACAACTCTTGCTTTTCACATTTCAATCCAACTATCATCTTTCTTTTTAAAAAATAATTAATTCTGTTTTTGGCTGCGTTGGGTCTTCATTGCTGCACGCAGGCTTTCTCTAGTTGCGGTGGGCAGGGGTTACTCTTCGTTGCGGTGTGCAGGCTTCTCATTGCGGTGGCTTCCCTTGTTGCAGAGCACAGGTTCTAGGCGCTTGGGCTTCAGTAGTTGTGGCTCATGGGCTCTAGAGCACAGGCTCAGTAGTTGTGGTGCACGGGCTTAGTTGCTCTGCAGCATGTGGGATCTTCCCCGACCAGGGCTCGAACCCGGGTTCCCTGCATTGGCAGAGGATTCTTAACCACTGCACCATCAGGGAAGTCCCCAGCTATCATCTTTCTATCCACCCTCAATCTATATTATATCTTGATGCATTTCAACCTGAGTTGCAAAAAGAAGTGCATGTCTTCCAAATTATTTCTAAGCTGCATTTTACAAAGTGATCCTCTTCCTGGTTGATGATCAAACTGTGGAGGCTATTCACGAGTCTTCTTTATGGAGGTGGACCCATCTATCACTTTTCTTAACCACATTCTTATTCTTGGCCTTTTCCTTCATGAGGACACTGAAATTCATGCTTTGGAAATGTTAGACATATTCCATATCTTTTGAAGGCATCCCACTATGATTTTAAGCCCAAACCCAGCTGGCCTATTTAATAGGAATAATTTCTATTGGAAATTTAAATAATTGGAATAATTTAAATTATTTTGCAAAGGATAGACTAGAAGGAAACAATAATTTATTATTGGCTCCTTGGCATTTTGATAAAACTGAAGGAAGGCTGCAAAGATGAGATCTTCCTTTTAGACTAACAACTTTTTGAGGGCAGGGACCATTTCTTAATCATCAATATATCCTCAGTGCCCAGTACTGTCTTTAGCACATAATAAATGCTAAATATTTGCTGAACGGTTCATTGAATGAATGAATGAACAGTTACAGTGTAATAGCAGTTTTCCCACCTGATCTTTAATTGTTGGTGCCAATACCTGCCAGACCCATACCTATCCAGAGCAGAGTTTCTCAAACTCCATGCCTTGATATTTTGGGCCAGATCTTTCTTTGGCTGTCTTGTGCACTGTAGGAGGTTTAGCAGCATCCCAGGACTCTATTAACAAGAGGCCAGTAGCAGTCCTCCCAGTCATAACAATCAAAAATGCTTCCATACATTGTTGAATGTTACCTGGGGTACAAAATTGCCCCTGTTTGAGAACCACTGAGCTATAGAAATTGAAATCTCACAACCTGAGGCTAGCTCTGCTCAACATCTGAGCTAATAAGGACCAAGCCTGAATATATATATTTAGAGTCAGAAAAATATTTTTATTCCCTAGGATTCACGTTAGAATTGAGAAATGGTCTATGGCCTATGTGTTTAAAATGCCCTGGATGAACCCCGAGTGCCCTTCCTAGTTCAGCATTCTCTCCCAGGTCCCATTGCACAGACCTAGGCTCTGTGACTGGCTTCTGCCTTGACTTCTGATCTGTACTCTAGTCTATGCTGGATTTCAAGCATCCTTGATTGAGGAGCTGATTCCTTGTCATCTTCTTCCCCTGGGGATTGGACCCTGCTCAGTGCATATAACATTGTTGCCTGAGTTGCTACTTAAATTGGAGGTTCTCACCTCCTTGGGCCTCTAATTGCTTTGACTATGTGTTCCTGCCTGATGACGCGTACTGGGGTTCCCTATGCTCACACAGGCCGATGAATATTGGTACTACCTCAGATCTGACTTGTGTTTTCTAGATCCCTTGGGATAACATAATTGGCACTACTGGCCAGCTTCCTTTGGAGCTAGCCATACATTTTGGGACCATCCATTCTGGCCTCTTACCCCTTCCTCGCCAATTCAATGAAAGTTTTGTCAGTCTTGATAGTTTATTTGCCCTGTCTGTGTTAGACTCCCTCCTCACCAAGGACTAAAATTTCAACAACTTCAGGGTGATCTTTTCAGCCTGTTTGACTTTTCTGTCATGTTAATCAGATTCTCCTGCCCTCAGAGGCACCTCTTTTGTCTACTGCTCCTAACCACAAAAGCTGCTAAAGAAAGACTCATAATCAAACCCAAATGGCCCACAAAATCTTATATTTCCTCCTTGGCCATTGTACATAACTCTGTTGTTTGTTCTTCCTCTATTACCTGCCTAACTCCATCCCCTGATGGTTGTTTCAAATACATTTCTTTCTCTGTAAACCTCCAGGCTTGCTTTCCTTACCACTGCAGACAATGGTAGAGAAATACTGACAATGTCCCATTTCTTCAGCAAGATTAGGCTATTTTTATCTTCTTCTTAACATATTCACGTTTCTTTATCTTCATTTGATTCTTCCTTCCAGGCTCAGCTAAGAAATACCCTTTCTCTTCTCTTGCTTATGAATGGTTCTTTCTGAACTCCTTAACCAGATTGAGGAACTGTATTTGATTTAGAATTGTTTCTTTATATACTTGTGGGCAAAGTCCAATTACATCCTGCTTTGCCTCACCCAGAATTGACAAAATGGGATCGCTTCCCTTCTGCAAGCTCTCCTTTTCACTTTGTTGTGAAGAGGGAGAGAGAACACAATGTAGGGTATTTACTAACTGAGCTGCTAATAATTTTTGACCTTTTCCCCATGATACCTGTAGTAGCATGCTGGACATATAACACAAACTGAAATACTGAAATTATTCATCAATTGATAAATTAAAGGAGTACGTGACTCTTGTTCAGCTCCACTTTTCTTTTCAAGTAACCATCATGCTCCTGGCATAGATCATCTTGCCTACCTAATTACCTCCATGCCTGATTTACCTTTCTTTCTTTTATTCATGTATTTATGTATGTATGTTGCATTGGGTCTTCGTTGCTGCACATGGGCCCTCTCCAGCTGTGGTGAGCGGGGGCCACTCTCTGCCCACAGTGCGTTATCCTCTCATTGTAGTGGCCTCTCCTGTTGCGGAGCACAGGCTCCAGGCATGAGGGCCCCAGCAGCCATGGCACGCACACCGGCCACATCACTCTGTGGCATGTGGGATCTCCCGGGACCAGGGCTTGAACCCATGTCCCCTTTATTGGCAGGTGGATTCCCAACCACTGTGCCACCAGGGAAGTCCTACCTTTCTTTTTTTCTTTAATCAATCATTAGTTTTCTCTGGTACTTATGATAAGAAACTCTTTAGCCCATGAAAGGGCTCTTCTAGTTAAATCAGTTCCCACCAATTAGCTCTTATAATACAGTTCTTAAGAAATTGGTAGAAACTTTATTTTTGCAGCCACCCACAGAAAAATCAGTATGGGTTTGCTTATACAGTGAGCAAATATTCAGTTCCTCAACAAAACTGGCCTTTTAATTCACAATATTTCCAGTAGTTTTTCTTTGAGTGAATCACTCTGGTTTGGCTGCTTGGGCAGGGCTCAGTGTTGGAGGGCTAATTTATTCATGTTGCTGGGTGACTGGGGTAACCCCTCGTTATACCATTGGTGCTCCATGGATCCCTGATATTCAGGATCCTCCACTGTTGGATTAGAAAATGAGCTGAGCAGGAATTGATGTGATAGCTAAGATATTTCTAATATTTTGGCAAGGGAATGTGGAATGACATTAAGAATACTGAAATTCTGCAGATTTGGGGTTTAGTAGTGAATCTGACAATAGCTTGAAATGAAAATGAAATCATCCTTAATCTTTCTATGTCTCAAGTTTATCTTCTGAAAAATGAAGTTTCCTTTAGAGTAAACATTTTATGGTTCCTATGTTTCCAGTACTATTGTGAAGGAAATATTTTAGAGACTTTTCTTTATCTCCATTTTCCCATAATTTCACTATGATAGACCTTGCTATAGAACTTTGTAAAGTCATTTTCCAGGCAATCAATAGGTCCTATCCATTTGAAAACACATGTTTTAGAATTTTTCCCATATTATCTGAGCCAGAGAATTTTAAAGTTTACCCAAAGTCATACACCCTGAAAGTATATGGAGGTTAGATTTAGAGAATCTAGTTTGTATAAAAGATGAGACAGGGGGCTTCCCTGGTGGCGCAGTGGTTGAGAGTCCGCCTGTCAATGCAGGGGACACGGGTTCGTGCCCTGGTCTGGGAAGATCCCACATGCCGCGGAGCGGCTGGGCCCGCGAGCCGTGGACACTGAGCCTGCGCGTCCGGAGCCTGTGCTCCGCAACGGGAGAGGCCACAACAGTGAGAGGCCCGCGTACCGGGGGGGGGGAAAAAAAAAAAAAAAAAAAAAGATGAGACAGAAGGCAGTCTTTGAGAGGCAATATCTTAAGGGAAACTGGCCGAGAATTTTCCTGAATTAAAGAGAAACATGAATCCTTAGATGGAAAGTGCATTTCAAGTTTTGAGTAACTTAAATAAAATAAATCCACCTCAGATTGAACTACAGAATATCAAGGATAAAGAGAAAATCTCACAGACTATCTAATCCCAAAGAAAGATTGCCTATCAAGAAAACTAGATTTCCAGTAGATTTCTCATCTGTAAGTATAGGTTTCAGAGGACAATGAAGTGAACATCTTCAAAAGTCCTGAGAAAAAATAATGGACAACCTAAAATCCTATTCCCAGCTAAATTTTTATTCAAGGGTAAGGATAAACTAAAGATATTTTCAGGCACACATCCACCCACACATCCTTCCTAAAACAGCAGCTATACCACACAGGTGAGAATATTCAGAGAGGATAGGAGGAATGTAACAAACAACAGTGAGCACAGAAGTTAAAGATATTGGTAAATTTAAAAAGAACAATTGCACTGTTAAAAATAATGTCATCTGGGCTTCCCTGGTGGCGCAGTGGTTGAGAATCCGCCTGCCGATGCAGGGGATACGGGTTCGTGCCCCGGTCCGGGAAGATCCCACATGCCGCGGAGCGGCTGGGCCCGTGAGCCATGGCCGCTGAGCCTGCGCGTCTGGAGCCTGTGCCCCGCAATGGGAGAGGCCACAACAGTGAGAGGCCCGCGTACCACAAAAAAAAAAAAAAAAAAAAAAAAAAAAATAATGTCATCTTGTGTGAAAAAATAAGAAACCAAAGCTAGATAGTAATAACTTTATAGGGGGGCTTCCCTGGTGGCACAGTGGTTGGGAGTCTGCCTGCCAATGCAGGGGACACGGGTTCGATCCCTGGTCCGGGAAGATCCCACATGCCGTGGAGCAACTAAGCCATGTGCCACGGCTACTGGGCCTGTGCTCTAGAGCCCACGAGCCACAATTACTGAAGCCCGTGTGCCTAGAGCCCGTGCTCCTCAACAAGAGAGGCCACCGCAGTGGGAAGTCTGTGCACCATGGTGAGGAGTGGCCCCTGCTCCCCGCAACTGGGGAGGGCCTGCATGCAGCAGCGGGGACCCAAACAGCCAAAAATAAATAAATAAATACATTTATTTTTAAAAATAATAATAAATAACTTTATGGGGGTGGGAAGTGTTCACATGTTCTAGGGTCATTGTCTTGTGTGTTTGGAAGAGAGACACTGAATAATTTAGACTTTGTTAGAAAAACATATAGTTAAGTACATATGTTCAGGGAAACCACTAGAACTACTAGAAGAATAGAAATATAACCTATGACTTCCACAGCAACAGAGAAAACCTTTACATTCTAACTGAAAACAGGAAAGGGGGTGGGAGAAGGCCACTAAAAAAAAAAAAATGGAAAAAATGAATGAAGTAAGACTAAATAAAAGTATAAAGAATAATGATTGCTGAACATAAATTATTTTAATCATGGGTCCTATTTTATAGAGTTTTGGATTACTCTAGATTTCTTGTGGGAGTTGGTGATTGTTTACAACGTAATCTCAGACAGGTTTCCAGATTTTCTGTATATAAGCTAGAAAATAGCTTATATGAAAACCATTTTCATTTAATACTGAAAAGAAGGAAATGCCTTTGCATTGCCTTTCAAACAACTGGAATCTGGTGTTTGATTCCACTTCCCAGATGGCCTCTTTTAATCTAACTCTTTATAGACAGCCCATAGGTTAGGAACACCAAGTAGTATGCTACAGTTTTAGAGATTGTTGTCTATGTTTACCATAATTATAGAGGTATTCAAAACTTTTGCATTTTGCCATTGGGAGAGAAAAATAGAAGGATTTGGGGTAGTCACTTGTTGTGCACACATCTTGAAGTTAAATCGAAGCTATGTTTTGTTTGCCCGTGGCTGTCTGACTTCAAAAAGAGCCAGGGTTTTTGAAAGTTGGATATTTGCAAATATTCTAAATTCAATTGCTTAAGTTTCTCAACCAGCCACTGACCTTCAAAAACCAGAAGATCAATAGATTATGCTATGAATTTATGATGAGGTTTAAATTCTCAATTTAATCACCTATTTAATCACTTAATTAGGAACTGTTCTCTTCTTCAGGAATTATTAGTAATCAAAAAGGTGGGTTTTTTTTTTTCTTTTTCTCTTGAGCTTGGGATGCTTGAAGTTAAATTTATTTTTTGTTCTCAAGTCAAATTGTAGGTTTCTGAGTTATGAGTATTAGTATTCCTAGGAATCCCCTAGTCCAAACTTCCATTACATAGAAGATGACACTGAGGGTCAAAGAGGAAATATAACTTTTCCAAATCCTCAGGACTCATTAGCAACAAAGAGATTTGGCCTGAAACCTATACAGTTTGCAGGTTGTCATTTTAGAGCTCTTTATAATGTGTCCAAAG
Organism: Kogia breviceps; assembly: GCF_026419965.1. Lineage (NCBI taxonomy): Eukaryota > Metazoa > Chordata > Mammalia > Artiodactyla > Physeteridae > Kogia > Kogia breviceps. The sequence continues at coordinate 82,283,734 of NC_081312.1, read as the reverse complement.
GTGATCATTTTACTATTCAGGCAAAAATGTTGTTTTATTATTTCAAAATTTAACAAATACTATTTTATTTTATTTTATTTTTTATTTTTTAACATCTTTATTGGAGTATAACTGTTTTACAATAGTGTGTTAGTTTCTCCTTTACAACAAAGTGAATCAGTTATACATATACATATGTTCCCATATCTCTTCCCTCTTGCGTCACTCTCTCTCCCACCCTCCCTATCCCACCCCTCTGGGTGGTCACAAAGCACAGAGGTGATCTCCCTGTGCTATGTGGCTGCTTCCCACTAGCTATCTAATTTACATTTGGTAGTGTATATATGTCCATGCCACTCTCTCACTTTGTCACAGCTTACCCTTCCCCCTCCCCATATCCTCAAGTCCATGCTCTAGTAGGTCTGTGTTTTATTCCCGTCCTACCGCTAATCTCTTCATGACATTTTTTTTTCTTAGAGTCCATATATATGTGTTAGCATATGATATTTGTTTTTCTCTTTCTGACTTACTTCACTCTGTATGACAGACTCCAGGTCTATCCACCTCATTACAAATAACTCAGTTTCATTCCTTTTTATGGCTGAGTAATATTCCATTGTATATATGTGCCACATCTTCTTTATCCATTCATCTGTTGATGGATACTTAGGTTGCTTCCATGTCCTGGCTATCATAAATAGAGCTGCAATGAACATTTTGGTACATGACTCTTTTTGAATTATGGTTTTCTCAGGGTATATGCCCAGTAGTGGGATTGCTGGGTAGTATGGTAGTTCTATTTTTAGTTTTTTAAGGAACCTCCATACTGTTCTCCATAGTGGCTGTATCAATTTACATTCCCACCAGCAGTGCAAGAGGGTTCCCTTTTCTCCACACCCTCTCCAGCATTTATTGTTTCTAGAGTTTTTGATGATGGCCAATCTGACCGGTGTGAGGTGATATCTCATTGTAGTTTTGATTTGCATTTCTCTAATGATTAATGATGTTGAGCATTCTTTCATGTGTTTGTTGGCAATCTGTATATCTTCTGTGGAGAAATGTCTATTTAGTTCTTCTGCCCATTTTTGGATTGGGTTGTTTAACAAATACTATTTTAATTGGGGATACATCCTAATGTTGAACAAAAACAAAATATCAGTAAAAATTCAGTGAAGTAATTTACTGATCAGTTTGTTATGAAATGTTGTCCACACTGGTGAATTTACAAGAGGAAAATCATTTGGGAAATTCCTGGGTTTAGTCGATTCTGCTTAATATTGTGTAAAACAGTAATTTGTATTACTTTAAATTATAATATATTTCATGCATACAAAGAGGTCAGATAAAAATCTAATAGATACTCATATTTCCACCACCAGATTTAATAAATGTTTCAAATTATGGCTTTTAGTTTTATCTATGTTAATATCATGTTAATATACATGTAAGTATAATGTAAAAAAATTATAATGTAGTATTCAATTGTATTATTTATTTTTCTATTCTCCAAAGATAATATGTAGGGGTTTTTTTCCAATTTATTTCTGCTTTCACAAGCAGTACTGCAATTAACATTATTATATACTGTTCTTAGTACACATGGAGTACTAAGATATATAACTAGAAGTAGAAGGTTGGCTCAAAATTCCTTCTTCAGTTTTATCAGATATTGCTCAATTGTACTAATTTTCCCTCCCACCAGCCCATATGAGAGCTCCTGTTTACCCCATCCTCATATATCCTTGGAATTACAACTTTAAAATGTTTTATCAGTCTTAATGAGAGTGAAGTGGTATCTCACAGTTTTAACTTGCATTTGTTACCGATGTGATAGATGATATTTTTATATGCTTTATTGCATTTGGCTCTCTTCCTATGTATTTGACTTGCCTGGTCATAGCTTTCCTCAATTTTCTACCGAGTTGTTGTCTTTAAACTGACTTGTCAACTTTGTCTATATATTCTGGGTACCTATTCTTTATCTGTTACATATGTTGCAAGTATATTTTCCCAGTGCATGGTTTATCTTTTTTTGTTTATGATTCCTTCTGAAATGCAAAAATTTTAAATGTTAATGAAGTCAAATGTATTGATCTTTTAAAAAGCCTTATCCTTTATTTGCCTTATTTACAAAAAACTTTCTTATTATGTTTGCCAATATTTTCTTCTAAAGGAGTTAAAACTTTGCTTTTCTTAAGTCTTTAATCCATCTGAAACATATTTTGAGCATAGTATAAAGATAATTCCAATTTTACATTTTTCCATGTGGATAAGTCATTGTTCCTGTACTGTTTATTTAATGGTCTATCATTTTTACCTTCTGTCAAATACCACGTTTTCCTATATATGTGGATATTTTCCTGGGCTCTTTATTCTGTTCCAGTAGTCTGTTTATCCCTGCAAATACCACATGGCTTTTAAACTAAAGATTTATAGTAAGTCTTGACAGTTGGTGGGACATTATCATTCCTCCTTCTCTTATCCTTCTATACAAAATTATCTTAGTTGTCTTAGCCTTTTATCTTTCCACATGAAACTCAGAATCAGCTTTATAATAATGCTGTTGGGATTTTGATTACATTGAAATTATAGGTTAACTTGAGAAGAATTACCACTTTTGTGATATTAAATTTTCTCCATAAAAAATCATATTTTTTCATTTATTTAGGACTTCTCTTATGCCCTTTAAGATATTATTAAAATCTTCCATATAAATATCCTAAGCATATTTGGTTAGATGTACACTTAGAATTTTTATTCCTACAGTGAATGAGATTTTTAAAAAACTGATCTTATATTTTCTAATTGATTACTGCTAGCACATGGAACCATTGCTAATTTTTTGTATAGTGTATTGCCTATCTAGAAACATACTTTTATTAATTCCAATTATTTTGTTTCTCCTTTTCCTATCCTTATATTTTATTTTCTTGTTTTGTTGCACTGTATAGATAGTCCAATAAAATGCTGAATAAAGCCAGGAAAACAGGCATCCATATCTTGTTTCTGACTAAACTTGGGATGCTTCTATTGTTTTGCCATTAAGTATTTTTGAGGTCTTTTTGATAGATGTGCTTTATCAGTTTAAGGAAATTTTCTTCTACTCCCAGTTTGTTATAAGTTTTTAAACTATTTTTTCATGCAGTGGACTTATTGGAGGCCTCATAAATTGTGTCAGCTGTAGGTTTAGGTGGTTTTTTTTTTTAACCTAATTGGTATGTAGAGAATATATTGTAGGCTGAAAATATGATAGCTGCTGACTTAGACTTTAGAATCAGGAGGAAAAAAAGGTGTCACACGAGAATGTGTGACTAAATGCCAAGAAGTTCTATTTAATAAATGCTGAGACTATGTTGAATCCGTGCATGCAGGACTTCCTTGGGTACAGGAGTCTTGAAGAAATAGGTATAGGAGTCTAGTGAAGCCAAAAAGTCTGGTGCAACATATAGACTATGAGCTTATAACAAGTAATCAACACTATTCACAAGTATGTGTGGGAAGACACATCTACTTAACACAACAGAATTACAAAAGTCTTCAAAGTTCTTATGCAAATGGCTTGGGTTAACTAGCTTGTTTGAATCCAAGACCTGTACAGTCATTATTACTTTTTTTTTTTTTTTTTTGCGGTACGCGGGCCTCTCACTGTTGTGGCCTTTCCCTTTGCGGAGCACAGGCTCGGGACGCGCAGGCTCAGGGGCCATGGTCCACGGGCCCAGCCGCTCCGCGGCATTGTGGGATCCTCCCGGACCAGGGTACAAACCCGCGTTCCCTGCATCTGCAGGCGGACTCTCAACCACTGTGCCACCAGGGAAGCCCCATTATTACTTTTAAACAGAGGCTATGCTACAGTTAGTTTTGGTAACCTCTCTGTGCACATGTGCTCCTGCTCCAGCGTGCTAGAGAAAATCATCAGCCTTTCCCACAGCTGCTCTCCTGTATTACAGCGTGAAAACAAAGATTAAAGAGTCTTGGTAAGTCACTATCCGGGGCTTGTTCTCCACTTCAAAAATACCTGATAAAGAAGGTCCTCAAACATGGAAGCAACCTAAATGTCCATCAACGGAGAAATGGATAAAGAAGATGTGGTACATATATATAATGGAATATTAGCCGTAAGAAAGAATGAAATAATGCCACTTGTAGCAACATGGAGGGACCTAGAGATTCTCATACTGAGTGAAGTAAGTCAGACAAGAAAGACAAATATCATATGATAACACTTATATGTGGAATCTAAAAAAAGGGTACAAATGAACTTATTTACAAAACAGAAATAGAGTTACAGACGTAGAAAACAAACTTACGGTTACCAGGGGTAAGGAAGGGAGGGATAAATTGGGAGATTAGGATTGACATATACACACTACTATATATAAAATAGTTAATTAATAAAAACCTACTGTATAGCACAGGGAACTCTACTCAATACTCTGTAATGACCTACATGGAGAAAGAATCTAAAAAAAGAGTTGACATATGTATATGTATAACTGATGGACTTTGCTGTACAGCAGAAACTAACACTGTAAATCAACTATATTCCAATAAAAATTTTTAAAAAAGTTCTCAACATCAAATCAGTTCAATTCCACAAATGTTTATTGACAGTCTGGTTTGTCAAGTGTATTGTGTGAGTCATCATGTGACATATGAAGATGAAGAATTCCCAAAGACTTTACAATTTAATTGTAACAGGGAGCCAGTGGAGGCTGAATTTGAAAATTTTGAAGATGGAGTACTGCTGTTTTGAAGTAGAATTCAGTTTTGGCTTATAAAGTGAGAGGTAGGAATTAGTCTCTAGGGAAACCTTTTTCTTCATCTTGGGAGGGATTGTTTTGCTTTTAGTCATGTAGATTTAAATCATGGGCCTCCCCACCTACTGTTTGGGGAGCTCTGAATGCAATGAAGTAATGTAAATGTACTTCCTTCAGACTGCATTGTAAAATAATTTGTTAAGTAAATCAAGTGTACTAGAACAACTGTACTCCAGCAGAATTGGATAATTTTTCCCTTGAAATCTGAATGGAGGTTGCCTAATGGACAGAAGTTGATTTTTCTTTGATTATTTGTGTGTGAGTGTTTTTGCAAACAACTCTGCTGTTTATAAACTGTTTCCTCTTTTTTTCTTGCCTGGGCACAGAGCTAGAGTATTATTTCTTACCCTTCCTTACAATTAGTTGTGACCTTGTGATTGGTTCATTGTCTAAAATATGTAAGTGGATGTGATGTGTGTCGCTTCCAGGCCAAGGCTGTTAAGAAGTGTATAGGACTTCTCCATGCTCTCTTTCTCCTTTCCCTTGATGGATTCAGTTGACAAAGCATCTAGAGAGTGGCAGGGCCCCAAGATGAAAGAAGCCTGGGTCCCTGAATTGAGAGGAACCTTACCTGCAGATCTAGAATGCTATAATTGATCATTAAATGAATGGAAAATGAAGTATATTTGTTGAAATTTTTAATCTTATTTGTTACAGCAGCTCATCTGACCCTAATTCATACGGTGTTCTTGTCTAAGCACTTCTTTTAAAATTTATATATTTATTATTTTATATTTTTTTAGTCTTGGCTGCATTGGGTCTTCGTTGCTGCACGTGGGCTTTCTCTAGTTGCGGCGAGTGGGGGCTACTCTTCGCTGCAGTGTGCGGGCTTCTCATTGTGGTGGCTTCTCTTGTTTTGGAGCATGGGCTCTAGGCATGCGGGCTTCAGTAGTTGTGGACCACGGGCTCTAGAGCACAGTAAGCACTTCTTCATAGCACACTGTGGAACTGGACTTCTACCACATACACGTATAGGCTCATCTCTTCACTTAATATGTGAGGAGAGACTGTGAAAAGGAACTGACATCAATCTGGTGCAGCAGAACATGGGTTGAACCACTGACAGTTCATACATGGCATCTTTGAGATAGAATAATTCAGATATTAGGAAATAAGTTTTCAGAATATTATCATTGATTCACTTCTCTGTTCTCTGAGGGTGAACCATACTTCATGGGTATGGAGCAGAATCTTTTTCAAGGGACTCTATGGTTTGACTATTGATCACCCAGGGGTGGGAAAGAGTGAATCTTAGGTTAGGAGAGATGGGGTTTAGTTAGGCTTGGGTTTGTAGGATGGAAAGGCCTGAAGATTTTTGTTAGTGGCTGTTGAGTCTGACAAAACCATAGGGAGGCCTGAGTTTTTAGACTGAGTTTAGCCTTTTGGGGTTCCATGACTATATATATGTATTTTAAATTTTTATTTTTTTTATGGTAAGAACACTGAACATGAGATCTACTCTCTCAACAGACTTTTAAGTACACAATCTAGTATTGTTATCTACAGGCACAATGTTATACCGCAGATATCTAGAACTTATTCAGCTTATATACCTGAAATTTTATACCCATTGTCAACTTCCCCCTTCTCCCTCTGCCCAGCCCCTTGTAACCATCACTTTATTCTTTGTTTCTATGAGTTTGACTATTATAGATACCTCATGTAAGTGGAATCATGTAGTATCTGTTCTCCTGTGCTTAGCTCATTTCACTTAGTAGAATGTTCTCAAGTTTTATCCATATTGTCACATATTTAACGATTTCCTTTTTTAAGGCTGATTCCATTGCATGTTTATATCACATTTTTAAAATCCATTCATCCGTCATGGACATTTAGGTTGTTGCTACATCTTGGTTATTGTGAACAGTGCCACAATAAACATGGGAGTGCTAGTATCTCTTCAAGATCTTGATTTTGGATCTTTTGGATAAATACCCAGAAGTTGGATTGCTGGATCATATGGTAGTTCTATTTTTAATTTTTTGAGGAACCTCTATACTGTTTTCAAGAGTGGGTTGCAACATTTTGCATTCCTACTGATAGTATACTAGGGTTCTAATTTCTCCACAACCTCACCAATGCTTGCTGTCTCTTGTTTTTTGATAATAGCCATCCTAACACGTATGAGGCAGTATCTCATTGTGACTTTGATTGGCATTTCCCTGATGATTAATGACATTGAGCATCTTATCATTTGCCCACTGGCCATTTGTTGGCCATGTATCTGTTGGTTGTATCTTCTTTGGATATGATCAGATGTTCTGATAGCCACTTCGTGTTATAGTTACACTATTAAGCCTTCAGTGAAATATTGCTGAAAATCACATACTGGTCTCAGCTATAATGTGGGGAATCAGGGAGAAGAATGTTTACTTCCTGAGGTCAGAGTAGGGGGAACTCATTGGTAGTTCACCAGCCGTGGATAGACATGTTTACTGAAGTGGTGAGCACATATGTTCATCCACAGCAGAAATGAAGTGTAATGTTAGAAAGCTGGTATGGAAGAAAATGGGGTTCTTGTTTTCAGAGTTTATGTGAGGCAGTACTCTGAGAAACTCTTAGAAATACCTGGGGGAAGCTCTAAGTAGGCTTTTTTCCAAAAATAGGCCAGTTGGGGTATGTGTAATTATAGTTTGGATATGAACAGTGTCTTTATTTTATAGTCATAGGCTGGCAAGGCTGCTGAAATATGGATGACATATTTAAGTTTGATATGTTTCATTTTTTACTGTTCAAGTCAGGACTTCTAGTAGCACTGATAAATGAGGATTTAAATAGCCAATAATGGACAGTGTGTTTAACACCACCTCTGTCATACAATATATTTTATGTTATATTTTTGTTTATCCAAATGTTTATTTTATTCTTATTCTTCAATAATTTTTTCAGACATAAAATTCTAAGTATGAAATTCTTTCTTCTAACAACTTTGAAGATATTATTACACTATCTTCTGATTGAGAAGTCAATTTTTAGTCTAATTCATGTTACCCTACAGGCAATTAGGCTTTTTTTTTTTTCCCCTCTGACTGCTTTTAAGATTCTTTTTTTGCATACAATCTGTCTTGATGTATGGATTTTTTGTTCTACTTGATATTTATTGGACTTCTTGAGTCTAAGGAATTGTATTTCTCATTACTTTTGGAAAACTCTCAGACTTTTTGTCTTTCACTTTCATCATTCATCCACTCTCCTTATTCTTTTTTTGGAACTTCAATTAGACATATGTTGGAGCTTCTTGCTATATCTTCCTAGTCTCTTAACCTCCTTTTGTATTTCTGAGCTGAATTCTGAGTAGTATCTTTGGATCTATTTTCCAGAAAAATAAATCTCTCTTCAGCTATGTCCAAACCACTGTTTAATCTATCCAGTGAGACTTTTTAAAATTTATTTATTTTTTATTTATTTATTTTTTATTGGTATGCGGGCCTCTCACTGTTGTGGTCTCTCCCGTTGTGGAGCACAGGCTCCGGACGCGTAGGCCCAGCGGCCATGGCTCACGGGCCCAGCCGCTCCACAGCATGCGGGATCCTCCCGGACCAGGGCACAAACCCGTGTCCCCTGCATCGGCAGGCAGACTCTCAACCACTGCGCCACCAGGGAAGCCCAGTGAGACTTTTAAAAACAAACAAAATCAACTTTAATATAGAACAGTTTTAGATTTACTGAATAATTAAAAAGATAGTACAGAGAATTCCCAGAAACTCTGAATCCAGTTTCCCTGTTAACATTTAGTGTAGTACATTAGTATAGTGCATTTATTGTAATTAAGGAACTGATATTGATACACTATTATCATTAGTATATTTATTGCAACTAAGGAACTGATATTGATACACTGTTATCAATTAAAGTTCATGTTTATTTATATTTCCTTAGTTTTTTTCCTAATACTCTCTTTCTCTTTCTGTTCCAGGATACCGTATTTCCTTTAGTTGTCAGGTCTCCTTAGGCTCTTTAGTTGTCATGTCACAGCTTGTGACAGTTTCTCAGACTTTCCTTGCTTGGTGATGACTGTAACAGTTTTAAGGAGTACTGGTCATGTGTTTTGCAGATGTCCCTCTACTAGGACTTTTCTGACCACAGAGGTAAAAGTGACATTTCTCATCATATCATATCAATGGTATATACTATTGACAGGACTTATCATTGTTCATGTTGACTTTGATCACCTGGCTGAGGTAGCGTTCGTCAGATTCTCCACTATAAAGTTTCTCCCCACACAATCCACTTTTCATACTGTCCTCTTTGGAAGGAAGTCATTATGTACAGCCCACACCTGAGTTATGCTCTACCTCCTTGATGATGGAATATATAATAAATTATTTGGAATTCCTCTTCATGGGAGATTTGTCTCTTCTCCTTCTATTTATTGGTTCAAACATTTTTTAAGTCCGTATAGACTCATGACTATTTATTTTACACTTTGAGTTATATATAGTCCAATACTACTTTATTCATTTTGTTGCTCAAATTGTTTCAGCTTTGGCCATTGGGAGTGCTTTCAATTGTCTCCAGTGTCCCTGTATCTTGTTTTTGTTTTGCACTTTCTTACTTTCTGGCACTATAATCTCATTTTGTATATTTCCTTCTCAAGTCCTAGAATCAGCCATTTCTCCAAGGACCCCTGATTTCCTTTACTGGAGAATGGTATTAGAAACCAAGACATAGATGATCATTGGTGATCATAGGTAATCACTGAATGTGAATTACACTTTTTATATCTTAGATATACTTGTTTTTTTAACTGACTTTTACTTTTTTATAGTCTTTTGCTCTTTTTCATATTCCCATTCCCTTAAAATTTTAAAAAACATATTGAGCATATATCTTTTATAGTCTATATCTGATCATTTCAATACCTGAAATGGTTGCAGGTATATTTTAAAATTTGTGTGTATTTGTTTCTGAGATTTTTTTGTTCATGGTGGTTTGTTTTCTTGTAGGTATAATGCATTTAAAAGTTATGAATTAATTTCTGTTATTTCTCTTATGTATAGAAGTTCTCTGAGGCCTAAGGTTGAGGCTGTATTCTCCCAAAGAGGGCTATTAATTTCTTCTGCTAGATAGATGCTGCAGGGCCCTCTGGATTTTATAGCCCTTTAAATTACAGTTCTAAGCTTATAGGCTTCATGATCAAGTGAAGACTTGATTTCTCCAGGTTATGCATTCTTCAGAGAGATCTTAATTTTGGAATTTCCATCTAAATTGATGGTCATATGAGTCCAGGTTTTATATAGAATTGCCTTCAGTCTATAATTCTTTCCTCACAATATTAAAGATTGTTCCTAGTCCTAATATGTACTGAAGTACTTGGCCACAGGGCTCACAGTACAGAGTTAAAGCACAGGTTCTGCAGGAGACTGCCTAGATTCCAATTTTGGCTTTGCTACTTGCTAGCTTTGTGACCTTAATTTTGTGACCTTTACCATCTTAATTTCCTCATCCAAAAAATTGGGATAATTATAGCACATACCTCATGAAGTTAACAAGGATGAATTAACACATGTAAAGTACTTAGAAAAATGCCTGGCACCTAGCAAGTCCACGTTGTAGGCATTCATATATGATGTTTGGGTGGCTGGAAAACTTCAGTTCTTGCTTAGCTTCTTTGACTTGCATTTAATTTTTGGCCTCAGCAAATTTCTCTTACTTCATTGCAGGCTTAGCTATTCATTTAAAATAGTTGTATCAGTCAGGGTTTAGGGTTCACTCAGAGAAGCAGAATATAGGTAAATAGAAAGCAAGAGAGGTAGATGGAGAGACAGAGAGAGAGATTTGTTTTTGTTTTACAAGGATTTGACCTTAAGCAATTGTAGAAGCTGATTAGGAAGTCTCTGTAAGGCTCTTGTCTTTGCTGGGCTTGAAGTCCATAGGGCAGGCAGGGAAAGATGGATATAAAGAGGTAGAGAGCAATAATAATATGGAACTCACAAGCATGAGAGAGAACCCATGAGGACAGAGTGAAGACCATGTCAGTTCTTCTGGTCTCTGACATTGGTGATATGGGTATTCTGAAGATGGTCCTTTGCCACAGAGCTAAACACACACACCTGGCCCAGGAGTCAGAGAAGCTGAAGGAAGATTTAGGAAGAGCTAAGGTGGAGCAGTTAATATAGTTATTTCCTCAAGCCAATAGGGTAATCCAGCAGAGAAGCAACATGTATGAGTTACAAAATGGTTGCTGACTCACTCCCCCTCTCCAAACCTCTCTCGTGGCCCACCCCTAACTGGAATCATACAGGAAAGGGATTTCTGGAAAACATGGGTCAGCGTGGCCAAATCGACATATTACAAAGCCACCACAATAGTGTTTTTAATATTTTATGAGGCATTGCCAGATGTTATGTAGGGGTAGAGTTTCAGGGTCTCTAGGTCTCCTTGTTGGTTGATATGGAATTCTTGACTGTAAGCTTTCGGAGGATAGCTCTAATACCTAGCACATTAAATGTTACATAGTAGCCTCTTAACAAATATTTGCTGAATAAATGAATGAGTATGATGTTCTAGATATCATGCTAAGTGCCAGGGATACAAAGCTAAGACATGTTTTTTCCTTCCCTCATGAAATTTAGAGTCTAATTAAATAAGACATATAGGTAAAGATACATACATTAGAAATATTTATACATATGCACAAACTTTGCCAACATATATGGTGAACAATTAAATTTTGATATAAAAATAATTGTTATATTATGCATTTTTCAAAAATGCATAAAGGATGACTAAAAGAATTTTGAATCTAAAATTCTAGTTTTCTAAATTTAGGTCAAGGGAAGATTGAGATTTGTGAGAGATATTAGACATTCAATTTGGGTAGAAAGGTTCTGGAGTAAAAACTTCTGATTCTGCAACTTTATCATAGAGAAGAATGATAATTGTGGTAGAGACTGGCTAGATGGTCACCAAACCTGTTTCCTCTTTTTTCTGGGCTCACAGTGAGACTACAATTCCCAATTTTCCTTGCAGTTAAGCATTGCCATATGTCTGGCAATAGATGCAAGTGATATTATGTGTATCACTTTCATTTGTGGTACATATAAATCTCCCACATGTGATCTTCCATACTCCTTTCCCTCTGCAGCTCTATGCAGATGAATATGACAACTTTGCAAGTTATATGTTGAAGATGTCTTGAAAACCATGTGCTGATGATGGCAGAGTTATAAGATGGAAGCAGCCAGAGTGCGTGACCTCCTGTTTAGAGGAGAGCTGGCATCTAATTAGGAAGACCTGCCACCAACCCATGTCACTTTATCTAATACAATAATTTATGATGACATATAAGAAATTTGGCTATATATATATATATATATATATATATATATATATATATGAAAGAGAGAGGGAAGGGGAGGGGGAGAGAGACAGAGTGTTTGGCTATGCTGAGAAATACATTAAAATAAAAAGTAGAGTGGTATTGCTTGTCATGGTATACTGATATTCAAATTAATAGCAAACTTGATGATCCAATATTCATCATCAATAGCCTAACTGAATTTAATCTATTTTGTAGAGCCTTGTTTGAATGTATCGCAAGGGATTGGAAAATCTCCAAAAATGCATTGATTCCCAAGCCTGTGAGGTTCATTTGATTGGTAGTCAGAACATCAAGAATCCAAAATGATTATATTAATTTTCAAAAAAGTGATCTCAGATAATCACTTTTCATTCATTAACCACAAACCTCCAAAATAGCACACACACACACACGCATGTATACATGTAAGTCCACTTGAATAGAATTTGTATATATATTCATGTACACACACACACACACACACACACACACACACACACATTTATTCTATTCACAGTGAACTTGGGACAGGGCAGAGGAGTTATACTTTTCAACTTTCAGTCTTCCCTACTGTATGAATTTTTTTGTGTGTGTGTGATACGCGGGCCTCTCACTGTCGTGGCCTCTCCCGTTGAGGAGCACAGGCTCCGGACACGCAGGCTCAGCGGCCATGGCTCACGGGCCCAGCCGCTCCGCGGCATGTGGGATCTTCCCGGACCGGGGCACGAACCCGTGTCCCCTGCATCGGCAGGCGGACTCTCAACCACTGCGCCACCAGGGAAGCCCTGTATGAATTTTTTAAAGGAATTTTCATACTTTAAAAATAATATGCCCAGCTTCCCTGGTGGCGCAGTGGTTAAGAATCCACCTGCCAATGCAGGGGACACAGGTTTGAGCCCTGGTCCGGGAAGATCTCACATGCCGCAGAGCAACTAAGCCCTTGTGCCACAACTACTGAGCTTACACTCTAGAGCCTGTGAGCCACAACTACTGAAGCCTGCGTGCCTAGAGCCTGTGTTCTGCAGCAAGAGAAGCCACCACAATGAGAAGCCTGTGCACTGCAACAAAGAGTAGCCCCTGCTCGCCGCAACTAGAGAAAGCCCACGTGCAGCAACGAAGACCCAACATAGCCAAAAATAAATAAATAAATAATACATTTATTTTAAAAAAAATAATGTGCCATCTATGAGTCTTGATATCAAAACCAGGCAAAACATTACAGGGAAAGAAAACTATAGACCAACAGCTCTTATGAATATCGATGCAAAAATAAATGAGAAAAACTACTTGATCAAGCCAATAGATTCAGTAAAAGCATTTGACAAAATTCACCACCCCTTCATGATAAAAACTAAAACAACAAATTAGGAATAGAAGGCATCTTCCTCAACCTGACAAAGGACATCTAGGAAAAACCCACAGCTAACATTATACTTAATGGTGAAAACTGAATGTTTCTCTTTAAGATCAGGAAAATAACAAGAATGTCTGCTCTGCCACTTCCATCTAACATTGCACCAAGTTTCTAGGCAAGGAAATTAGAAAGGAAAAGGAAATAAAAAGATTTAGATTGGAAAGAAAAAGGTAGAACTTTCTCTTTTTGCAGAAGACATGATCTTGTATATAGAAAATCCTAAACAAACCCTTAGAACTAATAAATGAGCTCAGCAAGATGTCAGGATATAATAAGATCAATACACAAAAAAACAATTATATTTCTATACACTCACAACGAATAACCCAAAAATGAAATCAAGGAAACAATTCCATTTATAATTGTATTTAAATGAATAAAATATTTAGGAATTAATTTAACGATGAAGTGTAAAACATGGACTGAAAACTACAAATCATTGTTGAAAGAAATTAAACACCTAGATAAGAATGAAGGCCTAAATACAATGAAAGATATTCCATGTTCATGGATTGGAAGACTTAATATTGCTAAAATGGCAATAGTACTCAAAGCAATATACAGATTCAATGAAATCTCTATCAAAATCCCAGGTACCTTCTGTACGGAAATATACAAGCTGCTCTTAAAATTCACATAGAAGCATAAATGATCCAGAATAGCCAAAACAATCTTGCAAAAGAACACAATTGAAGTCTCACACTTCTTGATTTCAAAAATTGCTACAAAGCTACAGTAATCAAGACAATGTGGTACTGCCATAATGATAAAACTATAGATCAATAAAATCATATACAGAAATAACTGTCATATTTACAATCAATTGATATTTGATAGGGTTGCTAAGACAATTCACTGGGGGAAAAATAGTCTTTTTAACAAATGGTGCTGGGACAACTGGATATCTACATGCAAAAGAATGAAGTTGGACCCCTACCTCACACAATATACAAAATCAAGTCAAAATGGATCAACAACCTACTTGTAAGAAATAAAACAAATACCTAAATTTGGAAAATAAAACTTAAAAAAAATGTTTTTAAAGAAAAATTAAAGCTTTATAAAAACTCTTAGAAGAAAGCATAGGCATAAATCAAATGTGACCTTGGATTAGGCAATGGTTTCTTGGACATGACACCAAAAGTATAAGCCATAAAAGCAAAAGAAACAGACAAATGGGACTTCAGTAAAATTAAAAATTTTTGTGCTTCAAAGGACACCATTAAGAAAGCAAAAAGAAAACTAATGGAATGGGAGAAAATATTTTAAAATCATATATATGATATGAGACTTGTATCTAGAATATATAAACGACACTTACAACTCAATAATAAAAAGACAAACCAATTTAAAAATGGGCAAAGGATCTGAATAGATGTTTCTTTATAGAAAATATACAAATGGCTAATAAGTATATGAGAATATTCTCAACATCATTAGCCATCAGGGAAATGCAAATGAAAACCACAATAAGATACCACTTCACACCCACTAGAATGGCTATAATAATCTTTTTAAAAAGGTAATAATAAATTTTGGTGAAGATGTGTAGTAATTGGAACCCTCTTAGGCTGCTGGTGGTAATGTAAAATAGTGTAGCTGGTTTGGAAAACAGTCTGTCAGTTCCTAACAAGGTAGCATAGAGTTGCCACATTATCCAGCAATTCCATTCCTAGGTATATATCCAAGAGAAATGAAAACTTATGCCCACAAAAAAAATTATACATGAATTTTCATAGTTGTATTGTTCATAATAGCCAAAAGGTGGAAACAACCCAAATGTCCATCAACAGACAAACAGATAAACAAAATGTGAGATAGCAATACAATGATATATTATTCAGCAATTTAAATAAATGAAGTGGTGATGCATGGTACAACATGGATAAACCTCAGCAACATTCGTTAAGTGAGACAAGTCATCACAAAAGACCACATATTGCATGGCTCCATTTAAATAAAGTGTTGGGAATAGGCAAATAGAGATAGCAAGTAGATCAGTGTCTGCCTAGGGCTAGGGGAGTTACGGGCAAATGGGTAGTGACTGCTAAATGGGTACGTGGTTTCTTTTTGGGTGATGAAAATGTTCCAAATTTTATTGTAATGATGATGGCATAACTTTTCAAATACACAAAGACTCATTGAACTGTACACTTAAAATTGGTAAATTATATAGTGGATGAATTATACCTCAATAAACTTGTTACTAAAAAAATTAAGTAACAACATGTCCTGTTTTGTGTCCCACTTTTCTCATTTCTGTTAAATAAGGAGCTGAGTCACATGGGTGGTTGTTTTCTTCCATTTCTACTGTTCTATAATTCCACAGTTTTGTGATTACCAATGAACATCAATATTGTCATACATACTGTATGTTTAATGGCTAATGATTTTTAACAGTTTTAAGATAATCTTCAAATTAGTTTGGAAAGTTTCTAGGGTATAAATAACAAACCAATGATTATTCCATTTGTAAACTCACAGAGTAAAAACCACTCCTTTCCTGGACCATTTGAAGAGTCACCACTGGCATATGTATTGAGCCTTGAGAACTAGGTTTCTATATTATCTTGAGCAAAGAAAACACTATACATAATTTTAAATTTTCCATCAGCTTACATTGTTTAAAAACTGTCTTAGTTCCACTGCCTGAGCAGCACATTCAATATACCAATTATACTGATTGATCAAGCACTAGAGAATAGAATTGAATCAAAATTTAATGTCCTGGGACTTCCCTGGTGGCACAGTGGTTAAGAATCTGCCTGCCAATGCAAGGGACATGGGTTCGATCCCTGGTCCGGAAAGATCCCACATGCCATGGAACAACTAAGCCTGTGCGTCACAACTACTGAGCCTGAGCTCTAGAGCCTGTGAGCCACAACTACTGAAGTCCACACACTGCAACTCCCGAAGCCCGCATGCCTAGAGCCCATGCTCCACAACAAGAGAAGCCACCCCAAGGAGAAGGCCACACAGCGTAATGAAGAGTAGCTCCCGCTCGTCGCAACTAGAGAAAGCTTGTGCGCAGCAATGAAGACTCAACGCGGCCAAAAAAAAAAAAAATTAAAAAAAAAATTTAACAGCTTTTGGAGAACAGGCAGACAAAAACTTGGCAGACCATATAAATTAAAGGTATGTAGTGCAGTGGCAGTGATTAGAACTAAGAGGCTGTGATTTGATCCAGACCTTAAGATTCTTGAAAAATATCATTTTTTTAAACAAATATCTATGACCATTCATTAAATGATAAAACCAGATAACATAAGCCAACACAAGTTTCAAAATGTAATCACTTCTAAGGATTAAAATGATGATTTTCATCATGTAGTTTGGCTCTTCTGGCATATGATGAAGATGGAAGAGAGCAGGCTCTTCCATCTGTTTGGGACTTGGAAAGGGTTGGTACTATGAGCAGGGTTGATAGATGAGCTTCCTACAGCACAACTTCTAACAATGTATCTCGCAAATGGACTTTGGGAACCAGTAGCTAGAGGATGGCTCGTCTGACACAAGACAGTAAGAGAAGTGACCTTCTCAAAATAAGGACACAGGTTCATAACTGTTGGAAGTGGTGATATCAATAGTAAACAGGACTCTGCAGAAAGTGTCATATTTATGTGTGAGTAATCTGAAAGAGCTCATGGTCACCAAAGGCTATTCAGAAAGGCACCACAGACAGGCTACAACACTAATGGCCATGTCCTCTTTGGATGCGAGGAGGGTTCTATGTAGTTATCCAGAACTACAGCCATCATTAAGATAAATGCCACTTCTAAAAATAGAGATAGTTGGAAGGGCAAAACATAAGCAAATTAGTTTAGAAGGGACTTCTTTGTAGTTACAGGGCCAGAAAAAAGTATAGGTTAAACCTGAATAAGAAGGGAACAGACTAAAGAAGAGAGTGTAGAATTTTAGAGCTAGCTGGAACCTAATTATCTTATCATGCTTTGTATTTCCTAGGAGATGATAAACTATACTGAGATAAAAAACCCAGAAATCTCTGTGGCTTAACACAACAAAAGTTTATTTCTTAGCCACACATGTCTACTTTGGGTTGGCACTTTCATACATCTGATTATTCAAGGTTCTAAGCTCTTTTTATATCACAATGCCACAGCTTCCAAAGTTGCTGCGGCAAGAGAATAAAAAGAGGGAGAGGGCACACTGGCTTCTCCCAGAAGAGACACATGACTTGTGTTCATATTTCATTGTCTAGAACATAGGCACATGACTACAACCCAAGGAATCTGGGAAATGTAATTTCCCTGTGAAACATGTAGGCAAAACATAATACTACTTCCAGGTCACTATTATATACCATCTTCCACATCCAGTTACCCCTTGAATCTGCTTAATATTTTACTTTAAGTCAATTCACTGAAAAAAATCTAATTATCATTAGATAATCTCCTAATTAGACTAAAATCTAATTTAAGTTGTCTTGATGTAACAATTATATATTTTTCTAACATATATTAAAATAAATACATACTTATTAATTATACGTTATGGACAATATAAAATCATCTCCTACATCAGCAATGGTAGGTCAAATACTTTAGAAAAAATGAATCTAACTCTCCCATTTTAAGATGAGAAAACTGAGGCCCAGAAGAATGACTTAAGTCCCCCAAAACAACACAGGAAGTTGAATGGCAAAGCCAGAATTAGAGTCTAGGTTTCCTTTCCACTATACCATATTTTCAATCCTCTAAGTTTGTGGGGAAAGGATGTGGGCACTAGAAAAACAAACTGAGTCACTACAATTAGGGGAATAAAAAACAACACAGGCACAATGTACAAAAATCTCAGGGGAAAAAGAAGCGAGTAGGAAGAATTTTGAGGCTGCAAGGCAGATGGGGTCTCTTGGAAAACATGACTCCCACACAAACCAGCAGATCTGGGTGCATGACTGTCTAAAGGCTTATGAGAGACTGATTTTCTGAATTACTTAGACTCGCTGATGGAGAATTCTAGGGGCTTTGAGAACCACCATGAGAGTGGAGAGGAGCCATGTGACTGGAGGAGCCATTGGGACAGAAGCTGGATTCTACACACGGAGGAGTAGGAAGTGTCTACTCCACATCTTGAGGCCCTCTGTGCACAGACACAGACCCTCAGGAGCACACTTCCAATAAACACAGGGAAGAGCATCACTTCTGTTTGGATCAAAATAAAATAGCAAAAGGATTTGGGTAGGAAACTTCTGGAGGATTGCTGAGAGTTCCTTAATAGTCTATGAAGCAGATTTAATTTTAGAAATTAGAATTATGGAATCTCTGAGGAGAATTTAGAGGTCATCCGTTCTAACATTTACAGTAGTTACAAATTTTCTCTTGAAGTCCGTGAAAACCAGTTTTTCAAAATAAGTCTTATGGCCAAACTTACTACATAGAACTGATAGAAGCAGAACCACTTTGGTTGGAGGACGTCGTCAGCATGCGCTGCTATAACAAAATACCACAGTCTGTGTGGCTTAAACCACAGACATTTATTTCTCACAGTTCTGGAGACTGGGAGATACAAGATTAGAGTACAGCATGATCAGCTTCTCGTGAAGACTCTTTTCCTAGCTTGTAGTTAATCTCCTTCTTGCTGTATGCTCACATGGTGGAGGGAGAACACAAGCTCTGGTCTCTTCCTCTCCTTATAAGGGGACCAATTCCAACGTGGGGACTCTACCCTTATGACCTCATCTAAACCTAACTGCCTCCCAAAGGCCCCACTTCCAAATACCATCACAGTGGGGATTAAGGCTTCAAGATATGAATTGCGGTGCGGGGAGAGGGGACAAAAATATTTAGTCCTTCGGAAGGAGAAGGGGTTCTGGAGCTTTGCCAGCCTGGCTCCTCTTAACCATCCTCCCTCTCTCTACTTCCTGAGTAACAACATAACATGATGCCCCTTCATGCAGTACAAAGCCTTCATTTTAGGAATGCAGAAACTAGGCCCAGAGGGATTGTGATTTCTGAGGCCACCCGTCAGGCAATGGCAGAGTCAGAACTAGAATCATAGCCTTTTGACTCATGCTAGACCTTTCTGTGAGATGATTATAGTAAGAGACCATGATGTTGCAATTTATGGACATATGTGTATAATATTGAAAAATTCTTCTCCATAAATAATATCTAGAAATTACATACTATGTGAAATACAGAGTTCTATCCTCTCTTGTCCTAGTCATGGGAAGCACACAACACAGATAAGTTCTTCAATAAGATTTAATGAAGTATAATTGACATAAAATAAACTGGTATAAAATAAAATTGACATAAGATAAACATTAACATTTACATTTGATAGCTTTTGAAATAAATATTCACCTGTGAAATCATTATGGCAATTAAGATAATAAACATATTTATTACACCCCCAAGTTTTCTTGTGCACCTTGTAATCCCCTCTCAACCTTCCCCACATCCTCCCCATTCCAAGGCAACAACCGCTCTGATTTCTGTCACTATATATTAGTTTACAATATAGGAATTTATATAAATGGAATCATAGAGTATGTACTGGTTTTCTTGGCTGGCTGCTTTCTCTCAGCATAGTAACTTTGAGGTTCATATGTTCACATATCCATTCATATGTTGGTGGCCATCTGAGCTATTTTCAGTTTTTTGACTACTACAAATTAAAGCTGTTTTGAACATTTGTGTGCAAATCTCTGTATGGGCATTTCTCTTGGTTATATACCTAGAAGAAGAATGGTTGGAATGGAAGGAGAATCCTATAGTAAATATATGATTGACATTTTAAGAAACTGCTAAATCTTTTTTTAAAGTGGTGGTCTTACTTTACATTCCCACCTGTGAGGAAGGAGAGTTCCAGTTGCTCCACATACTTGGTATGGTCAGTCTTTAAAAATTTTAGCCATTTTAATAGGTATGTAGCCATATCTCACTGTGGTCTTCTTTTATTCTATTTAAATTTAATTTTCTAATAGCTGATGATATAGAGTAGTGATCTTTTCATGTGCTTATCTGCTACCTGTATATCTTTTGGGGAAAGTGTCTGTTCAAATCTTTTGTCCAGTTTTTCAGTTGGGTTGTTTGTTTCTATAGTATTGAGTTTTGAGGGTTATTTATATATTCAAGGATACAAGGGCTTTATCAGATATGTGATTTGGGTTTCCAGCCTCTTAACAGTGTCCTTCAAAGAGCAGAAGTTTTTAATTTTGATAAAGTCAAACTTACCAATTTTTTTCCTTTATGGATTGTGCTTCTGTTGTTGTATCTGAGAAATCTTTACCTAATTCAAGGTGACAAAGATTTTCTTCTATAAGTTTTACAGTGTTAGGTTTTACATTTATGTCTCTGATCTTTGATTTTTAGCTAATTTTAATATATAGTGGGAGGTATTGACTGATGGTATTTTATTTTTATTTTTTATATATGGATATCCAATTGTTCAAGCACCATTTGTTGAAAACACTGTCCTCTCTTTAATGAATTGCCTTTATACTTTGTCAAAAATCAGTTGTCTTACAGGTGTGGCTCTGTTTCTGTTTTCTCTATTCTGTTCCATTGATGTATTTATTTATTTCTACATCAATATCATACAATCTTGATTACCATAGCTTTAGGATAAGTCTTGAAAGATAATGTAAGTCCTTGAAATTTGTTCTTTTTAAAAGTTATTTTGACTATTCTAGGTCCATTACATTTCCATATGAATTTTAGAACTCATAGTACCAAAAATGCCTGCCAGGATTTTGATTGAGATTGTACTGAAACTATAGATCAATTTGAAGAGAGTTTATATTAACAAATGAATATTTTGGTACATTAATATGACATTTCTCTTTATTTATTCATGTCTTCTTTCATTTCTTTCAGCAATGTTTTGTAATTTTCAATGTACACATCATATACATCTTCTTTTCCAGTTTTATTCTTAAGTATTTGTGATGCTATTGTAAATTGTATTTTTTAAATTTCAATTTTTCATTGCTATTATATAGAAATATATTTCTTTTTTTTTTTTTTTGTGGTACGCAGGCCTCTCACTGTTGTGGCCTCTCCCGTTGCGGAGCACAGGCTCTGGACGTGCAGGCTCAGCGGCCATGGCTCACAGGCCTAGCCGCTCCGCGGCATGTGGGATCTTCCCGGACCGTGGCACGAACCCGTGTCCCCTGCATCCGCAGGTGGACTCTCAACCACTGTGCCACCAGGGAAGCCCTAGAAATATATTTCTATAGATTAATCTTGTATGCTATAGTTTTGCTAAACTCATCTATTACATGCCGTTTGGTAATATACACACTATTTAGTAGCATTTTTGTAGATTCTGCAGGATTTTATTTATAGGAAATCATATTGTCTGTTAATAAAGACAAGTTTGTTTCTTCCTTTTCAATCTGGATATCTTTTTTCTCTTTCCTCATTGCACTGACTAGAATTGCAGTACAATATTGAATAGTATAGTAGTCATGAAAGTGTTCATCCTTGCCTTATTCTGTCTTATAGGGAAAGCATTCAGCCTTTCCATTAAGTATGATGTTAGCTGTATATTTATTGTAGCTGTCATTTCAGGTTGAAAAAATTTCCTCCATTCCTAGTTTTCTGAGACTTCTTATCAGGTATGGATATTAAAGTTTGTGAAGTGTTTTTACACACGTATTGGGGAGGACTTAAAAATTATGTTACTATGGGTAATCACATTGATTTGAGTTTCAAATGTTAAACAAACCTTGCATTCCTGGGATGTATTATTTTTAATATATTGTTGGACTTAATTTTTTAAATTCTTAAGAATTTTGAATGAATCTTTATGTAAAATATTGAAAGAAATTTTCTTATTTACCTTTGTCTCATTTTGGTGTTGGGTAACGCTGGCCTCATAGAATGACTTGAGAAGTATTATTTTTTCTTAAGTATTTGGTAGAGCTGCTTAGAAAAGTTATCTTGGCTTAGAGTTTTCTTTATTGGAAGGCTCTTAACAAATTTAAGTGTTTTAATAAATATTGAACTATTCAGTATCTATTTTTAGAATGAATTTTAATAGTAATGTGTCTTTCAAAAATATATCTATTTCATCTAAGCAGTCAAATTTATTGGCTATCCCCTCAATCCTGATATTAGTACTTCTCTATTTTTATCCTGATTAATTTGGCTAGTTTCATCTATTTTTTTACTGATCTCACAGATAATTATTATGATACTGAAATGCCTTCTTGATCCCTCATGTCTTTTTATTTGTTAATGTATTTATTTATTTTATTTAAAAAAGTTTTTATTGGGGTATAGTTCATTTACACAATGTTGTGTTAGTTTCAGGTGTACAGCAAAGTGAATGAGTTATACATATACATATATCCACTCTTTTTTAGTTGATCCCTTATTTCTTACTGTAACTCTAGTTCCCACTTTGAATCTTCCCATATTTCAAGGGGACAGTCTTTCCTCAAGGATAAAATCCAAACTCAGGGTCACATGTAAGACACCCTCTAACATTCTGCAATTGCTTAGGCACCAGTCATAACAGACTGCTTGTAATTTTCTTACTACAACAAAAATGTAAAATCTTTGGGTTTTTTTTTTTTTTTTTTTTTTTTTTTGCGGTATGCGGGCCTCTCACTGTTGTGGCCTCTCCCGTTGCGGAGCACAGGCTCCGGACGCACAGGCTCAGCGGCCATGGCTCACGGGCTTAGTTGCTCCGCGGCATGTGGGATCTTCCCGGACCAGGGCACGAACCCGTGTCTCCTGCATCCGCAGGCGGATTCTCAACCACTGCGCCACCAGGGAAGCCCGAATCTTTGGGTTTTTATACATGCTGTTTCCAAGACCAAAAAAATACCCTTCCCTTCTCCTTTTTTTCTTATTCCTTGTCATTCTTTAAAATTTAGCTTAAGAATAACTTTTTCCAGTATGCCTTCTTTGGCCACCCCCACTTGGTTGGGACTTGCTACTGTTTCTATAGCACTCTATGCATATAACTTTACAGATATCATATTTGTAATATTGATGTTTTATTTACTGATCTGTTTCCTCAACTAGACTGTAAACTCCTAAGTGCAAAAAGTGCCTGATTAATCTTTGTATCCTCACTGCTCAGGTCAATGACGGTCAGAGAGTTGAAGTATAATAACGGGACAATATTAGGCAGTGTTGTTAGTCCAGTAGTTCTCAAAGTGTGCTCGCTGGATCGGCAACATCAGTATCACCTGGGAACTAGTTAGAGCTATAAATTCTATGTCCCATTCAGCTTTATTGAATCACTCTGCATTGCTCTGGAGGTAAGACCCAGCAATCTATGGTTAAGAAGCACTCCTGGGGGGACTTCCCTGGTGGCGCAGTGGTTGAGAGTCCGCCTGCTGATGCAAGGGACGTGGGTTCGTGCTCCGGATCCCATATGCCACGGAGCTGCTGGGCCCGTGAGCCATGACCGCTGAGCCTGCGCATCCGGAGAACAGTGAGAGGAACGCGTACCTCAAAAAAAGAAGCACTCCTGGGGAGATCAGCTCTGTGCTTTGTGTCCACCTAGAGGGGTCGCATAGGGAGGGTGGGAGGGAGACGCAAGAGGGAGGGGATATGGGGATATATTTATATGTACAGCTGATTCACTTTGTTATGCAGCAGAAACTAACACACCATTGTAAAGCAATTATACTCCAATAAAGATGTTAGAAAAAAAAAAAGCACTCCTGGGGATTCTGTTGCCTGCTAACATTTGAGAAACATTGGTTTAGTAGCTAGGGAATGACTGGCAAGTTCAGCAAGACCCACTTTGAATTTTGCCTCTGTCAAATTCTTTGACCTGGAATAATGTAATTAATACTTTTAAAACCTTAGGTCCCTCATATATAAAAAGGGGACAGTAGGAGCTATTTTTGTAGGACTGTCTAAGATTTAAATGAGATAATTTAGGTAAAGCTTCTAGTATAATAAATGACCCATGATATGTCCTTAATAAATGATAACTATGAATAGTAGTTAATAACATCATCATCATGCTAATAATATAATAATTTCTACCAGATGGAAACAGAAAACTTCTGCTTATGGCAGTCTCTCTGGATATTATTTTGAATCTAAATGGAGAGAAAAACAGTCATGGGGAAGTAGAAGAAGATCATTCTTAGAATCAAAATAGCCTAAGAAACTGCAAAATCAATGAGGAAAAGGAAAAGAAGGAAAAAGAGTGAGGAAGATGGACTTATTTTAGGAGGAGAAAAATCCGATGAATATATTATTTGAAAATATGGTACCCATATTTTGTAATAAGATTCAGCATTACAGTTTATTTTGCTTGGTTGAGAATAGAGACTCAGCGATATTCGAAGTCTGAGTCTTACTCAATTTGGAAGTTATCATCTTCTTTCAGTTAAAACATTCCATTAAGCACCAACCACAGCACAGGCATGGTACTAGATACTGGATACAGAGATCAGGACAGTGTTCCCCACCTAAACTAAGCTGAGCCTAGTGGTACTTACCAGACACTACCAAGGTGATGTCTAAAGCAGATTAAGCAGATAATTCCTTTAGGATTTTAAATACTTTATAAGGGGAGAAATGTAAGGAGGGAAATGTATCTGGGCTAACTGTTAAGATGGCCCAAGTGTTTGATATATTTGTGAGTGAAGAGAAGGGGATATCCTTCAGCATCAGCATTACTTAAGTGGGTATTTCTCCTGGAACTTGTAGCCCTGATTTTGTTGGCATTTTCACTAGATCCATTATATACTTCCAGACACACACCAACAAGATGGTAAAAAAAACAGAAACCAAACTGTGTTCATTATTTTTGTTTGGCACAGTAGAATTTCAAATTTGATTTAATGCTCCAAACATGTTTTGGCTGTCTATACATTCAAGGCAGTATGCTAGGAAATACCAAAGATGGATAAAATGTAACCTCTGCCCTAAAAGAGTTCAGTGTCTACTGAGAGAGATGCATATTCAGTTAGCAGCAATACATTTTTATATCTCTTTACACTTGACAAACTGCGTTCACATAAATAATCTTAACTGGTTTTCACAGAAGCCTTACAAAATAAATAGAGTAAGTAGTATTGGTCTGTTCTACAGATTGAAAATTAGAGTAAAAATATTGCCCATTATTTATCTGGAGACTTATACTACGTTAACTCCATCCCCTATCTTACTGCCTTTATGCAATCAATTACCAAGTTGTATTGATTCTACCACTTAGATGTCTCTATAATTTTTGCTTCCCTCACTATTTCCACCACCACTGCCTTAGTTGAAATAAGCTCATCTTTTCTTGCCTGGGCTATTTCAATAAACTCCTAATTGGTCTCCCTGCCTACGAGTTCTGCCCACTCCAATCTGTCACCAGAATTATCTTTCAAAAACAGAAATGATTATGCCACTCAGCTGAGAAACCCTTGCTGGCTTTTCTATCCATCAATATGGGGAGGCCCCTTGCTAGGGTTGCCAGATTGGTCAACAGGATGACCAGTTAAATTTGAAGGTCATAAATAACGAATGATTGTTTAGTATGTCTCAAATATTGCATGGGACATACTTATACTAATATTTTAAAAAATTTGAAATTCAAATTTAACTGGCCTGTATTTTTATTTGCTAAATCTGGGAACCCTAACCACTGTGAGCCTGAAATCTAGCCCCTATCCCTCCTGGCACATCGCAATGTCTAGTGAAAACCAAAGCTGAAATTTCTGCCCCATCCTCATGGAGCTTCCGGCTTAGTAAAGAAGTCACAAACACTATGTCTAGAATCAATAGTTAACACTCAACAGCTATGTGTCTTTGATAAACATTGACATGGTAAACTACATGTCTGAGGGCACACCTAAGTATTCATTTTATGGGAGAAAATAAATCCAGTTTTTTTTCAGTTGCCTGATAAGAATATATTGAAGGGAGTCTGGAAAGCTTAGTTGAAATGGCTTGGTTGCACTTTTAATCAAACAAGCACAATATTGAGATTAGTGTAAGCTTAGTCGAATTGCTTAACCCTTCTGTATTTCCTTTTAAAAAGTGTGTATGGGGAGGGTGGGAGCAGGGCAAGGAGGGTAACCAAACTCTTTTGCCTAATGAAATGACTGTCAAACTAAATGTGTAACTTCATAATACGCATTCAGATGAGGGCAGAGGCAAAAGTCAGGTCAGGAGCATTACCAAGTTTTCAGTTCTTGTTGCAGAATGCACAAACCTGGAATTGGAGCCAGGCGATTGCAAAAATGATTCCAGATCTGCATGGTAACAATTTAGACTGACTTCCACTCCTGCCTGAAATTTAGCAGCAGAGGAAGTTCTTTTCCTGGCTGTCTGCCTTCTCCCCACCTCCCCCACCCCTCGGTACCTCAGGCTGCTCACTCCCCACATCTGTTTCCAAGCCAGTGTGTAGGGTCACAGTATGGCGCAATAAGCAGCATTAGCAGGCAGCATGAATCAGTGGTAAACCTTTGATTTTAATTCCTTGCCTCTCCTAGAGAGGAAGTGTGGTCTAGTGGTTAACCCACTAAAAAAAGCAGCTAGGAGGCAAAATTCCTGGTTCTCTCCACTCCCCTGTTCTATTCTTTTTGGAACACCCTGCCTGTCAAACATACATTTTTTTCTACTTTTGCTCTACCATGTCTTTCCCTGAACTGACTTGATCCCAAGATTCACTTGGGAAACTTGTTAAATGATTCCTGAGACCCATCCCAGAATCTATCAAGGAAAGTCCTAGGAATTTCTATTTTTAACAAGTACTACAGATAAGTCTTCATAATCAGACTCAGCTCAACTGTATGCTGGTTACTCATTACACAAATGACAACAGAGCAATAAAGGAAACCATAGCAAGAGAACTGAGATGAAAGCATCTCTACCATCCGGTTTGCTATTACAAGCCTCGTGTGAAAAAGGCAAAAGACAGGGAATAAAAAGAGGCAGATTGTAGATTTGGCTGTGTGTATCCGTGTATCTAGAACTGTGTGAGTTTGGGTAGGTCAGATAGGCTTTCCTGATTGCATTTTCATCATTTAAAAAAATACAAGTGATTAGTTCATCTCTTTCAGTTCCGCGATTCAATGTATCATTTCTGTGATTTCACAGAAATGCCAAGATGGACTCAGAACATCTCTTTTCCTGAAAATGACAGTGGGTGCAGTTCCCGAGGTGTGGGCTGGCTTGTCTGGGGTTGTGGGCAGACAATGGAAACAAGTGGAGGCCGGGAGGTTTGGGGCCATGGCCACAAGGAGGTTTCTCCCCCCAACACCCGCCTTGAGGCTCTGCAGCTGGCCTACTTATGCAAAGGCTTTGGCTCATCTTTTCTTTTTAAAAAAATTTCTGACTTGTACATTCCCCTGAGGAGAAGAGATTCATCGTTTTGCGGAGAACTTGCACATGCTTTCCTAAAAGGAAGAAAGGAGGGAGGGATGGGAGGGCTTGGCTGGACTAGTGAGTGGGTTAGGGCTGCCAAAGCAATGAGTCTCCCCACGTATGATTAACATATACCCAGCACATCGTTAGCTCTGAATATGCCCAGCAAAATCCTTTGTCCTACTTCCACAATGCCTAGAAGTGCATTCTTGTTAGTGGACTGCACACCCGCCTACTCGTCCGTCATTCTCTGGAGTGGGGGCAGTCTTCCACCCCAGAACAAGTTGGCGGGGGGGAGTTGGGAGGAGGAGGAGAGAGCCTTGGAAGTCACAGTGAGTCATGATTGTAGGAAAAGGATGTCTTACGAAGCCAACGCAGAGCTAGCTTCCTAGAAACATCATGACAGGTCCTACGAAGCCCACGTTTGGTTCTAATTATAACATTGCCCACATTTGAGCATTTCACAGTTTTCCCATGGTAACAACAGGGTTTCTGAGGAAGAGGACTTTGACTCAAATGTGCTCTGTATTTCTAATAGTGGAAGCTGGTTAGACTTCAAAAAAGCAGTTATTTTTTGCTAATTTACAAAGGAGGTATCATTGGATTGCCTATGCCTATGAATACACATTTAAACTGGAATTAAGCACGTTGTACTATATAAAAAGGCCAAAATGAGCTGCATAAAATTTTTTTTAAATGTTTTATAAAGGCCAAGATGAGCAACATAAAAAAAAAAAAAAGAAACCTCAAATAAGTGAAATTTGTTTCTCCCCTCAACTTGAGACGAATGACAAGCTTAAAAAAAAAAAAAATTAATGATTTAGAAAGCAAATTTGGAAGGATTCCACAAGTGACTTATTTATAGTTCCATTGTCAATACTTTCTGATTCTATTAAACAGTGAATGCTCTTCCTGGGGATGATCATAAAGCACAGCATGTGTCTTTGAAAAATCATGTTCCAGTGTGATTTTAGTGTCATATGCTATCTTCCTTTATTCAAAAATATTTGAAAATTGCTAATCTGGGTAATCTACTAATGATAACTTTTAATTACATCCCAGCTCTTGATCATTTTTGGTAAATGAATTTTATTTTTTTTTAAATCTATTCTTTCCCACTTTTAATTTATTTAGATACCAGAGACACTAGCCAGGCCGGGAGGCTGAAGATAATTCTCTTTCTTTATAAAACAGATTCCAGGTTGGGTTAACCTAGGGGAGATCTAGGGGAGATGATGAGGAGAAAGGGATTTCCCAGGCTACCCTGGAGACGGAGTTGAGAAATAGTATGCATACTGGCTTGGAACTGGCTTGGGGCTGGTTGGAATTTTTTTTTTTTTTAAACATTCTGTAAAAGCGGACATATGTGGCATTTAGAAAAGGAAGAGAAGTACTGACTATTCATTTTTACAAGATTATCAAGTGAGGATTCACTCTGTAAATCTCAGCCGTTATGAAAGTTGGTGTGGTTTGTAAACCCCACCACAGGAAGTAAGGGTGATCAAAAAATATGTTGGCAAAGTTTTGAAATTTTCCAGAAGTATAAGAGATTATCTTCCTGTATAAAAAATAATGACGTCAGGTTTAGTAACTGCTTAGGAAATGATTAAGACAAAAGATACACATTTTCCTCAATACCCCATCTTAGTTTCTTCAGATAAATTCTCTGAATTTTATATAGATTCAGAAAATTATAACTTATTTTTATGATAAGTGAAGTCATAACTTACTATCTTCTCCATTTTTAGCATATTTGCTTATTTTTACAGTAAAATATCTTTTACCAAAAACTAGGGGAAAATACGAAATAAAGAGAGCAGTAATGTTTTGAGGAAGGACCCATATACATTGTGGATAGTAAAATTATTGATCAAAGTAATATCTGGCAAAGCAAAGTATGATAGTAGTTAATTTTTATATAATTTATACAGCTTACTACATGCCAGGCACTGTTTTAAATACTTGAAAAAAATTATCAGTAATGTAGTTAATTCTTACAACAACCTTTATCCTCATTTTACCGATGGCAAAATTGAGGCACAGAAAGATTATATAATTTGTCCTAGGTCACCAGATAATAAGTGGAGGAGCTGGAATACAACTTTGGCAGTCTGTCTCTTGAGCCTGTGTTCTTAAACACTACATGATACTGCTTCTCTGAAAAATGATCAAGGACCCTTATAGAAAACAATGTTGACAGGAATGTGTTCAAAAGACTCAGGCTCTTGAAACTTAGCCATTAACTCAGTCAAGCACTTTCTACAAAATATTCAGTAAGAGGAATATGCTTCTTGTAGGAGTAGGAGGGGTTCTTTGCTGTGACCATAGAGTACCTGTCTATGAAATACTACTTGAATTAGTTTTATTATTATTTTTTTTAAAGTCCAAATTCCCCAGTGGGTTTCAGGCTGGCCTTTTATTTTATTTTATTTTTTAATTATTTTTTTGGCCACGCCATGCAGCATGCAGAATCTTAGTTCCCTGACCAGGGATCAAACCTGTGCCCTCTGCAGTGGAAGCACAGAGCCCTAACCACTGGACCACCAGGGAATTCCCTTGAATGAGTTTTAAGAGAGTAAAGGCCAATAGATGAAATGTTCATCTTCTTTATCAGCTAAAATACTGTGCCTATGAAGTGTCATAAAGGTGCAATTCCTGTCTAGAAGGAACTTGTGGTGTGATAAGGCAAAGGTAATTATTGACATTTGATAAACGTTTATTGCAAAACCGCTATGTACAGGGTATATAAAGATAATTAAACCATAAGACTTACCCTCAAGGTGGTTGCAGCCTGGATGGGGAGATGGACAATCACCACAGGGTGTGGGAGATGCCAGAGTAGGTTAAAAAAAAAAGGAGGCTCTGAGAGCAGCAGGAGGGGCCCCCTCAACCCAGGCAGGGAATTCCAGGATGGCTTCTCTAAGAACTTGATGCCTGACTGGAATCTTTTATATTTTTCCTTTCCATTTCCACATCACTTATCACCCTCTCATCCACATTTGAATTTATAAGTACTAGCTTTAAGGATATGATATGTTCTTATTTCCCAATCATATGTCTTCCTTTCTATTAACTTCCCAGGTGACATGCTGGGTTCAGTCTCAACAGAAAATGCCTAAGAAACTTTGGACCAGGACAGCTTCTTACTGTTCAGAATGGATTTTTTTTTGCATTTGATGCTCCCCATTTGTTTTGACACTGGGCTGCCTTAGCCTTCTGGGCAGGCAGATCTCCTGGTTACTGACCACTTACCTGAGCGGTCTCCTAAGTATTGAATTTCCCTCTACTTTTGCCCTTGTTAGCTTTTTGCTTTCCCATATATTTACAAAATCTGATTTCTGCTTCCTTGTTTAGTTCCTGTCTCTCTGCTAAGTCTGACCTTTGATTTATGTTTTCTTCTAGACTTGCTGAACCAGGCTTAGTCAAGTCTCTAGCCTTAGATATATTTCTGCCTCTTGTTCACATACTGTCTCCATGCCTTTTGCCTTGTGCACTCATATGTTCCACAGTTTCAATTAGGAATTAGAATTTTGACAGCAGATAGAACTTAGTGCTAGGTACTCAGGATACAGCCCAAAGTAAGATATGCTTTCCCTTAACCAGAGAAAACTTCTGGGAGAGAAATATTCTCAAAAACCTTTGACAATTAATGGTTATTACATTTGGACGAATAGCTTTTTGATGAAAAAGGAATGCTTCAGACTCAGGTAGGAAATGTTGGTTGACAGTTATGTGCATTCCCTTAGCTTTAAACAAAATAAATAGTGATGTGTGAAAATGCAAGGTGATGTCAGGTTTCTATCACCAGATGCCTTAAACCTGTTGCCAAAACCTGCTGTGTGTTCCATAGTGGGTATATTGTTCAAAATTCCTCAATGGGCAAGATAGAAGATTTGATTTGAAGAAGGAACCAAAGGCCAAAGATCAAGGGCTAGCAAGGTTAGGAATGGGAATATTGGTGTAGAATATTCCAGACACACACATTTCATACTCTAAGTTTGTATTCTGAAAATGCTTTCTGCAAAAGTCTAAAAGGAAATAGTCCTTATTGCACAAACAGTCCCCACTCTAAAAGCATTCCCCTGCCACAAATAACATTTATTTCCTCAAAATAGAAACACCAGAGAGCATTTCCTCAGTGCACCAGTCAATTTTCTCAAAGTACAAGCACACTAATTTGCCTTTCCTTCTTTTCCTGCTCTTGAACTAGGTTTCTCTCTCTAGGGTCTTATTTCATCTTCCCATCAAGCAACAGCAACATAACCATTATTTCGCACGGTGGATGGAGAAAGACATGGATAAAAACTGGCATCAGAAGGGCATACTAAGAGAGATGCAATAACAAAATTAAAATTTGTGTCCTCCTCCCCAACTTTTTTGTTTTATAGAATACATAAACATTCAAGAGAGACATTTTGAAATAGTGTCTGAGGCAGTTTATGAACAAACCAGTAGGGCAGTATTTCTCAGACTCTTAATGAATCTCCTGCATCGACACAGGAAAATTGTGCTTACTTAAAGTGCAAATTTCTGGGCTCCACCCCAGGTTTACCTACTCAGAATCAAACCAAGGAAATCTGCATTTTTAATAAGCTTTCTCTGTGATCAGATGGATCATATGGCAATCATTACTCTAGGACTGTGCTTAAAATAGGCAAGAATCCTGTAATTGTAGTCAAAATCACACCTGGCTCCAAGTAAATCAATTGAAACTCTTCTGACTGGCGGATGCTTTATAAGGAAGAGAAGGGGGTGGTGTGGTGCTTAAACAGAACTAAGTGGAAAAGGATCTCTTTGTGATAGGGAGAAAGGAAGGCAGCCCTTATATTTCAGTGGCATCACAGCACTGTATAGATTGTTCCTCCTCTGCCTGTGGAGAAAGAAAGCAAAAGCTAGACAAATGGACCACATGCAGTCATGACCCAGCAATGCATGACCTTCTTCTAAAAGATAAGCAAACCTCATATTAAGCCAAATCAAGAACATTCTGTTTTCACCCCAAAAAGGATTCAGTGTATGTTGATGGCAATCTCCACCTAACCAAGCAGAGAAAACCGGGGTAAATAAAATAGAGGTTCTCAATGTTTTGTGTCCTCTGAACATGTTTGAACGCTGGAATTTTGGGTAGCACACTTGAAGGAAATAAAACACGTGGAAGGACCAAGAGCCATGTCTCGATGCCCTAAAAAGTCCCCCAGTGATTACTCCCTTCTGACCTGACTGGCTTCAGCTCTCTGCTAGTCTGTGAGGGGATCCCATGGCTTAGGGCTCTTTCTGGGCCCCTCTAGGATGGGTGTGGCACCATGCCTACACCTCTTACTACTATACCGTGCTGGTCACTGGGTCACAGGACCCGTCCAACAAAATTACATCTGATAGATATCACTATAAAACTATAAATACTTAGTAATAGCCAAAACACCAAACATGCCTCATTTAAAATATTGAAAGGCCAGTCTCTAAGAATGAAGTACTGACAGGTGCTACATCATGGATGAACCTTGAAAACATTATGCTAAGTAAAAAAAAAAAGCCAGACACCAAAGGCCACATATTGTATGATTCCACTTACATGAAATGTTCAGAATAGGCAAATCAATAGAAACAGAAAGTAGTTTAGTGGTTGCCAGGGGCTGGAGGAGGGGGTGGGGTAGAGAGCAATTGCTAATGGATATGAGGTTTCTTTTTGAGGTGATGAAAATTGTTCTAAAGTTAGATAGCTGTGATGGTTGCATAACCTTGTGAATATACTAAAAAAACCCACTGAACTGTACACTTTAAAATGGTGGATTTTACGGTATGTGAATTATATCTCAATTAAGCTGTTCTTGAAAAATAAAATATTTGGGATGCTTCTGTGAAAATTTTGGTACACCAGTATGCTAAGATAGAGAAGTTAAAATTGAATTAAGCAGTGACCAAGTGATACACTTGAGAAAATGCTGATGTTTTATTTAAATCCAGAGTCTAAAAAAAAATCTTAACCATATAGTGGGTCTCTTTGATTATAACCAGCAGGTAGAATGGGCAACTAACACTTTTTTTTTTAAACTTTGTTTTCACATATAATACAAAATTTGAGAGTGCTTTGATGCGAAACAAGATTAGACCTTTCATGAGCCAGATTATAGTTCATAGTGATGATTAAGGTTAAATTAGAACTAGTGAGAAGGGTACCAAACTCTATCACTGGCATTCATTTCTTTTCAAAGTTGTTTCACAAGATATATCTTATTCTCATTAGTAG
Organism: Kogia breviceps; assembly: GCF_026419965.1. Taxonomy (NCBI): domain Eukaryota; kingdom Metazoa; phylum Chordata; class Mammalia; order Artiodactyla; family Physeteridae; genus Kogia; species Kogia breviceps. The sequence continues at coordinate 82,249,674 of NC_081312.1, read as the reverse complement.
TTAATAAATGATATTATTAAGGAGAGGTTTTTTTTAAAAAGACTAAGAGAAGAAAATCTGCTTATCAAGATCTCACACAGTTGGAAGCTAAATTACTTGAACTATAGCACATGGTTGTAAGTGGTAGAATCAGGATTTGGAGAGAGGGTAATAAATTCATTTCAAAGACTGAATTGCTAAAACAAGGTCATGAGAGTATAGCATGTTACTTAATGTATAGTGCTTATAAATATAGACTAATGCTTCTGGTTCTTAACAGTTTGTATCAGGTGCCCTATTGAGAATATGAAAAAAATCTATGAACCCTCCCTCTAAAAGACACATATGCAGATGCCAACTTTTTTCCACAGCATTCTTAGGAGGACCACTCTGAAATCTGTTCATGGACTCTTCACCCCATGCTAAGAACTCCATGACCATATAAAGAATACTTTAGTCCATACTAATGTTCATTTTGGTCAATTCAAGCTCTTGTCAGTAATTCTACATTTGTCAAGATGCTAAATTTTTAATGCACTCAACACAGCATGTTGGGCAATGGATACCCACCCTCGCACCAACTCTTGTCAGTTCCAAGATTGGACTTTAATGATCATATCTCTCTGGGATATGACAATTACTTAGGGGAAGCAGGATTGTGTAGGATTATGAAGTGTCCAATCCCCACTTCCCGATGAAACAAGAAGCTTCCCTTAGTAAGTGGCCTCCGAGGTTCTTTCTACTTATGCTTTAATGAGCAGCTCCATAAATAAACCTTCAAAGAGAATCTGAGACCTTTTCCCAATATGAGTGCTTCAACCCTCCAGAGAACACCCAGCCCCCAAATACTGCGTGGATCCAGAGACTTCAGGCAAACACCAAGTTTTGGTCTGAACTCTCCACAAAGAAGCCTCAATGTTTTCACTTTGTTGACCATAAGTGATATATTTAGTTATCCAGAAGGGTAGTCAATCTGCTAGAGAAAATGTCCTGAAGAAAATGAAACAGGCAATTATGTTGGGCAGACCTAGGGGGTTAGTGTAGATGGACCCTGTTTTAAAACAGATTCCTAACTCAGTCAAAAAGTCTCATGTCCATGTGTTTTCCTGGGGAGAAACTTCCAAAGTGGCAATGCGAAAACTAACAGACTCGATGAAGGGGTGTGTAGCCATCTGGTTTGCTCACAAGCAGAGTTGCTCTTTTTATCAGAATTATTTTCAGATTTTCATATGGAGGTGGAGTTGGCCATCTTGAACACCAAATCAGTATTAACCCTCTCCTTAAACAATTCTATTGAAAAGTCTCCTAATAAGGATACTAGGAAATGTTTTCCTCTTTTTTTTTTTTTTTTTTTCCTGAAACAGGGACCAGAGGCCAGTTGAAATCAAGCAGCCAGTCTCAGATGGGGGCGGGGCATCCGATCAATGGGATTTCCCCTGGGACTCCCAAGGCTTGGGAGGACGGAATCCCAGTGACTGGCTGCCTGAGGATACACTTCCCTCAGACTGAGCTTTCCATTCACATGGAAATAAGAGCTAGGCTCTAATAAGGTGACTCTCAGTCTCTTTAGAACTGACTTATTTATGGTTGAAGCCAAACCTCTTAGTTCTTCCCATCTCCCCACCCCCCAACCCCCACCCCGGTCCCTCCCCAGCTGAGGTAGATGAAGAAGTTTGGACAACGAAACAGAGTTCGAGAGATCACAACAGCTTTCCTCCTGTTTTTTGTTGTTTGTTACTGTGTGTGTGTGTGGTTTGTTTTTTGTGGTTTTTTTTTTTTTTTTTTTTTTGCTTTAATCATGCAACACTTGCGTCCCAGAATTTTGGATATTTAACATCCACTGAGAACAGCTTGCCTGTAGGTTTCTGTTGGGGACAAAAAAAAAAAGGGTGTTGGTGGTGGAGAGCTGAGTTTATTTTTCTTGCCTTTTTTTCTGGGACTCTTCTATATACACTCATTCTTATTTTGAGCCAAACGGAGGGACAGGTTTCTTTTCATTTCCTGCCTGATCGAAAAAAAGTTTCCATAGTCAGCTCCTAGCAGGCGTGCCCTAGTATCTTGGGGAGGGCCTCTTGGGAGTGGGAACACTCTTGTGTGAGCAGGAGAGCAAACGGAAGGTAGCAGCTACCAGCAACCGTCACAGAGAGGCACCAGCATTTTCCCCCTTCCATGAAAAGGGCAAAGTCAAAAGAGAAAGACAAGGTCCAGGTTGTTGTTGGAAATTTGACCTCAGAAGAAAAACTGAAAATGCATAAAGCGCCTGTGTGTGAACTTTTCTTTTTCTATCTTTTTGGTCAGTGTTGGGCTGCATGTGATAAACCAGTGGGGTGGTTATTTTTTAAAGGGCTTCCTTTTAGTTTTCTTGCAGTTCAGAGTGAGCCTTGATGGTTAAGCATATATATTAAATTCTGATCCTTCCTTAAATTTTAAAGAAAATCTTCTACTTAGAGTGTTGTGACCTTGGGTTCCAAAGCCAAAGGAAGAAAGAAAAGCAAAGCATAAGGTACTTCTAAAATTCTGGAATTAATTTGAACTAATGGCTTCATATATACCCCCATTTGCCCCCATAAAATGTAAATTTTTTGTCTCCAAAATTATTTCCCAGAAAGAAGGAAGTCACCTTCAATACACATCCTAATGAAGTCATCCTCTGGTCCTGCTCAATATCTGATTTTGGAACAACAAACTACTGTTAGGGGAAGATGCATCGGGGTGAAATGGTTTAAGTTAATGCCTGTTTCGGAGGCTTATGGAGGTCATCTACCAGAACTGGTTAAAAAAAAAAAAAAGAGGAAAAGAAATTTATCACTGGTCTAGTATTGTTCTTGAAGTTATTAGCCCTGAAATGTAAGTGTTAGATGTGTTTTTAAACAGATCTTTTAGAGAACACACAAAAATACAAATTCAGTGAGTGATATGTTAGGGAGATTATGAATATGCACCTATAGGAAATGAAAAAATGACCACGTGCTATGCACACGAGTGACTTGGTATATCATTTCTGGAGACAGCATTGTACATGAATTCAATGAGTGTTAGCTCTCAGAAACTTAGAAGGAGCTAACAATTCTGTTTGGAAAACTGTTGGATTAGTCACAAAATAACACTGGTGAGGAATAATTTTGTTTTATGAAGTGACAGTGAACAAATATGAGTATTTTAAAATCAATACATTATTTTATAAATATGATTTTAAATATGTATGCATTACTAAGTAGTTAAGATTTTGAGTAGACATTGACTTATTTGTCCACATCCCTAAAAGTGGCTGAAAGAGAGTTTTCTTAGGTTTGTCATATATTTGGGCATATATGGGAGGTAGATAGATCATAGAGCTACAAATCTTTATGAGAATACGTGGTCTAGGAGGGACTTTTCCGTTTTACAGACGAAGGAATTAAGTTATTAGCTCAAGGTCACAAAGTTATTTGGGGATAGACGGGGATTAGAAATGAAACTTGCCCTTTTCATTATGATATATCACTCTCTCAGTGGGATCTTTCCTTTAGAAAACTATGAAGCCCTTGCAAACAGAAAAGAAAGATCAACAAAAATGGTTCCAAGGTCTCACTTTGGGGGAGAAACTTACCTGTGAGAAGCAGCTGCTTTCCCCTAGATGCGCACGCGCACACACGCACGCACACACACGCACGCGCAACACACACACACACACACACACACACACACACACACACACACACACACCCCAGAATCCTTTCATCCCAGCCATGTGCTATCAATTACTGATCTCCCTGTGTGAGGCTGAATCCATTCAGACTGGCATTGGCTCTAGTGGGAAATTTATAAAAGCTACACGCCCGAGGCAGTTGCTTGCTCCAGTGGAGTATAGGGGTTAGTGCCTTGGGAATCCCAGGTATTATTAAATGCACCAGCCCTAGCCAACTCTGCAGACCAAAGAGTAGTATTTCCTAAAATCACACCAAAGAGTAGTATTTCCTAAAATCACTTGTGAGACAGTTGTACAATGCATAAAGGACAATCTCCAAACCATGGCATTGGCCCCTTAGGCTATGAAGCCTCTACAACCTGTAACTCACATCTCATGTATGCTAAAAGCATTATAAGCAATGTGGGGAGGGTAAGCTCAAAGGAACATGAGACAGAATCATCCCCAAATGGAAACCAGTCACTCCCTGGGGCTTGGGTGTGGTTGGATTTTCATCATATTAACCATCAATATGGAAGTGCCAGAGTCCCACTCAATTAGAATGTTCCTGATTTATCAGAGGGGCTAAAGCAGTCATGGACCCCTCACTGAAAATTGTTCTCCTGCCAAGAACATCCTGTTGCCACCACTCAAGGGCTTGCGGGTGGGAAGTGGTTCAGAGGTTCAGGGTAAAGAACCAGTACCAGATAAATGGGAACAAGCCTGGTATCCTGTAGCATGAGAACACACAGGCAATAAGGGCGAAGGGGCATGAGCTACGTCACTGAGGAAGAGTGAATGCTGGAATAACGCAGGAGTTTTGAGAGGTCGTGACCATGCTTGTTGACTTCAGATTCAAGAAAGGACTTCACAGTCACCCAGAGTTTCAAGAATCAGGGAGGAGGTCAAATGGATGGTTAAGTCAAAACTGCTTGTTCTACAATTAGCTGGACTCTAAAAAGACAATTTTTTCTTCTCCAGGACTTCTTTTAGTATGTTCTTCTTGCATAGGCCACCTCTATCTGTCTGGATAAATTTCTCTCTATTCTCAAATAAATCATACATCTCATCCTGCCAGTTTCTGTAAACAACTTCCTTTTCCCCAATTCTAGTTACCTCAAGGCACTAGCTCCCATGACTGATGACCATTCTTGAAGTTAGCATTTCTAAAACCTGTTTATATTTGAAACTTGATAACCTTTTATCAACATAGGGAGGGTTTTTTTTTTTTTTTTTTTTTTTTTCCGGTATGTGGGCCTCTCACCGTTGTGGCCTCTCCCCTTGCGGACCACAGGCTCCGGACGCGCAGGCTCAGCGGCCATGGCTCACGGGCCTAGCTGCTCTGTGGCATGTGGGATCCTCCCGGACCGGGACACGAACCCGTGTCCCCTGCATCGGCAGGCAGACTCTCAACCACTGTGCCACCAGGGAAGCCCTTTAGGGAGGGTTTTGAGGCAATATAAATTTGGAAGGAGGCATCTCAGGGCAGTTACCCCAGTATCTCCTCCCCTTTTTGTCTCCTGTGGTTCTTCACATTGGCAAACAGAAATCACATTCAATTAAACGGACAACTATATTAAAAAAAATTTAACTCCACCCCCCCCCCAAAAAAAACCACGAAAAATTAAGTTTAAGCAAAAACTGGTAAGTATTCATTGTGATTGAATGTATTGATATTTCTAGTGTCTCTGGTTCCAGGCTTATTTCAAGTGAAAAATTCCACCTGTTGATGTGGGGCGTACCTGATGGGAATTCCCGACACCTGAGTTTTACTCAATCAATCCTTGACTCACTGAATTTCTAAGTAAGTGGTCAAACTTATTCTTCTCCACCTTTTGTACAAAACAACAACAACAACAACAACAACAACAACAAGAAAAAACGGGCTATGAAATTGTTATTCTCTCCTGTCAGTGAATGAGACATATGGCGTTTGTGACTATGAAATACTTTTCAAATGTTTGTTTAGGGGTGGGCAAATACAATGAAAACTGGTGATCTCAAGAGCATTGCTAAGAGCATTGTACGTGCATGTCCTGTAATTAGCATCCATGGTGAAGAGCATGGTGTGGAGATCAGACGGTTTCTGTTCTGTTTATTTGCTTCCTTTTTATCGGCTAGCCATTTTGAATGTAAGTTACAGTGGTCTCTGGATATCTTTAAGCTTTTTATATTTATAGGATTGCCAAAAAGTTCTAAGCAGGCATTATGGAGAATGGCCTGGAATTAGGTGAAGAGGTAGAGGCAGAGGACCCCAGCCAGGGCACTTGGTGGCTGCTCTATGCCAGGGTGCTTGATTCTCAAGGATCAGAACTCAAACACAGGGTGATGGAGTAACAGGTCAGAAGATGTTAAACTGAAGTATCCCCGAGTTAATGATTCCCTATATGTTTCCTGTGCTGGACACAAAAGTAGCACCAGATGTCCCCCCAAAGATGTGTACACGATGTTCATAGCAACGTTATTCAGGATAGCCCCAGACTGGAAACAACCCAAACGTTCCTCAACAGCTGAATGGATAAACAAATGGTGGTGCAGTTACGCAATAGAATACTGCAACAGCCATACAGAGGAAAGAGCTGCTTTCCTTAATCCAAGCAAATTGGACACCTTTACAAACAGAACTTTTACATTCCTTTTCTATTGCTATATAACAAATTACCACAAACAATGCAGCTTAAAGCAAGACCCACTTATTAACTCACAATTCTGGAGGTCAGAAGTCCAACCACAGAATGACTGGCTTCTCTGCTCAGGGTCTTAGAAGGCTGAAATCAAGGTGTGGCTGGGCTGTGTTCTCTTCTGGAGGCTCTGGAGAAGGATTTGCTTCTGAGCTCATTCAGGTTATTGGCTGAATCCTCTTCCACTTGCACTTGTAGGACTGAGATCCCTGTTGACTTGCTAACTGTCAGCCAGGTGCTAGTCCCAGTTCTTAGAGGTTTCCTTCTCATGCTTCAAATCTCATTCTTTAGGAAGAGCCCTGTCCCTTTTATGAGTTTGCCTGATTAGATCAGGCCTACTAAGGATAATCTCCCTATATTAAGATCAACTGATTTGTGGCCTTCATTACATCTGCAAATTCTTTTTTAGCAGCACCTGGATTAGTGTTTGATTGGATACCTGGGAAAAGATGTGTTTATACTAGGGGCTGGGAATCTTGAGGGCCACCTAAAACTCTGCCTACCACAACTCTTAACTTCACCCCTTTCTCTGCTTTGTCAAAATAGTGTATAAAAACAAAAACAAACCCAAAATAACTTGGGACTTCCCTGGTGGCACAGTGGTTAAGAATCTGCCTGCCAATGCAGGGGACACGGGTTCGAGCCCTGGTCCGGGAAGATCCCACATGCCACGGAGCAACAAAGCCTGTGTGCCACAACTACTGAGCCTGTGCTCTAGAGCCCGTGAGCCATAACTACTGAGCCTGCATGCTGCAACTACTGAAGCCCGTGTGCTGAGAGCCCATGCTCTGCAGCAAGAGAAGCCACTGCAATAAGCCCATGTGCTGCAACTAGAGAAAGCCCACACGCAGCAACAAAGACCCAGTGCAGCCAAAAATAAATAAATAAAATAAATAAGCTTATTTTAAAAAAACTGCTATAGGGCTTCCCTGGTGGTGCAGTGGTTGAGAGTCCGCCTGCCGATGCAGGGGACACGGGTTCGTGTCCCGGCCCGGGAGGATCCCACATGCCACGGAGCAGCTAGGCCCATGAGCCATGGCCGCTGAGCCTGTGCATACGCAGCCTGTGCTCCACAAAGGAAGAGGCCACAACAGTGAGAGGCCCGCGTACCAAACCAAACCAAACAAACAAACAAACAAAAAAACTGCTATAGAGGAATAGGCCTGGCCAGCTGAGTCCAGTACTCTCACTTTAACTATGGCACAGGTAGGTTGCATTAGGAGGGTTTGATTGTCAATAGAGTCTCACCTTTCGTAAAGGAGAGAAAATTTTATAAGAAGTAGTACATACGTATATTTAACTAGGGGATAAAAGGGACCATAATTCTAAAAAATGTCAATAATTTTTTAAAAATAATTACCAATTGTTTTTCAATGATCATGTGCTATTTTTGCAGTCAGGTACAAAAAAATTTTTTTAAGTAAAGTATATAACTTTATAGCACAATTTTTCATAGTTACCCCTCATGGATTTATCACCCTTGATTTTATCTGAGCTGTTGGTAAGAACTTTTCTTCCATGAAAGTTATTCAGAAAAAGTTTATAAGCTTCATTTCAACATTATTACATAATATATTTTATTATATAAAATGGATAACTGGCTTGTACCTATCATTACCGATTGTATTCAATGCAAGAATATCAATGAGAAAATTTGCACTGCTTTTTCTACTGAACTGTTGAAATTGGACACTTTTGAGAAATGGAAACACAACCACAACTAAGATTTTCATCATTCAACCCTCATTTGTAGAGCACTTTAGAATTTCTAAAATTTATGTATGTATACTATCTCATCACACTGAACAATGTCACTTGAACTTTGAGACTCAGCGATGATGATACCTGCCCCCCAATACAAAGTGAGTTAGAGGCAGAGATAGGATTAGAATTAGTTCTGGTGGTGTGACACGGTCCTCCCTCTCTATCTATTATTAAGGTGGAGTACAAGAGTTAAGTAGAACCAGAATATGTCTTTCTTGAGTTGAGAAACCTAGGCCAAGAACCTAACAGCCTATATACTCTTATTGTGGAAACCTATTCTTGATAGAGCTGTATATGAGATAAATGAAAAACTTTCTTTATTCTCCTATTAATTCTCATATTGGAGATCCTCTATTGAAAGGGTGCTAGAAAAGAGCTACTTAATTATAGTGTTCAATAAATATGTTTGTTTTCAAATATGTACATGTCAATACTGGTAAAGAAGCACAAACTTGTCTTTCTTGACTACTGAAGCACCTCATTCCTTGATTCTGGATAAAGGGGTTAACTTATCCTGCTGCCATTTTATCCCAATAATCCATGGTCAACTAAGCTAACCACATCTGCTTTGTCTATTTTGGTCATGATGTCAAGATCCTTAAAATTGCATGTTTTGGTTTGGGACTGTGCCTGGTGGTGAAATTCTATACAGTTTTATTTCTTTTGTTTGCAGTTTGTTTATGGTCTTTTGTAGGAGAGGTGCTGGAGCTGAGTAGGGGAAGTTACATCAGATCCATGGTTTTCTTGATTAGATCACTATAGGCTCCAAAATAAACTGTCTCCTATGAAGTATAGCTAAATATTGGCAGATAGTAGGTAGTCTTGCTTCCCTAATCCCTTGAAAAGAGAAGGAATGAAATCTTCAGTAACTTTTGTTGCCAGAGGGCACACATGGAAGAAATTAAGTTAAGCCGTCCTTTAATTTATATAAATAATCAAGAAATGGCAATTGACTTTGTTCATAGACCAATTTAAATCTATTAATATATGTAAACTCTGTACGACAAAAGTATATTTGCCTCATGCATGTACTGTCAGCATCTTTCTGATTTCAAACCCCTGCAGGATTGTGCTCCCTGGATTGGAGCAAACACAATCAAAAGTAGATGGTGTGGAAGGCTTAGGAAATTCGGACAGGTAATGAAGGTTTCCGGAAAAAAAACTCCATTCACCACAGTTAAGTTCAAGGAAGTGGAAATTACTTTAACTTGCAATAGCTCATTAAATTAACTCTCCAATTATAGAAGCCTCTAGAATGTGATTCTTAATTAAAGCTAGTGATTAATTCATGGCACTGATAGGGGAATGATGGCCCTTGTTTTGTTTTCGAATGAAGTTACAGATATATGCATTGCTACCTGTATATGACCGTCCTAAGGAGGATTTCTGGACAAAATGGTCACCATATTTGACAACAAATGAAGTGACTTCTGATCTTGAGTCTCTGCCAAAAATCTCAAGGTAACTTTCCTTTAGAAGTCTGGGATTAGAACACTGATGTGAAATTGAAAGCAATAATTCCTATATCCTGTGTGAAGAAATACATCTTGAGTAAGTCCTACCTGAGCCTACCAACATAAATTTCAGCTACCCAATCTTTAAGATCTAATTAAAGATTAATGTAGCCCCTTTCAGAAAAAGTTATTAACTAATAAATATTTATATTATGATGATTGTTTTTATTAGCTAGTAGGAATGAAGAACTTGCCTTCTCTGAATCTTTAAAATCTCATTTAAAATTGTTTCATTTAACCTTCATACCAATTCTGTGATGTAGGTACTATAATTACGTTCATTTTAAAGATTAAACGACTGCTCTGAAAGTTTGAGTACCTTGTCCAAGGACACACAGTTTATAAAAAGATGGTCTGGAACTTGAACCAAACTTTCTTTGACTTCAGAGATGGAATGTTTTCACTTGCTTTATTAGTTTCACCTCTTTTCAAGTATAGACTTTTAAAAAAAGATAAAATCTTCTTTAAAAAATGACTTATTTCTTGACCTCTGTCAGTTCCTAGCAGGAAACAGGTGGCATACCCAAGTTAGGATGATTCCAGGAGTATTTATTTACAAAGAGACTGTTTTTGTTTTTGTTGTTTTGGCCACGCTGCGTGGCATGTGGAACTTCCCGTACCAGGGGGTCAAACCCGTGCCCCCTGCAGTAGGAGCGAGGAGCAAAGAGACTGTTTATAAAGGTATGTGTTAAGGGTGAGGGTAGAGTGTAGGGGAACTACAAGACAAAATGCAGCAATTTGAGGCTAGTAGCAGTGGATGAAGTGTTACTACACCTAGATCTGAAAGGATGAGGGAAGGGGACAGTTACTGACCAGAAAGAAAAGCTGAGTGGAGAAAGTCGCCTAGAAAGGCACATTGACCCAGCTGAAAGGACATGTCTAACCAAAGCTGCCTCCCAGGGAGGGAGCCAGGGGAATACACACCCTGATCTCACGCTCAATCCATCCTCTTATCTCCTGCCAAGGCTCTCTTTGACCAAACCCAACGGGAAACCAGAGGTCATGGGAGTCTCACTGACATGGTTTTTGTAGACCAGCTGAGCAAGATGCAGAGCAGAATGGAGAAAATTGGAGAGAGGACCTGGAGAGACAGACAGAGGGTATCCAGTATAATGACACATATGAAAAATGAACTGACAGTAATTACAGACTGTTGGCTTTTTCTGTGAATAAAGATGTAACTTAGAAACACAGTGTTTCTTAGAATGTGAGGGAAGTGACTGCACATGGACGTGACTTTCTTGGACCTGACTCTGGCTACTGCGTTGTATAGAGCCTAACTTTGGGAAACTGTATCTGTTACTGTTAGCAGAAGAGCTGTGCTCCTAGAGCAAGTATCTGGCAAAGATCATAGCCCTAGGTCACCTCCCAGACTAGGGTTCCTTCTTACTCCCCTTTGAAAAAGGCAGCTTCCTTGAAAGGTCACTAGGGAAACACCGGGTTACTCTCAGCATTTCCAGAGAAGAGGCAGGTATCTACCCATTTAGACAGTTGCCAATTGAGTTTGATACAAAGGATTTCTTGTTACCTTTCAAAACAAAACAAACAAGAAAACTGAAAGAAGAAAATGGAAGAATGAATATTAAACTGTGAACACTGCAGGATCCTGGACAGGTCCTGGGTGGAAAAAAGGGCTGCCCCAGTTTTGAGGGAGGGAGAAGAATAAAGAAAAAAAATAAGGACAAAACTTGTTAGTGCTCAGCTTGATTATCCAGATTTTAGTTCATCATGGAAGAGATTGGCCTGCCATATATTTATAATAGTCATATGTTTACAATTTTTTTCCATTACCAATTAGTCATAAACATTTCTGCAAACATAAATCAATTGCACTTTAATTTCTTATAAGTGCACAGTGTTCCAGTTTGAATGTTCCCTCTTGCATCTTCCTCCTCTTGAATAATGTGAATTACCTCTCTGTTAAGTTATATTCTGAACTCTTATGCAACTACCATCTTCAGCATGTGTGCTGTCCCAGAGAATCTTTTATCCCACGTTCACCTTTTCTCTTTCTAAAGATTCACGACCATGTCCTTTATAGCTGTAATCCACCCACTGACTCTCCCCCTTTTTAAAAACCTTTAGCCTAGCACATCTTGGCTTCTTCTCTATAAAGTGTTCAGGAAGCAGATGTTGCAGATCTGCTCCTTTAACTACTAATTTCTTTAGGAGATGCTAATTGTTGTGCCCAGAAATTCTACCATAAAGAAAAAAGAACAGTTTTGTTAGGTATAATTCACAGGCTATAGATGGGAACTTGGAGGTGAGGCAGTATAGTGACTCTCTCTCACTGTACATCAAGTCCAAGGTGCAGCTAGGCCCACAACCTGGAGTACAGTGGGTTTATTATTGTTGTTGTTATCCATGTTTTTCTTACCATATTTTTTTCACCTAAAATGTGGAATTGATGATAACCTATTTACAGTTTCCTTGTAGGACTCTTCTGTTTTTGCCAAATGCATTCACAATTCCCCATGCTTTCCCTGTTTCTCTCACTTGGAATTCCCTCATTCTCAATGGCTTTCCAAATTCTATGGAATTTGAGTACTACTTGGTGAAACCTGCCCTTGAATTCTAGGCCAAGGAGATTGTTTTCAATTCTCAATGGCTGCAGTGATTAGCTTTATCAGTTCCTGTCAGATAATCAGATATAGTACTTCATTAGCACTTTATCATATTTCTAAAAGTTTGTATGAATTTCTTCTAGAATTTGCTCATCTATCTGTTTTTTTTCTCTCAACTTGTATATAAGTTCCATTGGAGCTAAGAATTTCTTGTATCTCTTACTCTCCACAAATATATACCAGTGTTAAGAGAATATTGGCCAAATAAATTAATCAGCCATGGTGGAAAGAGGAGTGAGGGACCTGTAGTCAGGTGGAACACATGAATCATGTCCTCAGACTCCACTAAAATGATAGGAAAGAAATTACAAAGGTTCAAGTTCATCTGACAGAGAAAAGGGATGTAAAGTGCCAGAGAGATGTCATCAAATTTTGGAAGATGTTATAACTTAGTAAAGAAGGGAGGCCAACAACTAAATGCCTGAAGGAGGTAGGATAAAAGGAAACAAGTGGATTTGTGCTGACGAATTTGAGAAAAACTCAGGAATTGGAGGCAAGCTACTCTGGAAGTGGGTGTGGATGGAGCTAAAACTTGGGGTTTATAAAAGAAGTGTTAGATGCCCAGATACTCTTCAAATCAGTTCCACTGTGACTACTCCATCTCCTCTGGCAGAAGGCTCAAATAAAGCTAAAGAGGTTCAGCCAGCATGTCTTTGGATTAGGGAACACAAGGAATGTGTGAGGATATGCGTGAGAAGCAGTATTAAAAACTGGGAGATTAATGCCAATGTGCATTGCATGGAGTGTGACCACAACCTCCTGTCCCCACAGGACATGCAGAGTCCTATAGCAGCCAGGCAGGAGATAAAGGGATTATTCTCTGGGAAATGTGGCCCAGGAAATAAAGACTTACAGGCTTTGACATTTGGTACACCCAGTAAATATTCTTAATCATACTACAGCAAGGCCCACCAGTTATGAAACCCTACCAAAAGTATGAATTACCCAAAATGCTTTTAATCCACTCTTAGGTGCCTTGCTTAAATATGAACAGAGAGTGCAGGATCCCCAGATGCTTTTTTTTTTTTGAAAAAAGAAAAAAAGGCAATGCAGCCTCTTCCCAGTAGAAAGAAATTTCAAAAAAACAAACTAACAAAAAAACCCAGGAAAACCAAAATCCATCTCCTCAGAAAGATAAAAGAATAAATTGCACTGCGAAATGTACAAAGAACAAGGAAAATTGTTTGCAAATTAAAAATATGAGAGCAGAACTAAAAGCATTCAAAATCTAAATTGGAAAATAAAGTTGAAGAAATCTCCCAGAGAAAGAAACGAAAAAGTGAGAGGGAAAAGATAAAATAATTAGAGAATTCACCCAGAAGATGTAGCCTCAACCAAAATAAATTTAACAAAGAGTGCATGGAGAAAATGAAGAGGAAGGAATTATCAAAGAAATAATACAAAAGAACTTTCCAGAACTGAAGGTTATAAATCTCTACGTTGAAAGGGTCTACCAAGTGCCTAGAACAGTGAATATAAAAAAACCTACACCAAGCCTCATCATCATGACATTTCTGAACTTCATCATTAAAGAACAAGTCTAGAATTTCCAGTGAGGGCAAAAAAACCCACCACCACCGCCAACAAACTCCCCCTATAAAACCCCACAAATGATTGGGAATAAGAATAACATCAGCCTTCTCAACAGCAACATTGGAAGCTAGTAAGCAATGGAGCAATCTGTTAAATTTCTGCATAAAAATTATTTCCAGACTAGATTTCTTTACCCAATCAAACTACCAACCAAATACGTAAGTAGCACAAAGATATTTTAGCCATGCATGTCATTTACCTCTCATGAAGCCTTTCTGAGCAATTTATTGGAAAACATGTTCCATCAAAATGAGGGAATAAATCCATGAAGAAAAAGACATGGTATTCTGAAAAATGGATTCAGTACAGAAGAAAAATAAGGGAATTTCCAGAATGATGGTGATTAAAAAGTCCCAGGATGACAACTGTACAGGAGGCCTAGAGAACACATGGTTCAGGTTGGAGCAAGAGGGTAGGGGGCTTCAGAAGCAACGGATCCTTGTGGGGGACAGGGGCGTGATTTATGCGTTAGCTGATGTGTTTGTTTATATTGAGAGGAGTTTTGTAATTGTCAGAGAGTTAGGTGTGGATTAGTGATAAGTACGTGGAAAACCAAAATGGTGACAATTACTAACTGTAAGAAAAACAAAAGTTTTACAAGAAAGAAAATGCAGTCCAAGTACATTATGTGCCTTAGGTATGAATGATATTTATACAATTATAATAATTATTGATAAATAGCAATTTAATAAAAGCTCAAAATTGGAATGGTGGAAAATATGTGTGTGTAGTTGGTAAGGGGTTTATGTAAGAGTTAAATTCTATCTTCTCCAATAGGAAGCCAGTAGATCATATATAAAGGAAAAGAGCTAAGAAATTCCAGTGTAAGAGAATTATTCAGAGACATAAAGTAAGAAGCAGAAGAAATAGTTCAAAGAGTAGAAAGTGATTGCTTCTGGAAAGGGGTAACACAGAAGACTACTATTTTTTAGTTATAAGACTTCTGGTATTACTCGACCTTTTATATGACCTGATACATATACATTATTTTTGATAAAATAGAATTTTAACTTTTAATTTTTAATCAAAAATTTAAAAAGAAAAGAGAAATGGCAGTACAGGGCAAACAAACATATATAGGTATATAATGAAGTGGGAAAGAGGCCAGAGGGCTGTTCTCATGGATGGCTGAAGGCAAAACATGAATTTCCTCTCCTCTCAGTGTGTTTTGACAAATTCAAGTTCGTAGGTATGTGCCAGTTCATCACAGATTGAGAATGCTGGCTAGGTCTCTGAGGCAAACTGCACGGAAGGAAGGACAGAATAGGGAAGTCTGAATGGAACGGAGAGGTTCTTACTGAAATCCTTATCATATGCATACTTGGGCTTTAGCAGTAGGTAGGGTTATGTGTTAATGGTGTGTCTGGGAAATGTGATAACAGTGCTGAATGCTGCTGTGAATCAGATTTCATGTGATGAACGTGTGGCAAAAATATGTATGATAATAAGGATAATAGTCTGTTACCAACCAGAGTAAAAATCAGCCTCCTGCTCATTATTCAAGACTTGCTAAGTTCTCAAAAAGATCCCTGAACATGATTAGCAGCTTTGATAGTTTTTCATCTTATTGATGTTGCTTTACTAGCTTTCAAACTATTAAAATTCTGTATTATTTCTGTTCAAGCTGAAATATTCCAACAGAGTGGATCATGAGGGTTCCAGTCTTGAGATGGGGCTGCAATATGAATGGCACACCTATGGTAGAATCTTTTTTATTTTTCATTTTAAAATGTATTATCTCACCTTTTTCAGAACAGGAGTTCTCTTAAGCAATTCTGGGATATGATCAGATAGTGTATATGTGTATATATAAGTATGTTTATATATACAGACAAATATATGTAATAGAGAGTCAGTTTGGCAAGTAATTTTTATTTGTGTGATATTGGTGTCCTACTTTCTAAAGAATATAATCTAGTCCTTCAAGAAAAACATTTTACAGTCACACAGGGTTGGTTGGAATTGGATTCTTAATGAGGAATTGTAACTTGGGTAATAAACCAGAGTCAGGGACTCTGAGTTCTACCCTATTATTGAGCCGTTAAAAATTTGGACAAGTCTCTTGTCCTTTCTATGCTTAAATGTTTTCATTAAGGATGGAATTAATAATATTTAGCCCTGTTTAATACCATGTGGCGATTGCAAAAGATCAATGATAAATGTGATAATACTTTGAGATCATGGGGGGAGAATTACAATTAAATAAGATATTATAGTTTTGTGAACAAACTCAAAAAAATTCCAGATTTCTTTCTCTCTTTTTTCCTGCACATTTGATTCAACTCAGGAAAAGAAGGGAAACATATATTTATTGCTCACCTATTATATGCCAGGCACTTGTGCTTAATTCACTATGTACATTACAATTGAACATACAACCGAAATATGTTTTTCTTGGTATTAAGTCTTTCCTTGAGTGAGAGACCATTTGTAAAATCCCCAATTGACTAGTAGTAAAATCCCTAATTGATTATCCTAAATATCTTCAGTCGCAAAGTAGAATATATGCAAGAAAAAAAGTATGGTTGGCACGGTGGATGTAACACTTCCCCGATTTATTGTATTATCGGCCTTTTAAAATAGGAACCCGTTTTCCTTTTAGAACGGAAATTTGTGCTAGAGAGGACAAGAAACATCTTCTGTTATATCCTGATTGATCTGGCCTTGTTCAAAAGCCACACTCAGCTGTTCAGATGGGAAAGGATATGAAATGCAAGGTGTGGCAGGTCTGCTGAGCATCTGCTTTTTGATAGTATTGCTGATGCGCAAAAGCTTATTGATCTCCATCAAAGGAAATGAGTTAGCAGCCTTCAAGATGCTCTCTACGTTTACTGCTCCTCCACTATCATTCTCGCATGAATTCCAAGGGCAGAGCTTAATAAGGCCATGTGCATTGTCACTGGGGTTATAATTTTGAATGCACGTTGGAATTTAAGTGACACTAAAAATGCCCAATTTAGCAGGAGCATGTTTGAGTGCCCCGAAGACTAATTTTGCTGGTGAGTATAAGGTAAATTAGCCCACTTTTGAGATTCCAATTCCTTTAGAGACTCACATAATTGGCACCCAAATAGCTTGAAACAGTGAATGAATCTACTAATTTACCCCATGAATCCTAATCTCCAGAGTACAAAAACACTATGCAAACTACAAAACCAAGAGGCAGACCTGCTAGATCTCTTCCCTAAATGAATATTCGTCCCAAAGCCACAACACAAGTCAGATAGCTCTTTTCTCCAGTAGCTCTTGTAAGAGTAGATGTTAACCTCTTAGGAGAATTAGCATGTTAGAGATGGAAGGAGCCTTAGAGATTGGGCCTCAGGTAAGAACTAGGGAGCAGCAGTGAATCATGCAACTTTACATGTTGCTGGTTAGTGGTAGAGCCTGAGTGTCCTGAAACTTCCAAGTCTACTGATTTTTTAACTACACAAAAATTTATCCTGTTGGTATATATGTATTTTTTCCTCATGAAAGAACATTAAAGTATATTTTATAAATTCTCATGTTAGTGGAAACCAACTAGGGAAAGAAAGAATTCCCAAAGGTTTAGCCTAATGTTTTTTTCATTTGTCAATTTGTGACCTTTACATTTAAAATATTTTTCAGTGAGAGGAATAATTAATATCTTCCCAGCACCCTCAGGGCGTGGAGCCCCAGAGTCATGTTTATACTATAAGACTCTGCCCTTCTGTATTTCCACTGACTTAATCAGGAGAGAGTTCACCCATGTTGGGCCAATCTGATTGTCTCCTGGGATTTGCAATTGAGCTTTTGGTCAGACTCTGCTGATTGAGAGGTGTAAGGAGAAGCACAGAAAGTGCTGAAAGGTAAGATGGAGGCAAAGCCTCAGAAAGGCAGAGATGAGAAACCGTGGGGAGAATGGGAAAAAGAAAAAGAGAAGGAGAAGAGAGAAGGAAGATGGAGAGAGGTGGGGAGGGACAGAGAGGAGGAGGCGGGGGGGGGGAAGGGAATCGAATCACTGACTTAGTTCCTGAGAATTTTCTGGCGTCTGACACTAGTCCCTATAAGGCGTTTTCTCCCTACACTTGGGGTCCATAAGATAGTCTTATAATAACTCCTTCTTCCCCTTTTAATTAAGGTGGTCCAAATGGACTTCTGTTATTTGCAGCCATGAGACTTGTGCTTTAAGATATTTGTTAAATCCCTATTAGACAGCTCAAGGTTACAGTTTTTGAGTGCCAGAATTTCAGTTGAATTCCACTCTGAGGCTTTGGTCAACATTCGGGCTTCTAAAAAATGACTACAGCTTTTCTTGGTGAAAGGGCATTAGATCCACCCTCTAGATCTCAGGCTGGAATTTTAATGACTCGAATCATTAACATTCAGCTTTTCTGTTGTGCATCTCATGAAAAATCTGATTTGTCTTTTAGACTATTATCTTTTCACTCTAAGGAAGGTTATTTTTTAGTCGCATTCTATGTGATCCCAGTCAAATGGTGCTAAACCAAAGTATTTGTTTAGTAACGTCTTTGGAATAGGTCCCTTATAGGAGTGGTGTTTGCTTTCGTAATAACAGTGTCATTTCAAGTTTTTGTGATAGCAAAGATACTTGGGAGATTGGTTCAGGTGATGATGGGTAGACCAAGACTGAGAGTAGAGTTCAATATCTTCAGTGGAATCAGAGGGATTCCAGGAATGGGTAATTTTGAGGTGTTGTAGGGAAAGTAAAGTGACCATTCAAAATGAAAGCAAAGCATCTGTGATATTGTGGGCTCTAAAAAAATATTTGTGGGTGGATATATCCTTGTTTTATGAGGCTACGCTCATTATGTTTTCCATGTTGGTTTCCAAGATTTCCATCAGAAAAACAGAGCTGCCTATTCTAGGTCAGGTTAAACTATGTCCTGTCCACAAGGGCAAAATGAAGGTTGTTGGTTCCTAGCATTCCATACTTAAAATATCAGTCTGTGGAGAGGAGCTGATGGAAGCTAGCATTCCTTTGGGTTTCAAGAGTCAATACCATTAAAAATAAAGAGGTGATAGAATGCATAGTTTTCCTCTCTTGCCTTACTTTGGCAAACCTAGCCTATTAAGTGGAATTTCAAGTGACCTAATCACTTGAAAAGGATTTTAGCAAGTCTTTAGCAGTTTTGAGTAGGGGAGAAAGTCCAGTGTTTAGGTGAGATATGCACCCATCGGTATGACGTATTTGGGAGAAACCCAGGAAGTCTCCCTTATCCCAAAATATCTTCTGTACCAGCAACATACCTGTAGCTCCATAATTAGAGATTCAGTTTTGTTTTAAAGAATTGCCCCATTAACACATAAATAGCCCTTGTAAGTTAACTATGAAATTAATATCTAGCTAACCCAGTGACTCTCAAGAGAAGTCATTCAAGGACTATGGGGGCTCTTTCAAACCACATGCTTCATCCTCCTTAAAGTTCTGATATAGTCCCTCGCCTCTCCCCTTTTCCCCACTATATCACATGTCAAAATTCCCAGGTGTGTTGAGGGGTTGAGAAGTACTGACATAACACTCAGTGTGACTTTCTGGAATCTCTTTCTTCAGTTACAGCTACATAAGACTAGAATATTAGGAGATTAAACATTGGGATGGGGAAGGGAGGAAGAAGGCAAAATTATGATGCCAGGAGGAGGAAAGGAATGGTTTTGAAGATGCTTTATGGTGGGCAGGCATGTGTGGGTGCTACAGGCAAGTTCCTGAACCATCTGATATCAGTTTTGAAGACTGCAGGGAACAGACGTGGAGGTTCAGATTTCCCCCAGCAGTAGGTGAATGGGAGAGGTTTAGAAACAGGAGAGTAGTAAGATCTGAAGATTCGTTTAGGGTACATAACAATTTTGCCTGGGGTTCTTCCTGCTTCTAGGTGAATGGAAAGGACAGCCTATTTGAATGCTGACACAGATTTGTTCTGCTCTTGAAAGTTATTTTCCTTCCTGGATACTAAAAGGGCATGCTGATCTCTCTAGAGCGAGCAAGCTGGACCCTCTTAGGGAAACGGTTTTGATATTTGCTAATTGAATTCACCCATGTAAACCAAATTGTATTTCTCAGTATCTTCTTGAATCTGGCCACACTGCTGCTGCATGTGAGTGTGGGGAACCTTGGACTTGCCTGTTCAACGGATTTGAGAAGATCCTGTCCTGCAGAGACTGGTGTTACCCCAAAGACGGTCCTATCTTAAACACATGTATTTTCTGGAGCAGGACTTCGAAGAAACTTCAGAAAGCAGTGAGCTTGAGAGGATCCACAGAGTCAACGAACAAGTGTTTAAATAGTCACTTAATGACTACTAAACTAATGGAAACTAACAACAATTTCTCTACAGTGGTTTTTAATTCCAGCTGATCATCAGAATCAACTTAAAAATATAAAAAGTATAAAAAGAAAGAATGCCTATGGTAAACAAAGTTATAAAAGGCTATAAATATATAAAGTAAATGTCCCCCTCCTCTCACCCATTCCAAGTATCTTGATCCCTAGATGTAACTATTGTTTACTGTTCCTTCAGAAATTTTCTGTTTATGGACAGGATAGATAGATAGTAGATAAACTTTTTACTATATACATAAATGATATCATGTCCGTCACAGTATTCTGCACCTTATTTTTCACTTTAACAATGAGTATACATAGATCTATTATATCTTTTTAACATCTCATAGTCTGAATTGAGGAAAGTTTATATGGCTTTGATTATCTTTTCATGCTGGAGTTGCAGGGGAGGGAGAAAGGCCTATAAGCCACAGTTCTCTAACTTTACCTAAGGGCTTTTCAAAAAAGATTGCTGGTCATACCCTCTACACGCCACCCAAAGATTCTGATTCAGAAACTTCTCAATGGAGAAATCTTTCATAAGAAATGTACCTTTTTATTTTATGCTTGTTTCCTATGATGCTTTACAAACCAGATGAAATTGCACCGGGCAGTTACAGCTATTTGTTTTTCCCGTGGTGGAACACAGGAACACACGCTCTGAATGTGGTCCTTCTTATATTTTCCTTTTTGTACAGTTGGTTCCAAACAAGGGAAGATTTACTGAATGGTGAGGAAGTGGGTGAAGACTCTTCAAACTTCCTCCTTGTACATGCTCCCAACCTCTTTCTGTGTTCTTTTGCAGTCCTTGGAGTAGTTTCTCCATGTGACTGGCATTTTACTGCTTGCCTTCTTCTTACCTATCCCCATCCTCACTGCCAATCTCTTCCTTCTTCTGACTTGAAGAGAGCACTCTTAAATAGTTGAACCCTCTAGTCCACCAGCAAATGGACTGAGATATTCTGTTAGAGAGACTGCTTTATAGGCTCTTTCAGTCTGGAGGGATTAAACAGGATGACCTCACTGAAAAAGAAACCACACTTAACAGCTTTAAATGAGACTGCTCGTAACTGGGTCACCCTGAGACACTGCACACACTTCTTATTTCAAGTGAATGTGGTGGGTTGGCCTACATCGGTTGTCAGTGAGATACTTTAACTGCCTTTGTCTTTCAGAGATGAACCAACACCTTAAATTTTAAGCAGAATTTTAAATTTTAAACAGAATTTTAAGCAGAATGAGGAAATATGTAATAGGTTGTCTGATATCCAGTCCCAAACCTTGAATCCTATTGCTGGGACATCTGGGGAAACAGACAATCTTTCTCTGCCTCTCTTGGCAAGGGAAATGAGAAATCTGTGGAACACAGTTCTTCTGAATAGACCATCCATCGTTCAACTATGTTTATACTGAATTAAGGATATCAGCTGAATATGGTGTGAATGAAAAATGTTGCCTGCCATATCAGTTATCAAAGGATGTTGCATCCATCAAACCACTATAGCCACCCGACAGTGCACCCTGAGGGAACTCAGGACGGGAAAGAACAGGATACTGGCCCTAAATAGCTAGGGTATATACCAAAGAGTGATTTCAGTCAGTACAGACTCTTGCATCTTCTCATACACAGAAAAGCACTAAATTCCTTAACTTGAGATATCTGGTTTTCTTTAACTAACCTTTTGATGTTCTGACTACCTGGTCTTTGTTGCAAAACTCCTATATATCCTGGCTCCTCCCTTACCTCTTCAGAGCAGTCCCTCAGAGATATTTAAGAGACTGCAACCTGGCTTGAAGTCCTCAGAAAGTCTGCTGAATAAAATATAATTCTAAACTATTAGGTTGTGCTTTTTTTTTTTTTTTTTCAGTAGACAACAGTATAGAGTAACAGAGAAGAACATGTCCTTTAAGTCAGAAAGACCATACTCCACTCCAGCTTTACTCTCAGGGTTGTTAGGGGGGGATGAATAATAACTTATTCAAGAACTTATCATAGTACTTGGGCAATAGAAATACTTAATATATTTTATTTTTTTGTTAGTTTTTAACCTGAAATGTAAACTGCCTCTGTTAATAGTCAATATAAAGAACTCTGGGACATGTCCCAAAATATGTGGTCCAAATTTTAACTAAACCAAGACTTCTAGAAGTAGTTTTTCCCTAATCTTTTTGCCTCCATGAGTGATACTAACTTTCAGTAGCTTACTCTCTCTGTTTTCTAAAGGGGAAATAGATTTTGCCAACATTAGTAAGTCTTCATTATTAATAGTCATTGCTTGGAGCTTTCCCCCTGGCCAAATCACTGACTCAACGCTTCTTGTTTTAGAAAAAGGAAGTAGCTGAAAGGCACCTGCTAATGAGACTAAAGCAACACAGTGTGTGTATGTATGTGCTCGAGAGCTAAATCCCATCCTCGAAGTGGGTATGAAAACCCTCATATAGAAAGATGAGGCTCATTGTGTTTTAATTTTCTTAAAATGTTTAACTTTTATTTTCTCTTAGCTATGCTTTTTTACTATTGCCTGTAAAAAGCATCTGGTAAACAAATGAACTGTTACTATAATTAAAAGATTTATTTCCCATAGGTTCCTTGATTATCAAAATTATTTAAATTGGAATAGTCATCAATTTAGTCATGAAGTTCTGCAGTGTTGCATCAAGTTATGTATTGAAGAGATGGAAAGAGAATGTTGTAAGATGAGTGCATGGTGTGTTTCGCTTCAATGCAGACCTGTTTCTGAGTACAGCCTTTTCTAATCCAGCAGGGCAAGGTCTGTAGCCTTAAAGAAAGGCTTCAAACAAGGCAGGTTGCTTCACTCTTTTATTTATTTAATCGAACCTATAATTACAACACATTTATTAGATGTCGCTATGTGCCAGACCTTGTGCTAGAAAGTGGGGTTATAAACTAGGGAAAACCTGACATAAGGAGGTAGGATAAATTCTACATTAAAGGTAAGAGCAGAGAACTGTAGGAATGGAGGAAGCAATGACTAATTGCCTGTGGTCAAGAAAGGCTTAACCGGAGGAACTAACTCCACCCCGTGCCAAAACACACTTTGTGGTATGACAACCAGTTCCTATATTCTGATTCCTGACTGACCCAACTTTTGCTTCTGATCATTTCCTTTGGTTGGTCAGTCCACCTGAAGACTCTATTCTATTCATATTAAATTATTCTGTATATTCCTAGAATCTAGGCCAGGATTATGTATGTGCTGGACACATAATAGGTCCCCACTCAATGTTAGCTGAAAATGACTAAGGCTCATGGCTTCAGTAAGCTTCCAATATCACTCCTTTATGTATAGGCTAGACCTTCCTTTTTGTATTTAATCCCATGTTTCTCCTCAATTTTAACATTAATAGTAAATTATTTGTTGGAAATTTTGGTTCTCCACTTCCAGTCAGAGTCCTATACGTAATCAATGAATCCTGCGCTCCTGCTGCCCTGTTGTCTCCTCCTGATACCTGGCACACTGCTAAAGCCTCTTCATTGTCCTGAGTCTGTGGGTCTAAGAATGGGATTCTCTATTTAAATACCAAGATTGAAGGCATATGCCAGGCTAAAGTGGATTAAGTTCCCTAAAGGAGTAAAATGGATCACTGATGTGGTCAGGGCTTACTGAACACAGGTTATCATGCACTCTGCTATTTTCTAATCTTCTATCTCCTTTACTCCTGGCTAAGACTAGCAGTTTCCTCAAGAAGTATTTGATAGGGAACATTTCTCAGTAGGACCAAAAGTCCAGTATGAAAGCCCTAATATTCTAATATTGTCCATTCTTCCTGAGCATTCCATATGTTTACCATTCTTTCTCAAGTTTTCTTTTCTGCCCACTATATCATACGTTCCTTGAGGGCAGGGCCTTGGTGACTGCTGTATCCCCAGCCTCAAGGAAAGAAGCCGATGTACAGGGTTTCCCTGGTGGCGCAGTGGTTAAGAGTCCGCCTGCCGATGCAGGGGACACGGGTTCGTGCCCCGGTCTGGGAAGATCCCACATGCCGCGGAGCGGCTGGGCCCGTGAGCCATGGCCGCTGAGCCTGCGCGTCCGGAGCCTGTGCTCCGCGACGGGAGAGGCCACAGCAGTGAGAGGCCCGTGTACCGCAAAAAAAAACAAAAACAAACAAACAAAAAGAAGCAGATGTACATATGTGCTCAATAAACACTTGTGGATTGTGTGTCTGATTGCCAAGTTGCTGAACTTGGAAATCTCAAACTCTTTATTTCTTCAAAGATAATTCATACATCCTGAATAGATGGTGATGGTGATGATGATGATGAAGATAGCTATCATTTACTAAGTTAAAGTAGTTTACTAATTTTTTGCAGCATTAAAAAAGGAATAGCACCCAATGAGTTATGAATCTTGGTACCTACAATTTGTACAGTATACTCCTACAATGACTCTGAAGTTGACAATGTGACTTGCTTTGCCCAATAGGACATCAGCAAACATGATGCAAGAAGAGGCTTGATAAAGCACTTATGCACTGAGCCTTACCCTCTTGGAATACTGCTGCTGGTGAACAAGCCCAGGCTAATCTCCTTTAGGATGCAATACCATATGGAGGGAGACAGCACTTGGAGAGAGACCATCCCAGCCATTCTGGCCTTTCCAATTAACCCACTTAAGTCTCTAGACATGTGAGTGAGGCCATCCAGGACCAGCCAGCCCCAGCCAACATGTCAACTGATATAAATGCATGAATGAGCCCAGCCATTGCTCTATGGAGAGAAAAAAACTACCCAGGTGAGTCCAGCCCAAACTGCCAATCCACAGAATCATGAGCAAACAAACTTTAATCCACTAAGTCTTGGAGTGACTTGCTATACAACAATAAGTAATTGATACAGTTACTATGAGACACTGAGATGATTAATGTATTGTCTTAGTTCACTCACAGGATAACTCTCTACCTTATTATTATCTCTACCTTATAGATAAGGAACCTGACATTTAGAGAGGTTAAATGACTTGCCTAAATTGACATAGCTAGTAATGAGGGAGCACAGACGCAAACCCAGGTTGGCCTGATTATAGAGTCTAGTTCTTAACCTTTGCCCTGTATTGCTTTAGTGATGACCTTTGTCAATCTGGCCACATCTAAGGTCTATCTCCTCCTGCTTCCTTAAATAGACCTATCCTCCACTTGGCTCCTTGTGGGGCTTTTGCTTGCTTCAAGAAAAGATTATCTATCTTTGATACTTGAGATATTTTCATATGAAGAGAAAACTGAGATGAAGCGTTTGGGCAATTTATCTTACAAATGATCCCAGGATATTGCAGAGAGTACAAAGAGTTTAGACTTCTATTAATTTTGCAGTAGTTTTCTTTTATTGTTTTCAGTAGTTATAGAGTACTGTTAAATACCAGAAGCAAATAGGATCTTGTAGAGTAAATGGAATTATGCCAATACAAGTGACAGATTTAGCAAAATATTAAATATTTTTGTCTTAATGCTTTCAACGAACCTAATATTCATAACATAAATTGTGGTCTAAAAATCATGCAGTCTTCCAACACTTTTTTGCTATCAAAATCTTAGAGGATGTAAAGAAGCTGGGACTGTTCCTCTTTCTGAAATGCATTGGAGGAGGTAAGTTGAAATTATATCAGCACAAGAATTTTCATTTTGAAAACCAGGAGGATGTTTCAAGGTCTATGTGGGGGCATTCCCTAGGCTTCCTTATCAGGAGGCAGACAAGTTTTTTCTAAGAATATTACTAATCTGCAGAATAAGAAACTTCATTACCTAAGAGACTTTAGCAAATCAGTACAGTATTTAATTTCAAATTACAGGATCTGTCAGAGACAAAACCAAAGCCATCATTCCTAAAACCTTGGAGGCAATAGAAATCTTTGTAAAAATATCTCTCAGCAGGGAGATATAAATCAATAAAAACCATCCAGTGCTTGAAAGCTATTATTTGGGGATTTTCCCTAATGTGGGAAAGGCAAGGGTTCTGAAAGCCATTGGGAGAGCTATTGGCAATGATTATTAAGAAGAAATAATTATATATGTACTTATTTCCATCCAGTATATTATATTATAAGGCTGTAGGGAATGAGTTTTTCAGCCTTGGAAATGTGACATGAGTATTGTTAGATCTGTTTCAGTTTTATAATCTCAGAATATCTGGGGACATTAGAAGTTTAGCTAAACTAAAGCTTTTGTTTTTTCCATAGATCCCTGACCATTTAGTTACTCTTTAAACACTTCTGTTGTTTAGCACTGTTATCACCGCTTGATAAGCCAGTCCATTTCATTTTTGGAGAGACATTTTGTTGCAAATCTACTCCACTGAATAAACTCAAACTTTCACTTATATCTGCTTTTTGGAGTGTTTTTCAGTAAGCCAATTATTCTTCGGCAAGGGAGTCTTTTTATCATTTTAGACATCAGCCTCTGGATTTAAAGCATGAGAACATAATATTCCAGAAGTGGTCTCAACTGTGCTGATAGAAAATAGGCTAGGTTATGATTCTGTAACTAACAATCCTGAAATCTCAGTGGCTCATTCCACATGGCTGTTTTGGATTGGCTGGGAACTCCATGTTGTCACTGTCATCCTTGCTCTGGCACCCAGGCAGACAGGGCAGCCACTATGCACAGGTTGCTGGTCACAGTGGCAGAAGGAAATGAACACATGGTAAAACTCATAGTAGATCTTCTGCCTGAGGCTTGCCCTCTTGGCATAAGTAAGGGACATACCTTATTTCTGCTTACATTTTTTTTTTTTTGCCAAAGCAAACCATATGACCAGGACTGAATTCAATAGGACAGAAAAATGCATTTCTTTCACTTGCCCAGAAAGAGAGAGATAGAAGAAGAAGCAGGGTGTGGGGAGGGGAACATTTGTGAATTGCTCTATCACAGAATACAACTCATCTTAATAGGAATGTCAGAACATTGATGAACACAAAGATCATTTTTTAATTTTTTAAGCCCAGTTAAAATTTTGGCTTATATAGTTGCACTGTTGTGACACATTTGTTGGCATGAGTCAATGCACAAACATAAATTCCTAACAGGATACTAAACAATTGATTCTGTAAAACTTAAAAGATAGAATTTTACATTTATCTTTGTTAATTTCATCTTGTTTATTTCAGCATAGTGCTTATTTCCCTAATAGGTATCCCTTCCAACTTGCCATCAGTATAACCAGCAAGTCTATGATGCTTTCATTTAAATCAGAATAAAAATGTTGAAAAGGGCAGCTTTGATTGTGGAAACTTGTGATCTGTCACTAGTAATGACAACCTCAGAACAGGCTGGCATCAAATAATTAATCAATGTTCTCTTGGCATAATTGTTCAGCTGTTTGTGGATGCACATTATTTTTTTTTTTTTTTTTTTTTTTTTGCGGTACACGGGCCTCTCACTGCTGTGGCCTCTCCCGCTGCGGAGCACAGGCTCCGGATGCGCAGGCTCAGCAGCCATGGCTCACGGGCCCAGCCGCTCTGCGGCATGTGGGATCTTCCAGGACCGGGGCACGAACCCGTGTCCCCTGCATCGGCAGGCAGACTCTCAACCACTGCGCCACCAGGGAAGCCCTGTGGATGCACATTAAATGAACATTATCCAGCCCATATTTTCCATCTTAAAGAAAAGATGGCTGTTTCATTTTGATTTGCATATAATGGCACATGATAACACTTAACTTAGATGATTTAATATAAAGTGGGTTTGCTGCTTTTTTTCATCCCTTGGAATTTTTATTGGTATAACAACACATACCCATACATATTTCCAAAAAAATGTATGAAAAGTAACCTAATTAGATGTTCAGTAAAACATGTAATTTGAATCTAGTAAGAAAGCACCACTCATAAGGCAGATTTTTCAGGGAAAATATCTTAAGAAAAGCAAAGATTCCTGTGACCTTTGGCCAAGCCTTGTGAGAAACAGATCTGACAAACTTTATCTTTCAGTTTTGGTGTCAGGGAATCAGTAGCACCTTGAAAATAACCACAACAGGATAAAGGATGGGAGGAAAAAATAAACACTGTTAACAAAATAGTTTATTAAGGAAGGAAGTAAAATGAATTACACTGAACCAGTCATGTGCAGAATAAATATAGAAAAGCACATTTCCAGAGACACACTAGGAAAAAACCCAACCCAAATATACTGAAAGGAATCCAAGGATAGAAATAATAGCTAAGTGGGCTGAGATATTATCTATTGTTCAGAGGGAAAAAGCTCATATAGAAGGAAAAATGTTGAAAAGTAGAACTGAACACTAGGAGTGGGAAGAAACCACTTTGACCAAAATATGTATATATAGTAGTAGATCAGGCTCTTCAAATTCTACAGTGGTATGGGAAGGCTAACCATGCTTTTTAAGGAGTGATTTGGAGGAATTTTTGAAGTGTGTTAGAAAAGGAGTTACCAGTTTTTACAACAGCTGACGTGAACAGACAATTAAAAAGTTTAAGAAACAACTGTTAATTGGACTAAGTTTTGCATTGTTTTTCTTCTTTTGGGTAAAGGTACAGATACTCTTTGAGCCACAGGTTAAAAAGATTGTGTAATTGTTTATGTAATATTTCAAATAGACATAGGCCTTCACACTCCTTTAGACCAGGGTCAGCAAACCTTTTCTGCAAAGGGTCAGACAGTAAATATTTAGGTTTTTGAGGCATATGGTCTCTGTTGCAGCTACCCAACTCATCATAGCACAAAAGCAGCCAGAGATAATACATAAATGAATGAGTGTGCCTGGGTTCCAATAAAACTTTATTTAGAAAAGCAGGTGGGAAGCTGGATTTGGCCCAGGGACTGTAGTGTACCAATCCTGCTCTAGACAAGTTACTTCCAGATGGTGAAATAACTGATACCTGCCTTCTGTTCATCCAAAATAAACAGTCCTTACTGTCAATCCTGCTGACTTTATAATGTTGATTTGTCCTCAATGGAACAGGTGAGCTGAGCACTTTCAGAGAGTAAAATATCTTTTCTGAGATAGGCTGTCTGTTTTCTAGAGAGGGCTTCAATGTTCTAGACATGTGACTTAACACTTTACTTATTGGAAGTTTAAAAACTCTACCTTGTTTGTATTTCAATAAAAACTACTATAATTAGAGTTCCTAGGCTCTATGCTTACTGGAGTTTAACTCAGGGAAACACAATTCTCAAAATCATTTCAACTTGACATTTGGGTAACAGGGTTTAGTAATCTAGAGACTCCTATTAATCCAGTGGCACCAAAAGGACCTCAGGGTGTGGTTTCTTTCCTCAGTGAGTTTACAGAACTACCTAGGTAAAGTTACCTTTTGGTTTCTTGGAATAGCTTTGGGGTAGAATTTTGAGATAAACAGAACCAAATGGGACTGAGTTACTGTTCATCTTTTTACTAAGTGTCAGGGGCTAAAAATGTCACTATCTTGGCAGCTAAACTCGTCATTCCTTCCTTTGGATTATAGTATGCCAGGATTGACCAGTAGGAACAACCGTTCAATCTTTTCAAGTTTTGTCTTTATCTCTTGAAAAATCCTTGCTCATCAAGCTATTCAAAAGTAATGCTTCTGGGGACTTCCCTGATGGTCCAGTGGTAAAGAATCTGCCTTCTAATGCAGGGGACACAGGTTCGATCCCTCGTCGGGGGACTAAGATCCCACATGCCACAGGGCAACTAAGCCTGCGTGCCACAACTACTGATCCTGCGTGCCTCAACTAGAGAGGCTGCATGCCACAAACTACAGAGCCCATGCACTCTGGATCCCACGATCCACAACCAGAGAGAGAAAATCTGCACGCCACAACTAGAGAGAAGCTCAAGGGCCACAACGAAGAGCCCGTGTCGCAATGAAAGATCCCACATGCCTCAATGAAGATCCCACAGCGAAGACCCGATGCAGCCAAAAATAGTAAGAAAATAAATAAATTAAATAAATATATTAAAAAAATAAAAGCTATACTAAAAAAGTAATGCTTTTGTTTACATGACACTTGATAAAGTAGATTTGTCCCTACTAGCTCCCCTCCCTTTCCTTTTTCTGGAAAGGTCTTTTTATTCTTTTGGCTACCTTAAAAAAAAAAAAAAAAAACCCAAAACAGCAAAAACAAAACAATGACAAAAAGAAACCAAACAAACAAACAAAGAAACCCAGGCTCTGGGTGAAAGAGTGGTTAGAAAACACGATCTGTGTCTTCTTTGTCTTTGACTCCTACATGGCATCTAGCACAGTGCCTTGCACAAAATAGATGTTTAGTGAATGTTTTTTAGAAGCCTCCTAGAAGTGTTATGTCTTCAAATTCAATGAGATATCCATTTGTTTGGGAATGATTAATCACTAAGCATTCAGCAGCATACTCATAATTCTATATTTATTTCCCAACAGAATTCCGATACCATAACCAGCCTAGATGGTTCTCACTGCATTTGATATATACTGGTATAAGAGGAACTTTTTCTTCTCTTTTCTAGATATTGGCCTTCTAAAACTCCTTTTAATCCCTAAATAATAACATAATGTGTTCTTATGAAAATATACTTGGAGACCATAATGATCCAAAAAGTAAACAAAGTCTTGCAAAATTTGAGAATTGAAGGAGAAAAAGGTCAAGGAATGGACTTTTGTAAATGTCTGAAATTTGATGAATAGAGAAATATCTAGAAATAGCTCCATTTTCTTTCTTATGACTAATTTGATTAAATTTGACCAAATCCCTTACACTGTACTGTTGTGATAATTTGCATTTTGGTTTTTATGTTTTCAGAAGTGGCAAAGCTGAAGGTTACTCTGGTAGGCTTCTTCTATTCAGGAATGTTTTGTTCTAAAAAAAACATAATATAGAAGAACAAATTTTACAAAATAATAAATAATGGGATGGTTATTCACCTAACAAGGGCATTCTTGCTTTGCAAAACAACTCCCTGCAGGGTTTCTGTAAAAATACTATCCTTCTCTTGTGCCTCTCTGGTACTACACATTTGTTTATTGACAGTTTCTTGCTAAATGATGGAAGAGGAAGCTGGGTAGAGAAAATCTGGCTAAATTATTATGAGACTGTCAATTGAAGATCAATCTAATAAGAGATGACTTTAAAGCAATAAGCAATTAAAAGGAAAATATTTATTTTTCATTTACCCTTCAGAAACACCATTATGGTATAAATAAAGACATGGTATTACTCTGCTTCCACACCAGACTTCATGGCCCCTTAGTTTGTCAGTGCTAGTTTGGGTGCTGGTTTTGAGTGAAAGTGAAATAATAAATACCTTACATGCTAGCAGTAAAGGATTATCTACTGCTCACAGCAACAAGAAGTGCTTGTTTTTAGACTAACATTATCTCTAAAAGATGGAGAATAGATAAAATAAGATTTGCTATTCAAGTTGACTAGACCCTGTCTCCTAGAATTTCCTTTGACCACTAGAATTCTGTAGAAAGTTTCTTTTCTTTTTTTTTTTTGCATTACGTGGGCCTGTCACTGTTGTGGCCTCTCCCATTGTGGAGCACAGGCTCCGGACGCGCAGGCTCAGTGGCCATGGTTCACGGGCCCAGCCGCTCTGCAGCATGTGGGATCCTCCTGGACCGGGTCACAAACCCATGTCCCCTGCATCCGCAGGAGGACTCTCAACCACTGCGCCACCAGGGAAGCCCGAAAGTTTCACATTTGAAAAAAATTTTGTAAAATTCCTTGCAAAGGATTATTTCATCTCATTATTGTCTTTTCTACTTAAAGATCTATTTTTAAGAAATTAGCATGAGTGAGATTAACTGAAGGAAACAAAGTAGTTAATTAACAGAAAAAGTATTATTTCTATCAACTAATATTTTCATTCTTTTTATATTACCCACGTTTGGTCTCCAGATGTATAGCTGTGATAAACCAATGGGTTTTGAAAGAGTAAATAATTTAAAGTGGGTAAAAGGAAACATAACTCAAGACTAAAACAATTCAAAAAGAAAAATATAATATTCCCTAAGATAACTGCTTTCCTTTTTTCTTCTTCTAATTTATGGTAAATGGGTTTCTCTGAACACAGTGATTTGCAGTGCATCTTTGTTTCTTGGCACCTGAGGTTATGCTTAGGTAAGATCTTGAGGAAGGAAGAGAAGGCAAAGGGAAGTATCAGCTAGCCATTAATTTGATGCCTTTTAGAAGATCATTGTTATTTTAAAAGTGCCAGATTCACATAAGATAGAATCTTAGACCTAATGTCCTGCTGAAAACAGGCAAGAAGAGCTAGAAATTATGAGCTCTTTATACAGGGAGGAATGTTTGGCAACTTATGGTTGATGTGGTAAAAATTCCAAGAGGAAGAGATAGCAGTAGTGAAATATGTGCTAAATGCCATCCCCTCCCATCTCCCCTATCTTTTATCTTCAATTTCTTCCTCTATGTGGAATTCTTCCTTTTAATCTATAAACATATTCAGGCCTCTCCTACCTGCAAAATTACCCTCCCTTGATCCTGAATTCCAATTTAAGTTACTACCTTGTTTTTTTCTCTTTTCCTGTGGGCTAAGCTTCTGGAGAGACAAGTCTTTATTCAGTCTGTATTATCTTACCTCTCCACCTCATTGCATCTATCTCTCTCATTCCTTAGCCTGGGAATTATTTCTGCAATTGCCAAATCTAGTGGGCCCTTTCAGTTGCCTCTCCTGTTAACATAGAGGCATGTGCTGCCTCATATTAAATCTATCCCACTGCCAGATTGATTAGTTATTTGCACTTTTCTTTCCACAGAATGTATGTCCTGGGAGGGCCAAGACATTTAATCTGAAACCTTAAGATGATCCTAGTGCCTGACCCACATAGGTGCTTAAGAAATGTTTGTTAAATAAACAGATTTTCCCTATTGGACTGCAAATGATTTTCAGGAATGTGGGAGTAACAGGGCATTCATACAGACTTGTATTATTGTTGGTTTGTTTAAATGATGTGGCCTGTCTTCCCACATGGTTTGGGTTTGAGGGACTCATTTCCTGTTTCTTTTAAATGGTTTCTTACTCTGAAACCCTCCTGCAAGTTCAGTCCCCTCTCTCGGAGGTCTCAGGCCTTCAGGAGGCCTCATGTTCAGGTCTGGCGGTGATGTACATTCCATTGTTTGCTTAGCCACCTGGGTGGTTCCCCTTTTGAGGGGGGGAGGGGTTAGCAGCTGCAAGAAAACCCTGGGGAACCCAAATGTGGCCTCCACATCCAGGCAACTGGGGCTGGCTCCGGTGCAACAATGGCCAGGAACTTCTAAAAGAGCAGTTGCTACACAGCTTTCCTAGCTAGCATTCTCATCAGATGTGTCCCTCGCTCTACTTATGTTTTTAAAATTATTATAAATCAATATAACCATAGTCTAAAATTCTGGAATATTAAAGGAAAAAATTGTTCCTCTTGTCTTCATACAGGGATACTTCTTTTTATTTTATAAATTTATTTATCTTATAATTTTATTTTTTTATTGTTTCTGGCTGCGGTGGGTCTTTGTTGCTGCTTCGTTGCTTTTCTCTAGTTGCAGCGAGCGGGGGCTACTCTTTGTTGCAGTGCGCAGGCTTCTCATTGCCGTGGCTTCCCTTGTTGCAGAGCACGGGCTCTAGGCACGAGGGCTTCAATAGTTGTGGCACGTGGGCTCAGTAATTGTGGCTCGAGGGAGCTGGAGTGCAGGCTCAGTAGCTGTGGCGCACGGGCTTAGTTGCTCCACAGCATCTGGGATCTTCCTGGGCCAGGGCTCAAACCTCTGTCCCCTGCATTGGCAGGCAGATTCTTAACCACTGCGCCACCAGGGAAGCCCAACAGGGATACTTTTTATGTAGCCCTCAATAATCCTTTTCATAGTCATTAAAAAAATATGGTTGTAATCGGAGTGTTTCCTTTTTTTGCTTAATGTTGTGTAGCAACATTCTTCTCTGTTGCCACACAATCCTATAAATCATTATTTTAAACCAGGCCACTTTATACATTACAATGAAGAATTTGGTCCCGCTGTCATCCTTGAGGCTGGTGAGCCAGGGAATTCCCATGATGCCAAGTAATCAGGCAGTTTCCTACAGCAGCTTCTCCCTATGTTCTGTGTTTCTACAAGTAGAGGTAAAGGCTATCGCATGGGTCAGATTGCTTTTCTGCAGCAAAATTCACACAATTTTACCTAGTTATTCCAGCCTCAAGAGAGAATTATATATGCAGATAGAATTTAATGTATCATTATATTCACTTTAGTGCTATTTTTAATATTTATAACATTAAAAAATCAGTAACAATCTAAAATACCCAGCAGTAGAGGAATGGCCAAGTAAGAACATAATACAATAATCTGAGACTGAATATATGCAGAAGTCAAAAAAGAGAGAAGTAGATGAACATTTCCATGTAGGTCAATCAGCAAGGCATGTGTTAAATTAACTCCAGATGAGGTTTGAATTGTTCAGAAAACAAAGGCAAGTTCATTTGAAATGACTTGGGAAATGTTGAGGAGAGGTTAAGAATCATTTCCACAAGACACAGCTGGGCCAATCTGATGTGGGTGAGAAAGAGAATACCCATGATGCTCCTTGTCACTACAGCGTCTTTCCTAGATACTCTCTTAGTTCTGTGGTCAAAACCTGTGTTTGCTCTTATGTACATAGCATATTTTCTGCTCCCTCCCACGATGAACTCCAAGTTGGGTATGTCAAAGAGGAACACTTTAAGTGTTTTTTTTTTTTTTTCCCTTTTATGGGAGGGTGGAGCTTCTAAGAAGCAGAACACCTCTGCACCCTGGTGCAGCCAGAAGCTACTATTGAATCTCATCAAAACATGACTCCTGAGATTATAGTGCCTTCTGCATTAAAGCAGCTCTTTAATGTAGAGACTCTCAGCCATAAAAATGAACGAAATAATGCCATTTGCAGTGACATAGATGGCCCTAGAGATTGTCATACTGAGTGAAGTCAGACAGAAAGACAAATATCATATGATATTGCTTATATGCAGAATCTAAAACAATGGTACAAAAGAACTTTATAAAATAGAAATAGAGTCCCAGATGTAGAAAACAAACTTATGGTTACCAAGGGGGAAAAGGTGGGGAGGGATAAATTGGGAGATTGGGATTGACATAAATACAATACTATATATAAAATAGATAACTAATAAGAACCTACTGTATAACACAGGGAACTCTATTCAATACTCTGCAATGACCTATATAGGAAAATAATCTAAAAAAGAGTGTATATATGTATATGTATAACTGATTCACTTTGCTGTACAGCAGAAACTAACACAACATTGTAAATCAACTATACTCCAATAAAAATTATTTTAAAAAATACAGAGACTACCTATACATTTGGAAGTTGTAAAAAAGGACTAGTATTTGCTACCCTAAGGAAGAAGAATATTTATTTATTGAGTGTGGTGAAGTCATTAGTGCTTGTCACCATGTATTTTCAGCCCCCCTCCTCCCCCATTCTAGGCACATGGTAGGACTGTACTTCTTGGCCTTATTGTAGTTGGGTTGTGAGATGGGAGGGAGTGTATTAGTTCTGGCTGATGAGTTATAAGGGAAAGTGATGCGTGTCACTCCCAGGCTGAGCATTTTATTACCAGAATAATTACCTTCCAATGCTCTCTTGTCCCCTATGCCATGACAACTGGCAAGGTTTGAGATCACAGATACTTCATCAGTGAAGAGAAATGGAACAGAACTTCCAGCTAACTTGGAATGGACATATATAGAGAGTGAGTGAGAAATAAATCTATGTTGTTAGAATTAAGATTTTTTTAAACCTAGTCTACAGAAATTCATACAAATGCTGACTGTAGGATAAATAATACAGTGAACAATTTACATGGAAAATCTCATTTAATCCTCATAACAACCAAATGAGGTAGCTGTTCTTATTTTCTCCAGTTTATAGATGAGGAAACTGAGGTTTATCGTGTTTAAATAAATTTCCCAAAGTCTAATCTCTTGGAAATAGCAGATCTGGACTTGAACCCAAGTTTTCTTTGACACAGCACACTGAGACACTGTCCTAAGTTTACAGAGCTTTGCTTAAAAGATAAAATCACAAGGCTGCTCACAATAGGTAGTGACTATTAACTTACACTATTTTGCATTCTGAAAGGGGAGTTTCACTGTTACATTAGTAAATCCTCAAAAGGGTCGTCTTTCTTTCCAAGTGGGACTGGATGAAGCAGCTTCTTCCTCCTATAGCCCTCAGGCCTGCCAGTGTGGCCTCTTTCAGAAGCACAAAGACCTATGTCTGGCTGGAGCTTCCCAGGCTTCCAACTCCAGATGTCTGTGCCCAGGGTTTGATCTTGTGTGTTTGTCCATAAAGTTTCAGTAAAGCCTAGTGTGCAAGAGATCAGGCCCAGGCATCAGACTGCCCTGCTTGCCCACTTAACATCCTTGTGATCTTGTTACAGTTAACCTCTTTCAGCCTTGATTTCTTTTTCTGTAAAATGAGAGTAAGATTAATAGTAAGCCTCAGAGGTTACAGTGAGGATTAAATAAGGTAATGTATGTCAAGTGCTTAGAATAGTGCCTGGGACGCCACAGCACGCTTTCTCTTTCTCTGTGTGTTTACTGATTCATTTGTACCTTCACAAATAACCACTGCAAAGTAACCCAGTCACCATTTGAAGATGCTGAAGGTTTTCTCCAGCGAGAGGAAAGGAGTCTTAAAGTGGTGAGTAAACTAGTTTTTATTTTGTTGTGTTTTTTAACCACATCAAGGCTGCAGTATTTTACTTTAAGGAGGGAGGTCAGCAATGTTCAAAATGCAGGGAGTAAAAGAAACACAGGGAGTGTTCTTTCCGAAAATACTTGAAGATTCTCTTCTAATCCTCATTTCAAACCTGGGTTCTCACCTTTCCCCCACCAACTCAAAGGGAGGCCCTTTCTGACACAGAGGAAAAAAGAAGACATCAAATATATTTTTTTGAACAATAATTTTTCTTGGGAGTTTTTCTTGTTGAAAATTATTTTTAGTGTTATTTTGCAAGTTTGCTTGAGGGCAATTTTTACTAAGATGAACCAGCTTCCTTTTGAGGGTGGGCAAGTCATTTCCCCTCCCAGATCTTATCTGCTTCTTATCTGTGAAATGAATGGATTAGGGTTGATAAGTCTTCCTATATCTGGTGTTCTTTGATTCTGCCATTCCCTGTTTCATCTACATCATAGGAATGTGGATCTGGAGCCTGTTTTTGCTTTAGATTGTGGACTAGGAGTCAAGCCCTAGCTCCCCACCCCCGCCCCTCCTCCAGCTGCCTGGGAGTTAAGTGAGGCTGCAACCCTTTTATTTGACTTTAGAGCTCTCTGTGGTATTAACCTGTTGTTGGTCTAATGTGGGGCAGAGGAAATATGCTTGATGGCTGTAAACTGGGGCGGCGAACAAGTGCGTTCTCTTTTCTGTTTTTCTTTTTCCCAGGAGTGAGATGGGGGAGGAAAAACAGTGGTCTTTGTTGTGAAGCCACAGTCCCAAACTTCAACCTAGAGGAATGTTTAAGTTCTGAAAAAAGTTAACGGAGAAGGTTTGCAATTATGTACTTAGTCACAACAAGAGGGTAAGAACTTTCAAGGCAGTGGATTGAAGAGACACAAAAGTCAGGAAGTGACCCTTTCGTCGGGATTTCAGAGGCCGCGGACGAGAAACAAAGTCCTCTCACAACTCGGAGAACTTCGGGCCGTACCATCCAGAGGGGCAGGGGGTGGCGGAGCCGGGGAAAGGGCCGTGGAAACTGACATCTTGGTTCTCAACGAGCCGTGAGTAAACTCAGCATTTCCACCCTGAAAAGACTCAGTGTCCGCAGATCCCACGCCCTGAAATGAAAACGGGGTTCGGCGGATCCTCCTTGCGAAGCCTGCCGAAACAGAAGCCGGGGTGGCCCTGGCCAGAGCCGGCCTCCTGAATTGGGGTCTGTGCGCGCCCGCCCGGGCCGCGCGCCCGGGTCTCTGGATGGCCTGCCGGGGCCAGCCCATCTGCGGCCGCGCGGCCGGGAGGAAGCCGGCCCCGGGGATGAATGGGGCTTTGTTCGCCGGCAGCCGCGGCTGCCCTCGGCAGGCCCGGCCCGCACAACGGAGGCTGTATGCGAGCGGAATGGAAATGAGCCTGCGGGCCTCCCGAAGGAGCCCCGTCCCCTTCCCTTCGCTGAGCGGAGGAATGCTGGCAAGCCGGAAAGGAGCCCTCGCTGGGAACGCTTCTCTTGCGGATCTGAAACCCCATTGAGAAGAGCCCTTTGATGCAATTAAAGCGCATTTCATTGCAGGCCTGGGAGGAGCGAAGGCCCGTCCAGCTTTTTTTCTGTCTCGAGCGTGTTTGTGTGTGCACCTTTGTGGGGCGGGCGACTTAGCAGGCGGGAACTGGAGCCCCGTCTCTCGCAGACGTTCTGTAACATCGTAAAGGCGCACCCATAAACAGATTGGTTTTCACCGTGGGTGGAACCCAATTTGGACAAGATCCAGGCCGACCTGCAGGCCGGAGTTCCTGCTTTGAAAGGCTCTTTGGTACGACTCACAGCACCTGCCCTGCTGTAAAGGTTTAGGCGGACAAGAAATTGCGTTTGGAGGAGGTAGTTTTTCTGAGGTCATTTCTCCTGGTTTTCCATTTTCTCAGAGGTGGAGTGGGCTATGCCGCAGGTCCAGAACTGATCACAGTAAAATGATGTAACCTGAAAACTTTGACATTCTTGGATGCGACAGTTATTTGATACTAGAATTATTCTCTAAGATTTCCCTGCTTCCTCTATTGAGACAACTGTGTGGCCCCAGAGAACCCATATAGCCTCTCTGAGTTTACTATTTTTCATCTGTTAAAATGAACATAAAAAGGCCAGATAACTGATACCATAAAGCTCTGGGTGCTGGTGGAATTCTTTCTAAATTGGAGGTGAGCACCTTATCTCCTGGCACATGTGGAAGATGTATGGGACTGGAACTGACGTAAACGTCGATATAAAAATATCGTACAGTTCCTGTTCTGTTGACTTTGTACCACTTATTACTAGGGTTAATAGTCTAATGTCTGTTTCCACTAGAATATATCTCCTTGAGGACAGGAACTGTCTTTTATTCTGGCATCCCCTGTCCCCAGAGTAGTCCCTGACCATAGTAAGTGGGCAACAAAGTGGTATAATAAAGAATACTAACTTACTGCCGTTTTCTGTCACTTAAAATGTAAACAAGGAATAGGAGGAGCTCAGTGGGTACTGGGGATCCTTGGCTAAGTAGAAGTTTGAAGGAAACGACAGGAAAACATTCTGAGCTCACAAACAGGCTGCAAATGTTATCTGAAATGACCCAAGGCAGAGTGGGGTACTGATGTGGAGGAGTCATTCTTTTTCCCTGAGTGGATAGTTAATACTGGCAAACTTGAATCACGTTTTATATTTGCAAAGGGGTGTACATAGTTGATCATTCATTCTTTAAACATGGCATGGATATGGGACAGTAAGACACAGTGGCTATGTGTGATGGCCATCATTGTTTCTTATATATTGATCTAAATACGTCTCCATGGTTCTTGTTATGTTGGGCCTTTTTTTCTTTTTTTTGTGGTACGCAGGCCTCTCACTGTTGTGGCCTCTCCCGTTGCGGAGCACAGGCTCCGGACGCGCAGGCTCAGCGGCCATGGCTCACGGGCCCAGCCGCTCCGCGGCATGTGGGATCTTCCCGGACCGGGGCACGAACCCGTGTCCCCTGTATCGGCAGGCGGATTCTCAACCACTGCGCCACCAGGGAAGCCCTGATGGGCCTTCTTTAGACCTCTAACTTGAGTGTTTTCCTCTGACGGCTTGAATACATGAATATTTTTCCCATTCAGTAAAAACCAGTACATTTTTGCATCCAAATGAGGAAGCTCATAAATGAGACAGTAGAGGACATCCTACTCCAAATACATCTCCAGGTATCTGCAGGAAATACCACTGAAGTAACATTGACATAAACAAATGGATGTTTCCCTCATCTCCCCAAACTTCCTTAACACACACACACACACACACACACACACCCCGATCAGGACAGTGAGAAATATAAAGTTCAGTTTAAAGACAGAAAGTCAGTAATTCCTTGTTTGTGTCAGGGTACAGTATGCCCAACATACTTTATTTCTTGTCATGTGGCCCTGCCTGGCTGTTATTCTGGGTTGCATTTTGTCTTGATGTGGATATCATCCCTGAGAGTTGAGACTTTTCAGGCTGTTCCTTACTGTCTATTTAGCCAGGTGGGCAACAACCCACATCAAATCCCACATATGAAATGATTCTAGGATAGAACAAAAGTTATATACAGTATCCGTAGCAGTGTCCCTCACTTTACAGAACTCCTGAATTTTCTCCAAATTATTAAGTATTTCTGTTTCCTTCTGATTTACAGTATTTCTTTTAGAGCAGCTTTATCCTTATTTCAGATTGGGTCATTAATAAGGAGTAACTTGGATCAACCTACCTGACTCTACCAGATAATTAATGATCCAAATGGATCCTTGAAGGCCAGAATGGGAGGTTCTTATCTGATTACATTGATAGAGTAAAAAATGCCATGTGAACAGTCATGTCTCATACATTTAGATGTATTTAGTTTTTAAAGGACTATACCTGTTTATTTGGAAATCCTCAGGATTTGGTAATACCTTTTATTTTAAAAACCTAGAACTGCACATGCCTAGAAATAGTTGGTGAGGTTGAAGTTTGCAGAGATAAATAACTGAAGAGAAGAAAGCAAAAACTATCATTCCCTAGTGCAGATTAAGAAATTATTTCAGAGAGGTAAAAGTGGCTTGTCTATGGTCACAAACTGTGGAATTACAAACACGTCTCTATTCTCTTGATTTGCAAGATAGTCATTACAGTCTCTGGTGTTTTAATGCTAGGGAAGCCTGCACTTTAGACAGTGACCAGATCCTGGATCCCAAAGGACATATGAAAGCTAGTTCATCTAATCTGTTAGATTGGAGTAGCTATATCACATACTGCCTTTCCACTTTTGAAAGATGTAAATTATTAGCTCAACTTCCCTTTTTTTCAGTCTTGTTATTTGTCCAGCAGCCAGAAAAATGAAGAGAAGACCTCTCCTTTATTTACCACATGATCCATGGCACTCTTAGCTAGTGCACTCTAGAAGTTAGGGTGGAGACTTTTATTTGTCCTGCTTTTTTGGCAATAAAAGGGGAGGGGATGCCTCATTCAGCCAGTCTTTGGCTCCTAAGAAACCAAAAAGCAATACTATTCACTAGTCTCTAGGCTACTAAGTGCCAGAGTGGCCTGTGTTGACTCAAATTCGCATCCTTGCAGCTAGGTGGGGCTCTCTAGAGCTGTTAGTCCTGTGAGGTTGCCAGGGCAACTTAAATCTGAGCTTGGAAGGCTTCAAGAAGTACAAAGAGGAGACTACAGGGCACATTACAACTTACAGGCATGTGTTCAATAACATGTCATCTTTTGGTAATGGAGCTTTTATTTTTATTTTATTTTGTGGGATTGAAAGATCAGAAGCCGGAAATTAGCTGGGGAGGATAAAGAAAAGGAAAAATTAAGGTGTGGGGGGGCACTATTTCTGTTCCTTATGTAGGCAATGGTTAAACAAGGAGAACATCTGGTCCTGGAGTGGGTCTCTGCAGCACTGCTTTTAGTTACCCCATCATTTGGTCTCATGCTAAATTAGTGACTGTGGGAGCAGCTCAGCTCCCCATACCAACAGGCCCAGAAAGCTCCACTTAGCCTGCCACATAGTCAGAGGGGAAACATGGAGCTTCCGGTTTCATATTTAAACCAGGGATTGACTCATAATTGTAGCTGTCAGGAGGGTGATGGAGACATTATGTAATCTGGTTCTTATGGCGATGTGTGTTTAAGGTTTCTGCTCTGTAAATTCCAGAGGAAATTTCAAGTCCATTGAGAGAGAGCTCGCTGGCTGCTCTGTGGTGTGCCCTGCAGGATAATGACAGTGCTATTAAAGGTTCCTCAGTCTGCCTGAATCCAAACATGAATGAATTTCCCCCTGAAAGGCCCTCCTGTTTTTCCATAGACTTTTAAATGTGGATGAGGTTAGGCAAAATTTGGTAAGCTGCGAGGAGGCAGTATGTTGGCCCAGCAGGGAAATTTAATAATGACAAGCTGTTCAGGTCCACACGTATTTTTTTCTGGACCACATAGTTCCCCTATCATTTACAGACTTAGAGATTCCGGAAGTGGACACCAGTTGCTCCTAGAAACAAAGCACTGGGGCTGTGGATCATTTGTTCCTTTTTAATTCTGCTTGTTACTTGCCTCTTGGAGGCCTCTGAGCTGCTATAAGTGTGCAGGGTGTCCAGGGAAGGCTTGAGACAGACCCAGTGTTTGCTGCCATGGGGTATAAAAAAAGTCAGAGGAAGCTGTTTAATTTTAACCTTAAAGGAATGTGTTTTCAACACTTTTGCTGGAGGCAGACTTCTGTTTTCATTTGATTGTTCTCTGAATTCAGTTAGTTTTACTTGCATGATAAGAAGGATTCATTAGATAGAGAACAGTATTCACATTAGGAGAATA
This sequence comes from Kogia breviceps, assembly GCF_026419965.1. NCBI lineage: Eukaryota > Metazoa > Chordata > Mammalia > Artiodactyla > Physeteridae > Kogia > Kogia breviceps. The sequence continues at coordinate 82,207,091 of NC_081312.1, read as the reverse complement.
ATAGTAAAGACTAAATAAAAGCTTGAAAGGTGAATTGAGAAGGGGTTTGTTTGCTCGTGGGGAGTAATGGTGGTGAGGAGTGGGGAGGATGGAACCCTCTGTCACTCTCTGGTTGCTGGTCTGGCTGGTCCAGAGTTCTCACCTCTGCTTCTTCACCTTTCCTTCCTCACTTGGAGAGTTTTCCAGGCTACCAGTACTTGGGGTTCTTTGCCTGCCTCTTCATGCCGGTCAAAGACAATGGTAGTTATAAAGTAGCTTTAGCCAAAATTAATAACTAAATGTGTGAAAATGTGTATGTCATTATCATCATTTGTATTGTAACTGACTGTCGTAAAGTATTTTTTCTAGAAAAATGAGCAATTTGGACAACTGGATATTTGCTCTTTGGTCTGTGGAATGTGTTATTGGGAATGGGTAATTTTTGCTTTTCATGAAGAAAGGCATTTTAATTAAAAATTATATAATAAAATACTATTATGTTAATATGTTTAATAAAACATAAGAATATGTTTAATATACTTGTGTATTTGTATACACATAGAAATGTATATTTAGGACTTCCCTGGTGGTGCAGTGGTTACGAATCCTCCTGCCAATGCAGGGGACACCGGTTCGAGCCCTGGTCCGGGAGGATCCCACATGTGGTGAAACAACTAAGCCCATATGCCACAACTACTGAGCCTGCACTCTAGAGTCCGCGAGCCACAATTACTGAGCCCGCATGCCTAAAGCCCATGCTTCACAACAACAGAAGCCACCACAATGAGAAGCCCACGCACCACAATGAAGAGTAGCCCCCGCTCGCTGCCAACTAGACAAAGCCCACACACAGCAACGAAGATCCAATGCAGCCAAAAATAAATAAATTAATTTTAAAAAAATTTAAAAGAAATGTATATTTAAAGGAACAATGAAAAGTTTCCCCATTCTTTCACAGTCTCAGACGGTGAAATCTTTATTAGGAAACAGTGACAGTGTAATGACTTGATTTCTTCTCTCCCATGAGAATGAAGTTTCATATGAGTATTATACAGTCACCATAGCTTGGGACATTATCATATGACTGCTGGATGATGCAGGGATGGATAATTTCATGAGCTGTCTTGCCTAGGTTTGTTCATTTTCCTAGTCATTGAAATGAAAAGACTTGATGTGATTCCTGTTGAGATACTTCCAGGGGCAGCCGTCCTTGTAATGAATTCTCTCCATCAGAAAATTAGGTACTGATTTGTCTGTTTTTATTTTCCCTGTACTAGAACTTACAGATGGACTAGGGATTTCTCTTCCAATTTAGGGCCATCAGCTTATAGAAAACAATAATTGAAGACAACAAAGCAGTATTATCCTGGAGTTTGAGCAAGTTAAGCTGAGCATTGGATCTATTCACCAACAGGACATTTTCCCTTCCTTGCCTCTTCTGACTTCTCTATCCAAACCTAGGCATTCATCATTGAGGATGAGGGACTAATCAGAAGGGATAATTGCCAAGTTAATACATTACCTTTGATTAAAAATAATCATCTTTATTCCATGACACTTAATTCAGAGAGAAAATGGTTAAATGTAAATAACTTGAGATTTGCTTTTCTCCAAACTTTGCAAACTAGAGTTAACCCAAGTGTTTCAAGTTTTCCCAAAACTCTTTGAGAACTTCAGTTGTCCCACACCTAAATTTCAAATTCCTTATCTAGATTTTCAAGGCCCACTACAATCTGGCTCCAATTTACCCTTCTAACTTTATTTCCTACTACTCCCAACCCTCCCTTCTGTGTTTCCCACTTATCCTCACATGCCCATGCTCCTGCTAATCTAAATGACTCCATGTTTTCGAAGCTGCTTTCTTTAGACACTATCTTCAAGCCCCACAAAGGCTCCCTTTATTATCCCCAACCAGAAGAAACGATCTCTAACTGAACTCCCATAGCACTTGATCTACAGATTCTCCAATGGCATCTGAATGGTACATAGATTTATGCTCATGTCTCACCCATTTATTTCCTGTAAGTTCCTTGAGGGCGGAATCTATGTTTGATTCATGTTGTGCCCGCGGACTGCCTTACACTCTGCTTACCCATGATAGAAATTCCACAGATGTTTGTAGAAGGAATGAATAATATCTAGCTACAACATTCAACATAGCTGAATTTCTCCTGAAGTCTGGACAAGAGAGAACTACATGTTCTGTTTTTTGTTTTTTTTTTGCAATATGTAGATGGGATTTTGACTCCTTTCACAGATGACACCATTGATTCTCCCTAAATTGGATGGACTCAGTGCCCACTTCCCATCCTCAGAACGCAGCAGGACTCAGAACCTAGTGCTGGGGCATGGCAAACCATGTCAGGTAATGGGGAATTGTTTGTTTCTATTACTGGGATAGAGATGAGGTGAAGGAAGATGTGTGTAAATTCATTTGCTAGACAAGGAGCAGGTCTGTGGCCAAGTGTTTAAAAATTTTTTAACAGAATTACCATGAGATCTACTGTTGTTTATGGTCTTTTATCATCTTTCCTTTCCTTTCCTTCTCGTCTCATTTGTCACCTCTGGCCAGTTACTTTTAATTGAATGGGGCTCTGGAATTATGGGTTAAGACAGGAGACTTGGATTCCAGAGTTGGCTCTGCCACTGGCTGTGTGGTTTAGGAAAAGTCTAAATACGAATTAATTTGCTCATGTGTAAAATGTAGGTAATAAACACCTACCTTTTCCACAGTGGTGTTCTGAGGATCCAGAGGAAAAGTTTACAAGAAACAATATTGAAAAGTACGGTGTTTTACATTTGTAAGGGATTATTATCATAAAAATTAATAATACTGGAGGCTTCCTTTTGGGATACCTATTAAATCACTATTCCCATTTGGACCACTGTTATTTAATATGTCTAATTAGGCAATGTAGAGGCATTTGGAATTTTGGCTCTGCCATTTGCTAGCTCTGTGACTCCAGGCAAGTCATGGACCCTCACCCAAATCTCATTTTTCTCAATTGAAAATGGGGATGAAGTAACTAGCTCAGACTGTAGTGAGAATTATTAGTGTGGCAGCTTTGTCATATGTTAATGTGGCTAGGTTGAATTATGTTTCTGAGAAATCCCTTCTCTGAATGTGTCTGGTTGGGACGGGCCACAAAAGACATGTTTTCGATAGGTTTGGAGGTTGAAAGTGAAACAGAATGTCAGGGCAGGCACTCTGGTAGCTCACACTGGCAGACATTGTTGCTATCTGTTGGCTTACCTCATTGGCACCAGGCAGCAGCCACCTTCCTGGGGATCCTCCGTAAAGTTCTCTGCCTCTTGGGCCACATGTGTATTTAGTTCTGTGACAAAGGTCCCCGGCTTCTTCAGGCAGGATGTCTACATCATCAAGATTAGAGGCAGCTATCACTGACAAGGGTTCCAGTCTGTCCCTGCCCTTGTGGGTCCCAGATTGTACTTGCTTACCCCGACGTTCTATCTTACCTTCTTATTCTGATGACCTGCCCTGTGGACTTCAAGCTCCAGCCTCAGACAAAAGACTAACAGAGATTGTTTGACTGGCCCCCACCATTGTGTAAGGTTCCTGTAATGTCCACTCCTTTCCACCACCAAAATTCAAACACACACACATACACACACTCCCTTCTAATGCTGTGGTCATTATTATAGTCATCCAGATGTCAGAGACTAGGTAGGATTGTCCCAAAGGCCTCATCCATTCCCTGTAGAAGCCCAAACTTCTTTCTAGGATTTCTCCAAATTCTTGTGGAGTTTATATTTTCATGATCACTCTGGCTCACCAAACCCTTCCCAATTTGTACAAAAGACTTATTTATTCATACAAAGCACGTGTAAGTATAATTGGCTTTACTACAGATTTTGGTGGCATGAGCAGGCCAAAGAAGGGTTCATGTTGCAACAAAACAGATAATTTCTAGTTAAATTTCATGCATCCCTATATGTAAAATGTTTTTGCACCAATGTATCCTTAGAGAATATGTCCAGTTCCCTCACCCTGTAAAATCCCTAAGCCTCACGACAGCTCCTTGGATCCTCCCTCCTTCTTCCCATTTTTCTCCCAATCCCCGTCTTGTTTGCAAATGCAGAGCAGCTTAACTAGCTCTCCTTTCTTCTTTGCTCAAATTATTGTAGACACATATCCATGCCCTTAGGATCTCACTTTCTATTCCTAAAGGCTATTTTTCCAAGAGGAAAGCTGTTGCAGTTGTTAAGAAAATAAAAATTTTATCTGGTTACAACCATAACAAGAGCAAGAGGCATATTTTTAACACTTACTGTGATCCAGCCTCCAAGAGCTCTTTATACATCTTATCTCATCTGATCTCCATAACAATCCAGTGAGGTGGTCTGCATTTAGTCTCATTTTTATAATGTTGAAATCAAGTTGTAGGAAGACCACTAGTAAAAAAAAGCAATTACAGAACCTAATATTTATTGAGTTCTTATATGTCAGGCACTGTTTTAGGCACTTGAGAAGTATATATTTATATCTATACCTAGATATAATGCAATATATATTTATTGCCTTAACTCCTTATAATTCTGCAAGTTAAGTATAATTTTCATTTTACAGATAAAGAAATTGAGACCCAGAAAACTTGGGAAATTTGCTCAAATTCACACATAAATAAAGAGTGGAGTTGTGATTGGAAGCTAAGCTGCTGGAATCTAAGAATTCAGGATACTGTTTGAGAAGATAAGAAAGTTTTTCAATGTTTTCTCATGCAGTCAGCCTCCTAACTCATCGTCATGAGACCTTTCTTGGCTAACTTAATATTTCAACCCATCCTTCACATTTTATATCCTTCATCCCACTTTTATTTTTTCTCTTTAGCACTGAATACTATCTAACATGTTATATGTTTTACTTACTTATCATTTTTATTTTTCTGTCTCCATCCCTGGAATGTAAGCCCTGTGAGGGCAGGGATGTTTTGGTCTGTTTTGTTCACTACAAGACAGTGTACAAGACAGCCTACAAGAGTGTCTTGCACATAGTAGGTGTTCAATGAGTAGTTACTGAATGAATGAATGAATTTGGGCTGCTTACATAGAGGTCAAGGCCTACTAATTAGATCCTGGAGATACTTCTGGAACCAAATCCTTTTGGATTCTAAATTGCTGGGGTCTAGATATGATCGCACTCCTGGGTGAAGTGGGGGGACAAAGACTGTGTTCCTCCTCATTTCCTTCCTCCCCTCCTTGCCCCTCCCTCTCCCAAGTGCATATGCTTCATTGTTTTCATCGGTTTAACTTCCCTTTGAGCCTGCTTTGCAATACTGAATAACATTCCTTGACTTGCCTGTTTTCTCCGTTTATAAAATGGGGAAAACTGTACAACTTTACCAGGACTTGGAAGAGATCAATGAGATGATAGGAAAAAAAGCAAACAAGGCACTGAATCTTAGGAGGACTCTGGCTATAGAAACATACATGAAAATTCAAATAAAATACTTTTATCAGTCACCTCTCCATAATTTGATGCTTTTATTCCAAGAAAGTTAATAAGCGCTTAACATTTGTGGAAATAATGACTTTTGTGGCTTGTTACTATTTTGGCCTTAAAAGAAAAATTTTTAACAATTATCAGAAATTACCTAGCATCTAAGTGTAGAATTTTTTAAAATGAGGAAGTTACTTTTGCAGTTTAATTTTCTATTTTGGTTGGTAAAATGCATTAAAATTATATCTTGAATTAACTAAAAGGATAATGTTCATTCATGAGTTTAACAAATGCTATTTAAAATCTGTTATGCCAGACACTGTTGAAGTATGTAAAAGAGCTAATACCAGTGGAAAAACAGACTAAAAAACCTATCTTTTTGTTGTGATCAGAGAGGGCTGTTTTTAGAGGCTGCCTATTGTATTAGTTTGCTAGGGCTGCCATGACAAAGCACCACAGACCAAGTGGCTTAAACACAATTTTGGAGGCCAGACTTCTGAGATAAAGGTGTTGACAGGGTCAGTTTCTTCAGAGGTTTCTCTTCTTGTGGATGGCCTGTCATATCCCTGTTTCTTAACATGGTCTTCCCGCTGAGCCCATCAGTGTTCAAATTTCCTGTTCTTAGAAGGACACATTGATACTGATTAAAGCCCACCTGAATGACCTCGTCTTAATTTTAATTACCTCTTTAAAGACTATTTCCAAATACAGTCACATGCTGAGGTACTGGGAGTGAGTACTTTAACATGAATTTTGGAGTGACACACTCAGCTCATATCAATTATTCTAAAGTACTGCTGAACTCATTGTGCCTCAGTTTACTTGTTTAAAAATAATGATGCCTGCTCTACATGTATTTTCTAAGCACATCACTCAGTGTTTTCTTTATGGGACTTGCAGTTAGGTAGAAATAAATCTAGTTTTTGGAGAGACAATAATATTATCAAAGGTCATAGATGGACCAAGATTTGCTCAGAGCTACACAAAACCAGCTAAATGGACAGGACAACTGTCTTCTAAGATTTTACCATTTTGGAAAATGGGCATACATAGCTGAGTCTTACTTAAAGGGACTATCTAAATTATTGGATCAGGCTAGACATTAAACCAGACAAGATTAAAACTTCATTTTCCTCTGGCCAACCAATGTCTAGAAACTTGCAAGAGAAGGCACAGATGAAATAGTTAACTTTGAGATCCTGACTGATCACCATGATCATTACCATCATCATTTTTACCATGTCGCATTGGATGTTTTTTATTGTCTTATCCTCTAGTAGTTCTAGCTTCCTCCCAACAAGTTTGTGAGCTCTTTGTGGGTAGGAAGTATGTCTAGCATTGTTTGTCCATGTCCTTTTGTCCCTTGCATGGTGCTGGGCATAGAGCTGGGGCTTGGTAAGCACTAGTTGGCCGACTGCATTGACTTCTAGGCCTGGTTTCTGAGTGCATCAGTCAGAGGAGTGGTGGTGGGAGAAGGATAGTAGGGAAAGGGGTGGTTGGCTGCCATGCTATAGCCAAGAGTGGATGCCCAAGTGGTGACAGTTAACTTGGCCTCGATCAAGTTGCTGATGGAAGTCACTATGAGGTTCTGAGGAGGAAAATGGAGAGATAGGACTTTGCAACTATGTGAAAGATGGGCTTCAGAGCACTTCTACAGACATAACTTGTGTTTTGAAAAAAAGTCAAATTACTAGCTTCTTCTTAGCTTTAAGCCATACATTGCCATAGAAAATGCAAAGAATTGATTTGGTGGTGGGTGTGGGTGGGGAGAGGAGTGGGATCCAAACAGAGAGCTTCTACCTAATTTTCTTTGCAATGGTTATAGTAAAACATTTGGCTAGGAAAAGATTAATTTCTGTTTTCAAAATTAAAAAAACATAACATGTGGAAAATATTATGTTGATGCATGTTTTGCTGAACAGATGGTGACAGTCTGCAAACTTCTCAAGGATTTCCCTTATAGGATGAAGGGGAAGCATTTTAATTCTTCCAAGTAAATGAGAGTCACTGAACCTCTATGATTTTTCTTGTCTCTTCTTATAGAAGTCCTCTCTTTTTATCATCAAACCACAGATTTTTCTTCCCACTAATTTTTACTCAATTACCTTAATCTGGGACATTCAATTATAATCCAAATGTGAATTTTTTTTTGCTAGTCTGGTCTCTCTCAGAAGCGAACCTCTCGTCTTTGTATTAATACATGCTTATGACTTTCATTCTGAGTCTCTGAAAACACATCAGATGTAACGTGGGTTGGCCAGTTATTCAAATCTTCATTTTACAGATGGAGAAACCGAGGGCTGGAGGTTTCTGTGACCCTCGCCAACGTTTCATAATGAGTCACGGCTGAAGTAAACATTAGACATGAATTTCTTGACTCTCAAATCATTGACCTCTCACTATCCTTTAGAAACTGTGATTCTTACTGTGTTCGAACCTCCTTTTTGTGCTCCTCTTCTAGAAGAGTACATAAGACAAAGAGAAGAGATTTTTCTATATAGTATCTCACTCTTCTACCCCCACTTTTTGGATTCCTTTGAAATGAAACCACAGTTTCAAGTAGAACCTCCCAAAGGTTTTTAAGATGAGTCTGCTACACATCTGGAGACAGACAGATTGGTTACTAATCAAGCATTTTTCTATGTCATAAGTCATTTCTGCATCAGGGGACACTTTTCTTACTAGAAAAGAAAAAATGTTAAAATCAAAGACAGTGAGCAGTAGCTCACTGGAAATAGGAGTTCTCCTCTGCTCCCAAACAACACCTCCCCTTTAACAAACAAACAAAGAAATAAGCAAACAAGAAACAAACCAAGAAAACCCTTAATGTAGCTATTCCCTGCCTAGACTCATCCAGACTGCCAAGGTGAGTTAGGTGGCCTTGTGGAGAGCCAAGTGAACTTAGGCCCATGTCACTGATGGTGAGGTTCAGGACCTGGTGCTATCAGGTAGAGGTGACTTCAGTACACATCAATTTGTGATTCCAGTGTATTCCAAACTTGTGAAGAGGCAGGGAGACTGGGATCTGGGGCTGTATTGGCCAGCTGATTCTTCTTCCCTTTCTCTAGTGATCTTTATGGATAAGATTGTCCTAAATACAATTGCCACTTTTTAATTATTTTGTAAATCCCTCTGATATTTGTTTTCCTTTTTTATTCCTTCTCTCAAATATTCTTGCATACATTCACACTTTATCCTTGTAGTCTCTACTGTAGTTCATTGCTTAAGGCTTTTTAATACGAGGAGTAAAAGAAGAAAGAGATGTTCTCTCGCTCTTAACACGGACAGCTCAAAATAAATCCAGAGTGCAAGTGTGTTAAAACCCAAGCACTCTCTAATGACTTTATTTTTTATTTTTTTTGGCGGTATGCGGGCCTCTCACTGTTGTGGCCTCTCCCGTTGTGGAGCACAGGCTCCGGACGTGCAGGCTCAGCGGCCATGGCTCACGGGCCCAGCTACTCCGCGGCATGTGGGATTCTCCCGGACTGGGGCACGAACCCGCGTCCCCTGCATCCGCAGGAGGACTCTCAACCACTGCGCCACCAGGGAAACCCTCTAATGACTTTAAATGGAGTATAATCTAGAAAAATTTTGAATCACTATGTTGTACACCTGAAACTAATATAATTTTGCAAATCAATAATACCTCAATAAAAAAAATCAAACACGAAACCACACCAAAAAAAAAAAAAAAACCGCAACAACAACAAAAAACCCCCAACACTCTCATAATTTTCTCTTTCCACCAACAATTTAAAGGGAAAATATCAGGAATGAAATGAGGAGATAAACAGTGGATTTACTGAGTAGTTAAGATACGTAAGTTGTTTGCACAGATCGTCTCCTTTAATCCTCTCACTACAACCCGGCGAGGTGACTACTATCATTAGCCCCATTCTGCAGTTGAGGGGACTATGGTTTAGAAAGACATAGTGATTTGCCAAAGTTATACAGGGAGGTGGGGTGAAGCTAGAATTTAAACCAAGGAGGTCTGATTTCAGAGACCATAAGTTTAGCAACAATGATATATTTTCTCATGGGAAACCCCAGTTACTGCTTTTTTAAATTCTTGGAGTATAATTGCTTTACAATGGTGTGTTAGTTTCTGCTTTATAACAAGGTGAATCAGCTATACATATACATATATCCCCATATCTCCTCCCTCTTGCATCTCCCTCCCACCCTCCCTATCCCACCCCTCTAGGTGGTCACAAAGCACCAAGCTGATCTCCCTGTGCTATGCGGCTGCTTCCCATTAGCTATCTATCTTACACATGGTAGTGTATATATGTCAATACTAATCTCCCAATCCGTCCCACCTCCCCTTCCCCTGCTGTGTCCACGAGTCCGTTCTCCACATCTGCATCTCTATTCCTGCCCTGGAAATAGGTTCATCTGTACCACTTTTAAATGATAAAACTGATGTTTTGAGCATATTTGGCATATTTATCATCTGTTCCAGATAATAAATCATGGGAATTAAGAAAATGCTACACTGTGGAAACATGCTTTGCAATTGTTTGAATAACTTAAAAAGGGTTAAAACATCAGGGTCTAGAGCCCTCAGTTTATGTTTCTTTTTCCTTAGGTCTAAATTTAAGTTGAGTCTTTAAAGTTGCTTTGGTCTTAAGGCAAATTTCTTTTTATGCTGAGCAGTTAATAAAGAAGGTGACTTTTCTTCTGTCCAGTGTTCTTCTGTCAGGGAAGGCACAACTGCAGATTCTGGATCTTGAGCTTGCTTGTAAACTGGATGACCTTTTTGCAGCACAAGTGCTATGCATTTCATGCCTTACCATTGAGTAAGTCAGAGGCTAGTTATTATCTAACTCTTCCTTACCTCTAGATTTAAAAATTCTGAAGCACAGGCTCTGCAACCTGCCTCAAATTCCACAGAATTGCTGACTTGTCCTAGTGACTTCTTTTGCCTTCCTGGCACTGTTCAGAAGGGAAGAAAAGTTGGGTAAAATGCAGGAACTGAAAACTTCTAGGGCTTTCCCACAGCATTTGATGTTTCTACATGGTGAGAGGGGCAAGCAGTTCAGAGAGGGCTCCCAGGCTGGTTGTCCTTATTACAGAAACAAAAAAGCAGGATATTTTGTTTTCTTTTAAGTCTTGATTCAAGTGAGTTTTCACTGATTTTTATGTGTAGTTCCACTATGTGACTTTAAGGAAGTTCCTTACACACTAGGTTGCTTGTTTTGAATATAGGCATCCTATGGAGCACAGAGATTTTAGGCATCAGAATTCTGATACATGGTCACCTTATCCAGTGACTGGCAGACCCTTCCCCCTTTCTCTGCCTGGCAACCCTCCACTCATTTTCTGAAGTCAGCTCAGCTATCACCTTCTACGTAAGGCTGTCCCTAACTCATCCAGATGGTCTTAGTCACTATCCCTTGGCTCTCAGAGTTCATGACTCCTATAGGACTTATTTCATTGTTCAAGCCTAGTGTGCCTACCCAGGGCCACCTCACTGTATGCCTCTAGAAGGCATTCTCTGAAATTCTGCAGCACGACAGCCCTGTCTCCATCTGCTCTTAGGCACCACCAAGGCAGCACTCCCATCTTTGTATCCCCAGGACCTGGCATGAGATCCCTAGAACAAAGTTAGTGTTTAATAACTCTTGAATAGTGAATGAGTGGCTGAATTTATCCATTTTGACCCCTGGATCTTTATCCGTTTGATCACACATAGCTTTTTTTCCATCTTGCCATTGCACTGTCTTTCCTCCCTCCTTCCCTCTGTTTCTTCATTTATTATTATTATTATTTTTTGCGGTACGCGGGCCTCTCACTCTTGTGGCCTCTCCCGTTGCGGAGCACAGGCTCTGGACGCGCAGGCCCAGCGGCCACGGCCCACGGGCCCAGCCGCTCCGCGGCACGTGGGACCCTCCCGGACTGGGGCACGAACCCGCGTCCCCTGCATCGGCAGGAGGACTCTCAACCACTGCGCCACCAGGGAAGCCCTGTTTCTTCATTTTTGCTTGACTCTCTGTGTTGGTTTCTATGCATTAGAGAAAAGTCACTCACCTCTCACAGTCTTGAAGGAGTGGGCTCGTGTAGGAGATGAAACTTCTCGCTCAACTCTGCCCCAGCTCTTGGTTGTCTCTCGAACATCTGTGAGCGTCCAAGCAGCCTATTTTTTTTTAATGGCCCCCCAGGAGTTGAGGGGGCCAAGAACTGTCAGTGTGCCACAGGGGTAGGCTCCTAGATTTAGGCTGACTGGAAGGCAACAGCTTTGAAAGTGCGTAACTCTATACAGTCCTGTGCGACCCAAGCGTAAGGCCCTGAAGCCCGCTCATCTCTCAGTCCCCAGAGCCACGTGATCAAGGGGCGTTCCCAGGGCAGCGGCTGCAGAGATTGGCTCACCAGCCGCGCGAAAAATCTCCTCACAGAGATCCCGGCGCGGAGCGCCGCAGCAGCGTCAAGATGGCGGCGCCCTCGTCTGCGTCCGGGAGGGCGCCCTGTAAGCCTCCGAGAGTGTGTCAAACCAGCTGCCTGCCCCTCAGGCCGAGGCTCCAGGACAAGCACAAAGCAAATGAGTTTCTCCCACACGTTCTGGGCGGTCCGGGATCTGCTGCTCCTGTGCTGGGCCCTGGGCAGGTGAGTCCGAGCCCATTCTCAGATCCTCATAACCTGTGGGTCTCGGGGACACAAGCCCTGTTGGTTTTCAATGCTGGACGTTTTGGAGGCCTGTCTCTCAGTACGTCTTAAAATTTGGGTATGCCACATGTGGGGTTCAAACCCTTTGCTCCTCAGGGAGAAGCTCGGGTTTTGAGTTCCCACCCCATTGTGGGTTGCTGCACCGAGTGTGGGGTTTATGATGAGATTGTCCCAGCCTCTCTACCTGCTTCTATGTGGGCTTTCTCTCAGTGGCCTGATGTATAGGAGTTTGTGCAGCCGGTTTTCAGGTTTCTTTTTTCTTTCCCAGAGGACCGTGTTCCATATATATCTGTAGATCTGGTGTGTTTGTGGGAGGAGTTGCGTTCAGGACCTGTTTATGTTGCCACTTTGAACCAGAACTCCTCCTTTTCTACTCTCCGTTTCTCACCTCTTTCCAAAAACAAATTGCAAATAAATATAATAAACAAATAATAAATATAATAAATATACATGTATATTTATAAATATACATGTATTATTCAACTGTATAACAAAATAAATGAGGCCATCAGGGCAAGTTGCACTTTTTTCCTTCTTGGATTTATCTTCACTTGCCTTGAAAAAGAAACATCACTCAAGTGTTTTACTGCAGATTTTCTTAAATTTATGCTAAATATATCGATTGGTTTTCTAAGTGCTGGTCACTTACTCTGTTCCTTCGTGGTTGATATTCCAGCATCCATGTCTCTTGGGCAGACGATAAGGAGTATTGGACCTGAGATGACCTTGGCAATACACTCCTAGCTGTCCCTCATACTACCCACTTGCCAGTCAAAATAAGTAATTTATATGGGGTCAAATTTCAGGTAATTTACCCATAAATGGTTGTGTGTTTTCAATCTGTGATTTTCAAGCTATGCTTCAAGGCTCTCTCCAGTTTCCATGGATGTACATGAGGACCAATGTAGCGGTTAAATTGGGTTCAGATGTTGGATGGGGCTCTGTTAGCAAAGAAGTCCTACTAAGAGAGGCAGACTTAAGCTAGATAGCTAATCTCCATGCAGAGAGCAAAGTATGACTTTGCAAGCAAAGGTACTCTAACTATGATCTCCAATCTGAATGAACAGAGTCCCATAATTTATACCATTGCAGTGTTATAGATGGTGTCTTTGGTACTCCAAGTTAAAACAAGCAGAGATGAGAAAGTGGCACCCTTAAGACCGATAAAACTGGGGCTTCTTACCACAAAGAACTGATTATGTGTGTTAAATGCCAGAGGATTTGGAAGAGTACAGGATCTAGCAGCAGGGAGACAAGAGTCCTTAGCCTCAAAGACTACGTCTAGACAAAATCTTTAGCTGTGGTTACTAATGCAAGGAATTGACCAGAACCAAATAGATGGAATCTACTAAATTTTTGAGAGGAACTTCATTGTTAAAGATGAAGCAAGCCTCGCCAACAGCTGCATATAATTGTTGAACCTCAAAAGGAATCCCGAGGTATCTAAACTTGTACCAACATGCAGAGGTTGCTAAAATTAGAAAAGAACTTTCTCCTGAATGCCCATCTCAGATTTAGGTATTGAAAATAGTGGTTAAAGAATATCTTATAGAGGAAAGAGCCAGAGGCTATGGAAGAAAAATAGATTTTCACAAGCAGAAATAGGAACTGTCAGATTGATTAACCGAGGAACTTTCTCCATTGAGAGGACAGGCATTTTCCACTATTCCTTTCTAACTGGATGGAGTATATGATAGTAAATATTAACTATTGATTTAGTCTTTTCCCACCATTGTATATTAAATGTGTTGGTAGCAGATAACCTGTTCTTTAGAGAAAACTTCCAGATCTATAAGTAGATGTCTTTGGACCAAATGAAGAAAATTGAGCATCACCTAGAGATCCTAGATTTGGACCTGGATGTAGTAGCTAGATGGGACTTCGTGGTTTATCTCCTTTGGGGAGGATGTGAATACCCCTCTATGAACTGCCTGTGTAGGAAGAAGGATATGCGTGTGGAAGTTAGGTTGCCAGAGGGGTGGACAGTGCTGGGCACTGTTAGTTGACTACCAAAAAGCGCTACTTATCCAGCTTTATTCCTTGTTAATAGTTCTCTGTACCCTCTCCTTCCTCCCCAGCACACACACATTTTCAGTAGAATTCCCTTGGTTTCAGAGATGGTGAGCTTAGTCATGAACTTTATATAGGTATGTAATCCAAATCTAGCCAGTGATACATAAGGAGATGTCTTCTAGAGGTTTCTGGAGGCAGATGCTGCCACTTCCAAGATATCATTAAATTGCTAAACTAACATTAGCAAACACTTGGGTCTAAATTTGTTATGTGAGATAAAAGAAACCCTCATTTGTTTTAGTCACTGTTAGTTTTTGTTTGTTTTTATGTCTTGTAGGCAAATATTTCTAAATGATATAATTATAAACTTATATTTTGGTTGTTGTCTAAACCAGGAGGTTGCCAAATTATAGTGTATGGGTCAAATCCAGCTCCCTATCTGTTTTTGTAATTAGTCGTATTGGAATATAGCCACTCCATTCATTTATGTTTTCTATGGCTGCTTTCATATTATAAAGGCAAGTTGAGCAGTTGCAAATGAGACCACATGGCTTGCAAAGCCTAAACTATTTCTAACTGACCCTTTATGGAAAAAAGTTTGCTGACTCCTCATGTAAAAAGTCATATGTGGAAATCAGAATTAAGTGGGATAAAAATATCATATATTTTAGTACAGTCTTTTCCAAACTTGCGCAGCATATGAATGAACTGCAACCTTTGTTAATTACGTATTCCAAGTTCCTGTGCTGACTTTTCAGTGGAGAGCCCTGAGAATCTGTATTATTAACCATTTCCCTACATATGAATCTTTTGACCAGGCAAGTTTGAAAAATACTGTTAGAGATTGGTGTCCTGGAGCAGCTTAGCTAGCCTACCATTTAATCTGATCTGTAACTGTTTCCTGTCTGTGACTCACTGCAGAAATGAAGCCCTAGTATGACCAGGAGATAGAGTGACCTGATAGAATCTTACTCAAGGCTTGCTTATGGAATGAAGTACGGTGGATCAGAAGATTTTGATGCAGTAAAAGTGATACCAGCTTTCAACATGAGATACCTGGGTTCAGGTTCTAAATCAGTCTCTAACTAATGATTTGACCTTGGGCAAGTTTCTGTCTAAAATCCAAGATTCTCAACTATAAAAATGTCAGTTGAACAGGCTGTCTTCAAGTTGATTTTTGGCAGTATGATTTTCAGACTCAGGAAATAGAAAGTGCCTAAGAAGAAAATAAGAATGAGAACCACTATCTCAGATTGTATTGGATTCTTTTTTTCTATTGCCTATTCAAGGTTTATATACACTTGGTGAGACACCATAAGCAAGAGGAGCAAACAAGTTCAGCAGCTCCCAAATACTGTGAGTCAGTATCCCAAATACTGTTACCCAGGAAGGCTGGGTAACAGTTGGAGGAGAGCCTGTTAAAAAAAATATAGCTCCTGGGCTTGGTAATCTCTTTTCTCTCTCTTTTTTTTTCTTTCCTTGAAACATACTCCCCAGGTCCTCCTAATACACAGCTGGCTTGGGAACCATGAGGCCCAGTAATCTCTGGAACTTCTTCCAGCTTGCAGGATATGAGGTCCTCTGTTTAATTTTATGAGAAATAAGTCACAGTTTTAAAAACATTTTGAAAAGGCAGTTTGCACGGTAAGTTTAAGATATTGTGAAAGGAATGTTATTAACCAATAAGAATGGGCCTCCAACAGGTGCTATTTGGTAAAAATATTGTTCGCCTGGTTTACCTTCTCAGAAAGAGTCATAACTGTGCCCATACAGTTTAATTATTTGTCCTCAGTAACACTTGAAAAAGTTCTTTACTTTGGCCTTTTATAGCAACTGTAAGTTCTAGTTGAAAAGAGCTAAACTCCTGCTCTCCAATGAATCAGATATAGTTTATCAAACTATATAATGTACATAGCAAATTGCAAATAAAATCAGGTACAACTATAACCTAGTCTTGCATTTAGTACTAATCCCTTTAAATTCAGGTATTAATAATTCTTCTCACTCATTTATTCTTTTGTTCCTTCTCTCAACAAATAATTTGAAAGATGCAACTATGAGCCAGAAATTGCTCTAGGCCCTGGGGATACAGCAATGAACAACAGTCTCTGCTTCCTTGAGGCTTACACTCTACTTGGGGAAATTGATAATAAACAACTAGTTAGAGCTTTAAGTGGTGCTAATTGTTAAGGAGGAAATTAAGGTAAGGAAAGACAATAGAAAGTGATGGGAACTAGAGGGCAGTGCTATTTTAGAAAGGTAATCAGGGAATTCTGCTCCATTAAGGCAATACTTTAACAGAGATCTGAAGAAAGTAAGAGAAAAGTCATGGTGGTATCTGGGGAAAGAGCATTTTAGACAGGAAACAGCCAGTGCAAAAGTCCTGTGGTGGGGAGGTTCTGAGTGAGACTCAGGAACAGCTTGGCTATAGCAGCTTGAATGGAGTGCCAGCAGATGGGAGTGTTGGAGAGGAGTCAGAGAGTAGCAGGGCCCCATTGTGCAAGCCTTGCTAGGCAAATTATTAGGGCATTGTATTTAACTCTGAGATTTAAGGGTGCATCCAGGATTTGTGGGGTTTGGAATTTTAGTCCTCGAGGCCTTGTATTGAATATATGTAAAGGAATACAAAATTAGGGACAAACCTGAATACTTACTTGGAATGGGAAAAAAAGACCCCACAAGAAATCACCAATTTTGGGCTTCCCTGGTGGCAAAGTGGTTAAGAATCTGCCTGCCAGTGTAGGGGACACAGGTTCGAGCCCTGATCCGGGAAGATCCCACATGCCGCAGAGCAGCTAAGCCCGTGCACCACAACTACTGAGCCTGTGCTCTAGAGCCCATGAGCCATAACTACTGAGCCAATATGCTTAAAGCCCATGCTCTACAAGAGAAGCCACCACAATGAGAAGCCCACGCACCGCAGCCCCTGCTCTCCGCAACTAGAGAAAGCCTGTGCGCAGCACCGAAGACTCAACGCAGCCAAAAATAAATAAATTTATTTTTAAAAGAAGAAATCACCAGTTTTTAAAAAGTGACAAATACCAATATAGGGGATAGGAATATGCTACCCCCAAATATGCCACTTTGGCATAAGAATTATTTTGAGCTGAAGACAATGAGGAACAGCAGATGTAAAAAAAGCTCCTGTCTTCCCCACTATCATACAAGGAAGGGCAAAAGGACACCTAATCATTTAGAGACTCTTTTATCAGTGCAGAGGTAGAGAGGAATCTATATAGCAAACTACTAAAGCAACCCTTATCTTCTATTCATTTCCCCCATATATTTACTTTCCCGGTTTGCTGCCCCTAAATGTCAAATCCCTTTTCTTTTGTCTTGCCACTTCTATAAAAATTTATTATCCTTTGGTAAGATACTATATAAGCCCCAAGTTCTAACTACCCCTTTGAGTTACTCATAACTTAGTTTCTTCTGTGTGTCTGTGCATTGCTCCTGTTCATAAACTCTGCTTATTTTCCCCTTGTTAATCTGTCTTTTGTCAGTTTAATTCCCAGGGCCCCAGATGCGGAACCTGGGAGGGTAGAGGAAAAAAATTTGTTTTTCCTCCCCTGCACTATACACACCACACACACACACACAAAACAAACAAACAAACAAACAAAAACCCATAATAATTTTACTAATTAACTGAGACACCCCTCTGTATTACCTTATTCCACTTCATTATTTCTGGCTCAAATCTCTTTGATTACGTCTTTATTAAGAAAATTATTTTTTGTTGTTTTTTTAAAATAAATTTATTTATTTATTTATATTTATTTTTGGCTGTGTTGGGTCTTAGTTTCTGTGCAAGGGCTTTCTCCAGTTGTGGTGAGTGGGGGCCACTCTTCATCGCGGTGTGAGGGCCTCTCACTGTCGTGGCCTCTCCCGTTGCGGAGCACAGGCTCCAGACGCACAGGCTCAGTAGTTGTGGCTCACGGGCTTAGTTGCTCCGTGGCATGTGGGATCTTCCCAGACCAGAGCTCGAACCCGTGTCCCCTGAATTGGCAGGCAGATTCTTAACCACTGCGCCACCAGGGAAGCCCTAAAATTTTTTTAAATTAAATTTTTTTTTTCTATTTTTGTGTGTGTTGGGTCTTTGTTGCTGCATGCAAGCTTTCTCTAGTTGTGGCAAGTGGGGTCTACTCTTAGTTGCAGTGTGCAGGCTTCTCATTGTGGTGGCTTCTCTTGTTGCAGAGCATGAGCTCTAGGCGCGCGGGCTTCAGTAGTTGCGGCACGTGGGCTCAGTAGTTGTGGCACACAGGCTTAGTTGCTTTGCGGTGTGTGGAATTTTCCCGGATCAGGGCTCAAACCCTTGTCCCCTGCATTGGCAGGGGGATTCTTAACCACTGCGCCACCAGGGAAGTCCTTTTGATTACCTCTTTACATATTGTTTTGTAATATCATTTTCTAGAGGAAGAATAGAAAGATAGTTCAGTCTTTCCTTTACCTTATTTGATCAAAACTTATTTATTTATTTATTTATTTGTGGTACACGGGCCTCTCACTGTTGTGGCCTCTCCCGTTGCGGAGCACAGGCTCTGGATGCGCAGGCTCAGCGGCCATGGCTCATGCGCCCAGCCGCTCTGCAGCATGTGGGATCCTCACAGACTGGGGCACGAACCTGTGTCCCCTGCATCGGCAGGTGGACTCAACCACTACGCCACCAGGGAAGCCCAAAACTTACTTATTTTTTATGCATAGTGTAGCAAAGTTTGATTTCACAACTCATTATGAGTAATTCTGTGTACATTTCTAGGATTGTTGTTAAATTTGGGGAAGCTTCTCTCGGATTTCTTTTTCTATATGAACTATAAGATTTGTAAGAATTTTCCACAGACTAGCTTCTGGCTCCATGTTTCAAGCCCCTTTTCTCCTTCAGTAGCCACTATTTCTTGTGTGATGAAGACAAGTTCCTATCTTTTGACCTCTATCTTTGATCTTTAATGTCACAATGTATGCTGGCACTGAGGATAATAGAAGTATTCCTAGAAGGCATGCCTATACCAGCAAAAACTTTACATTGCAATAACCTTGAACTACTATAGTATATCCCACTAACTCAAACTAAATGCTTTTCTAACTCAACTTCTCCTTAACTAGATCCCAAAGTGTCTGTGGCTATTAGCACCACTCAACTCAAAGAGAATTGTGACAGGGAAATTCAAAATTAGACAGTGGTGGTTAAAATATCTCACAATTAACAAATTAAAAATAAAATGACCATGTGAATACATTGCCAGGGCCTCCAAAGGTCCTTGTGCAAGTGAGGGGCCTGAATCTGCAGCTTTATTAGCTTCAAGGAAAATCTTCCTCTGGTGAAATGTGAAGCCATTGGAGGGTTTCAAGCAGTAACATGATCTAAGTGCCATTGAAAAAGGGCCATTTTGTTTGGAGAGTAGACTATAGGGGAGCAACCCTGGAAGCAGGGAGATCTGTGCAGAGGCTGAAGTTCAGGCTATAGCTGGAAAGTAAAAAAGCAGACGTAACTCTTGTGAGTTCCCGGAAAGCTGACTCTGTTATCCACTAAGCTATTGTATTTCTTGATAATTCACGCCTGCTTATGTCACACTGGTTTCCTTTCTCAGCTATTGCTGATTCAGTGATTATAGGACATTCTCCTGATATTTTCTGATGCTCAAATTCTCTAAAGTTAAAGTTTCATCAACAATATTTTTATTACTATAGCTGTTTGTGTTCCTACTTGCTGCTTCATGGATGCCTGCAATCTGGCTGATGGATCATTCTTTTCCAACATAATTTCAATTCATAGTATCTATGCACTCTGTATCTGGGTTGAGAACTACCCAGGAAGACTCTTTTCTATGATATAGAAACCTCAGAACCTGGCAATTTATCACTTCATATTATCAAATGTCCCTTTGCTTGATGATGAACTATCTAATTGATAGCTTCAAGCCTTTAGTGTTTAATAATTTTATCTCATTTATTTGAGAGTTAACTTTATGACATCTTGCTTTAGAATAGAGGCTGGTAAACCTTTTTTGTAGAGAGCCAGATAGTAAATATGCTAGGCTTTGTGGGCCATGTGGTCTCTGTCAGAGCGATTCAACGATGCTGTTGTAGCACTAAAGCAGCCATAGACAATTATGCAAAGAAATGGACATGGCTGTGTTCCAACACAATTTTCCTTACACAAACAGGCCATGGGGCCAAGTTTGGCCTACAGAATGCAGTTTGCTGACCTCTGCTTTAGAATTTTCTTCTATCTGTTTCATGTTATGTGTCCCAAATCTTAAACTCACTTAACCTCTATAAGTCTAGTGTCACTATCTTTAAAAGAAGGACGGTAATATATGACCTGTCTACTGCAAAGCATTATCATAAGGGTCAAATGAAATATTGGTTGTGGAAGTCTCTTACAAATTTTAAAGTCGCATACATCTGTACATTTCTTTCTCTTCCCTACCACCCTGCAACACATTTCCCTACTGCCCCCTCCACCAAAGGTTCATGTATAAACACTCAATCACAAACTAAAACCATGGCTTGCTGCTTTATCTTCACTCCTGGGCCTTAGGTCAAATACTAGCTCCCAAAAATGTCACCAAAACTACCTTTGATAGCACAAAGCTGAGTTTCTTCTTACCATGGTAAGGGAGAACATAACCTTGATACAGTCTTAATAGAACCTCAGAAGTGAAAGGGCAAAGTCAGGATATCTTTTGAGATTTT
Source organism: Kogia breviceps (assembly GCF_026419965.1). Lineage (NCBI taxonomy): Eukaryota > Metazoa > Chordata > Mammalia > Artiodactyla > Physeteridae > Kogia > Kogia breviceps. Next base: position 82,186,282 of record NC_081312.1, on the reverse strand, counting down.
GAAGACCTACCTAGATGAAGGTGGGTCTTTCAGTGCAGGGGCTTGGTTAGGATTGGATATAATAGTCTAGGATTTGTGGACGTAACAATGTGAGGATTTTGAAGAGAGAGTCCAAGAGTTTTAGTGTGTATACTGTCATTTAATAGTTTTTACTGAAGAATATTTTTTAAATTAAATTTTATTTTTTTATACAGCAGATTCTTATTAGTCATCCATTTTATACACATCAGTGTATACATGTCAATCCCAATAGCCCAATTCATCACACCACCACCACCACCACCCCACCACTTACCCCCTTGGTGTCCATAGGTTTTTTTTCTCTACTTCTGTGTCTCAGTTTCTGCCTTGCAAACTGATTCATCTGTACCATTTTCTAAGTTCCACATACATGCTTTAATATACAGTATTTGTTTTGCTCTTTCTGACTTACTTCGCTCTGTATGACAGTCTCTAGATGCATCCACATTTCTACAAATGACCCAATTTCGTTCCTTTTTATGGCTGAGAAATATTCCATTGTATATATATGTACCACATCTTCTTTATCCATTCATCTGTTGATGGGCATTCCATGACCTGGCTATTGTAAATAGTGCTGCAATGAATGTTGGGGTGCATGTGTCTTTTTGAATTATGGTTTTCTCTGGGTATATGCCCAGTAGTGGGATTGCTGGGTCATATGGTAATTCTGTGTTTAGTTTTCTAAGGAACCTCCATACTGTTCTCCATAGTGTCTGTATCAATTACATTTCCACCAACAGTGCAAGAGGGTTCCCTTTCCTCCACACCCTCTCCAGCATTTGTTGTTTGTAGATTTTCTGATGATGCCCATTCTGACTGGTGTGAGGTGATACCTCACTGTAGTTTTGATTTGCATTTCTCTAATAGTTAGTGATACCAAGCAGCTTTTCATGTGCTTCTTGGCCATCTGTATGTCTTCTTTGGAGAAATGTCTATTTAGGTCTTCTGCCCATTTTTGGATTGGGTTGTTTGTTTTCTTAAATATTGAACTGCATGAGCTGTTTATATATTTTGGAGATTAATCCTTTGTCCGATGATTAGTTTGCAAATATTTTCTCCCATTCTGAGGGTTGTCTTTTCATTTTGTTTATGGTTTCCTTTGCTGTGCAAAAGCTTTTAAGTTTCATTAGGTCCCATTTATTTATTTTTGTTTTTATTTCCATTACTCTAGGAGGTGGATCAAAAAGGATCTTGCTGTGATTTATGTCAAAGAGTGTTCTTCCTATGTTTTCCTCTAAGAGTTTGATAGTGTCTGGTCTTACATTTAGGTCTCAAATCCATTTTGAGTTTATTTTTGTGTATGGTGTTAGGGAGTGCTCTAATTTCATTCTTTTACATGTAGCTGTCCAGTTTTCCCAGCACCACTTATTGAAGAGACTTTCTTTTCTCCATTGTATCCTTGCCTCCTTTGTCATAGATTAGTTGACCATAGGTGCGTGGGTTTATCTCTGGGCATTCTATCTTGTTCCATTGATCTATAGTTCTGTTTTTGTACCAGTACCATGTTGTCTTGATTACTGTAGCTTTGTAGTATAGTCTGAAGTCAGGGAGTCTGATTCCTCCAGCTCTGCTTTTTTTCCCTCAAGACTCCTTTGGCTATTTGGGGTCTTTTGTGTCTCCATAAAAATTTTAAGATTTTTTTGTTCTAGTTCTGTAAAAAATGCCATTGGTAGTTTGATAGGGATTGCCATTGAACCTGTAGATTGCTTTCAGTAGTATAGTCATTTTCACAATATTGATTATTCCAATCCAAGAACATGGTATATCTCTCCATCTGTTGGTATCATCTTTAATTTCTTTCATCAGTGTCTTATAGTTTTCTGCATACAGTTCTTTTGTCTCCCTAGGTAGGTTTATTCCTAGGTATTTTAGTCTTTTTGAGTCTTTTTGTTGCAGTAGTAAATGGGAGTGTTTCCTTAATTTCTTATTCAGATCTTTCATCATTAGTGTATAGGAATGCAAGAGATTTCTGTGCATTAATTTTGTATCCTGCAGCTTTACCAAATTCGTTGATTAGCTCTAGTAGTTTTCTGGTAGCATCTTTAGGATTCTTTATGTATAGTATCATGTCATCTGCAAACAGTGACAGTTTTATTTCTTCTTTTCCAATTTGGATTCCTTTTATTTCTTTTTCTTCTCTGATCGCCGTGGCTAGGACTTCCAAAACTATGTTGAATAATAGTGGTGTGAGTGGACATCCTTGTCTCGTTCCTGATCTTAGAGGAAATGCTTTCAGTTTTTCACCCTTGAGAATGATGTTTGCTCTGGGTTTGTTGTATATGGCCTTTATTATGTTGAAGTAGCTTCCCTCTCTGCCCACTTTCTGGAGAGTTTTTATCATAAATGGGTATTGAAATTTGTCAAAAGCTTTTTCTGCATCTGTTGAGATGATCATATGGTTTTTATTCTTCAGTTTGTTATTATGGTGTATCACATTGATTGATTCGTGTATATTGAAGAATCTTTGCATCTCTGGGATAAACCCCACTTGATCATGGTGTATGATCCTTTTAATGTGTTGTTGGATTCTGTTTGCTAGTATTTTGTTGAGGATTTTTGCATCTATATTCATCGATGATATTGGTCTGTAATTTTCTTTTTTTGTAGTATCTTTGTCTGGTTTTGGTATCAGGGTGATGGTGGCCTCATAGAATGAGCTTGGGAGTTTTTCTTCCTCTGCAGTTTTTTGGAAGAATTTGAGAAGGATGGGTATTAGCTCTTCTCTAAATGTTTCATAGAATTCACCTGTGAAGCCATCTGGTCCTGGGCTTTTGTTTGTTGGAAGATTCTTAATTACAGTTTCAATTTCATTACTTGTGATTGGTCTGTTCATATTTTCTATTCCTGGTTCAATCTTGGAAGGTTATACCTTTCTAAGAATTTGTCCATTTTTTCCAGGTTGTCCATTTTATTGGCATAGAGTTGCTTATAGTAGTCTCTTACGATGCTTTGTAGTTCTGCAGTGTCTGTTGTAACTTCTTCTTTTTCATTTCTAATTTTATTGATTTGAGTCCTCTCCTTCTTTTTCTTGATGAGTCTGGCTAATGGTTTATCAGATTTGTTTATCTTCTCAGAGAACCAGCATTTAGTTTTGTTGATCTTTGCTATTGTTTTCTTTGTTTCTACTTCATTTATTTCTCCTCTGATCTTTATGGCTTCTTTCCTTCTGCTAACTTTGGCTTTTGTTTGTTCTTCTTTCTCTAGTTCCTTTAGGTGTAACGTTAGATTGTTTATTTGAGATTTTTCTTGTTCCTTGAAGTAGGCTTGTATAGCTATAAACTTCCCTATTAGAACTGCTTTTGCTGCATCCCATAGGTTTTGGATTGTCATGTTTTTATTGTCATTTGTCTCTAGGTATTTTTTGATTTCCTCTTTGATTTCTTCAGTGATCTTTTGGTTATTTAGTAATGTATTATTTAGCCTCCATGGATTTGTGTTTTTTACATTATTTTCCCTGTAATTGATTTCTAATCTCATAGCGTTGTTGTCAGAAAAGATGCTTGATATGATTTCAATTTTCTTAAATTTACTAAGGCTTGATTTGTGACCCAAGATGTGATCTATCCTGGGGAATGTTCCGTGCGCACTTGAGAAGAAAGTGTAATCTGCTGTTTTTGGATGGAATGTCCTATAAATATCAATTAAATCTATCTCGTCTATTGTGTCATTTAAAACTTCTGTTTCCTTATTTTCTGTTTGGATAATCTTTCCCTTGGTGTAAGTGAGGTGTTAAAGTCCCCCACTATTATTGTGTTACTGTCGATTTCCTCTTTTAGAGCTGTTAGCAGTTGCTTTATGTGTTGAGGTGCTCCTATGTTGGGTGCATATATATTTATATTTGTTATATCTTCTTCTTGGATTGATCCTTTGATCATTATGTAGTGTCCTTCCTTGTCTCTTGTAACCTTCTTTATTTTAAAGTCTATTTTATCTGATATGAGTATTGCTACTCCAGCTTTCTTTTGATTTCCATTTGCATGGAATATCTTTTTACATCCCCTCACTTTCAGTCTGTATGTGTTCCTAGGTCTGAAGTGGGTCTCTTGTAGACAGCATATCTGTGGGTCTTGTTTTTGTATCCATTCAGCAAGCCTGTGTCTTTTGGTTGGAGCATTTAATCCATTCACATTTAAGGTAATTATCGATATGTATGTTCTTATTACCATTTCTTAATTCTTTTGGGTATGTTTTTTAGGTCCTTTTCTCCTCTTGTGTTTCCCACGTAGAGAAGTTCCTTTAGCATTTGTTGTAAAGCTGGTTTGGTGGTGCTGAATTCTCTTAGCTTTTGCTTGTCTGTAAAGCTTTTGATTTCTCCATAGAATCTGAATGAGATCCTTGCTGGGTAGAGTAATCTTGGATGTAGGTTCTTCCCTTTTATCACTTTAAGTATATCATGCCTCTCCCTTCTGGCTTGTAGAGTTTTTGCTGAGAAATCAGCTGTTAACCTTATGGGAGTTTCCTTGTATGTTCCCTTGTATGTATGTCATTTTTCCCTTGCTGCTTTCAATAATTTTTCTTTGACTTTAATTTCTGCCAGTTTGATTACTGTGTGTCTTGGCGTGTTTCTCCTTGAGTTTATCCTGTATGGGACTCTGCGCTTCCTGGACTTGGGTGACAATTTCCTTTACCATGTTAGGGAAGTTTTCGACTACAATCTCTTCAAATATTTTCTCGGGTTCTTTCTCTCTCTCTTCTCCTCTGGGACCCCTATAATGCAAATGTTGTTGTGTTTAATGTTTTCCCAGAGGTCTCTTAGGCTGTCTTCATTTCTTTTCATACTTCTTTTCTTTATTCTGTTCCACAGCAGTCATTTCCACCATTCTGTCTTCCAGGTCACTTATCCGTTCTTCTGCCTCAGTTATTCTGCTATTGATTCCTTCTAGTGTATTTTTCATTTCAGTTATTGTATTGTTCATCTGTGTTTGTTTGTTCTTTAATTCTTCTAGATCTTTGTTAAATATTGCTTGCATCTTCTCGATCTTTGCCTCCATTCTTTTTCCGAGGTCCTGGATCATCTTCACTATCATTTTTCTGAATTCTTTTTCTGGAAGATTGCCTATCTCTACTTCATTTAGTTGTTTTTCTTGTGTTTTATCTTGTTTCTTCATCTGGTACATAGCCCTCTGCCTTTTCATCTTGTCTATCTTTCTGTGAATGTGGTTTTTGTTCTACAGGCTTCAGGATTGTAGTTCTTCTTGCTTCTGCTGTCTGCCCTCTTGCTATTGAAGAATTAATTGGCCTTTCAGAAAGTCACTGGAATTAAGAGTAAAGTTATTTGTAACCTTCATTTTGGGGGGGGGGCAAGTTTCTTGGAATAATAAAGTTATATCGAGAAACACGTTATAATAATAAGGGTTTTTTAATATGGTTAGTAAGCTGTGTGGGTGTAGATGGTTTTGGTTCTCACTTATACGATACAGTGGAGGTATTCTGTGAGAATAAGAGGAAAAGGTAAATAGGATATCAGGATTTTCTTAGAAAGGGTTAGAGAATATCTAGTAGAGAAGAAGACAGTAGATGCAGAGAAAAGAGGAAGAGGTGGCAAGACTGAAGAGCTCAGGACAAGTGTTTTGTTTTTTATAAATTTATTTTATTTATTTATTTTTGGCTGTGTTTGGTCTTTGTTGCTGCACATGGGCTTTCTCTAGTTGTGGCAAGCAGGGGCTACTCTTTGTTGCAGTGCACAGGCTTCTCAATGTGGTGGCTTCTCTTGTTGTAAAGCACGGGCTCTAGGCACGTGAGCTTCAGTAGTTGGCGCACGCGGGCTCAGTAGTTGTGGTTCACGGGCTTAGCTGTTCTGCAGCACATGGGATCTTCCTGGACCAGGGCTTGAACCTGTGTACCCTGCATTGGCAGGCGGATTCTTAACCACCACAACACCAGGGCAGTCCTCAGGAGAAGTTTAAAGAAAATTTTGAAAGAGAAGAGAAAATTTGGGGGATTAGAAGCTGGAATGTAAGCTATATTATAGTGTTGAAAATTGCAAGAGAGAATTTTAAAAGCTGTCAAATATAAATTGCTTTCAATTAATTGTTCTTGCTGGACAATTATATTTTTGTATGTGAATATGTGTCAAGATAGTAAAATATGTGGGCCTGCTTTGGAGGAGATTATTTTTTACTAAAAAGATATATATGCACATACATATATTTTCTTTTTCACGGAGAAAATTTTGAATATACCCATAAACAATTCAAATAAATAAAGATAACTGTTAATACAAAAGTGAAATTCCATAATGTATATGTAGGATTCAAAGACAGAGAAATAGGAAAGATGACTTGCATTAAAAATAAGCATTTCTTGGGGGAGAAGAGTGCACACATGGGAGAGTGATAAAAGGAAGAGAAAGAGGAAGAATAAATAAAGAGCATGTTGGGAGGCTGTTGGCTGATTTGTGGGAAATGGTCAAAGGCTACTGGATTTTTACAAAGAACATCTATTAAATTTTCTTTTCATTGCTGTGGTAGTGCATAGAGTTTTAGGCCAACAGCAAAATAGAGGGAATAGTCCTTACATCTGATAGCAACTTCAAGTTCAGAGGGTCCCCAAAACCATCCTCAGGTTTGATAATTCATGAGAAAGACTCATAGAACTCACTGAAAGTTATTATACTCATGGTTGTGGTTAATTACAGGGAAAGAACACACATTAAAATTGGTAAAGGAAAGAAGGTCATATGGTAGAGTCCAGGAGAAGTACCACACATAGAGCTTTTGTTGTCCTCTCCCTGTGGAGTCAGGACACATCCCTCTGCTGGCATCAGTGTGTGGCAATATGCACGAAGTATTGCCAACCAGAAAAGCACTTCTGAGCCTCAGTGTCCAGAGTTTTTTATGGGGGCTTGATTACATACGCATGATTCATTGTTGCCCACATAGTTGATCTCAGTCTCTAAGTGACTGATCCTGCATAACCCAAAGTTCCCATCCTAACTCATATTGTTAGTTTTTTTGTCAGCTCCTCCCTCCTCCTCCAGACTATGTGGCATGGCCAGCCTTTCCCCTAAATCACATTATTAAACTGTCCAGTGTAACCCAAGGCTTCCATACAAAGACACTCCTATCTGGAGGGCTCAGAGATTTCCTCTCAGAAGCTGAGGACATAGGATGATGTTTTCTTTGAGCAAGATCAAATTCTTTACTACACAGATATAAATCCCTTTCGTTATCCCATCCTTAAGTAAAGACTTCACATATGTGAAGGAAAAAAATCCATCCTCAATCCCACCAACTTGATGGAAACACTTTAAACATTTTGGTATAGATACTTCTACATCTTCAATAGGCTAGACATAATGTTAACTCACTTTTTCTTTATTGCTCCTCAAATTTAAATGAATAGCTATTAGCACAAGTTAAAAAACTCATCAGGAAAATCAAATCATCAATGTTAGAGTTAAATGAGACCTTGGACTATATCTGGTCTTTTGAAAAGGTGCAATGATATTTTTTAAGACCAGTGGAGTTAGTGAGATGAAGCCAAGTCAAGATTTCAGGTCCCGTGGCTTTTCTCTTGCAATAAAGGGAAACTCAAGAGACCTCCTTGTGGATCCAAAAGCTGTTACTTTTGAAAATAGCACTGCCTTGCTGACATGTGGTAAGATAACCCTAATGGCTTTTTGATGGATTTGGTTTTGCCCCAGAATTTGGGATGATTTCCAGATCCATATATTAAAGTGTGTCTAGAAGACAGCTGCTCAACTGCTTGCATATTTTTCTGATTAGCTGAATTGTATATGCTGCTGAAATAGTCAACTGGATTTCATGTTGTTGATAGGAACAGCACAGAATCTAAAACTGAACATTATCTGTATCTCTCTAGTCCTTTGGAAGAATTTCCCTCCCATTTGATGCCTCCTGGTCCTTCTTAGGAAGATATTAAATTTTATGTTTTTCAGATTCAGAGCTGGAACCTAGTTTTCCACTTCTTTCTCATTTTGTCCCACATTTTATAAAATCTAATCAACTTCTTTTTCTGTGTTTATTTGTCAGGGTTGGAGATTGTTAGTCGATCCAGATGGTATAAAAAGGGCCAGCACATACTCTTTCATCAAACTAGCTTGTGGTTTGGGAGGGTGCTATAGATTAAAGTTCTTATCCCCTCAAATTCATGTGTTTAAACGTAATCCCCACAGTGATGCTGTTTGGAGATGGGGCCTTTGGTATGGGATTAGGTCATAAAGGTGAAGCCTGCACAAGTCGGATTAGTCCCCTTAAAAAGAGACCCCCAGAGAGCTCCCTTGCTCTTCTTCCATGTGAGGAAATAGCAAGAAGACAGCCAACTATGAACTAGGAAGTAGGCTTTCACCAGACACTGAATCTGCTGGCACCTTGAGCTTGGACTTCCCAGCCTCCAGAATTGGAAGAAATAAATCGGTGTTGTTTATAAGCCACCCAGTCTGTGGTATTGTTATAGCACCCCGAATGGTCTAAGACAGGGGGGAATTAAGTGGATGCACTCATTTTCATTAGCAGGAACAGCAGCATGCATAGGCCCAGTAGGTAAAAGCTTACTTAGTCTCCTTTCATCTGATGGAAGTGAACTACTGTGTCAAACCCTTTCCACCCTACTGCCTAGATTTGCCTGGATTTGCCTTAGCTCTGACATGAACAGTGAGCAAATCATTTGGGTTAGCTGGAGATCTGTTTTAAAAATGCAAAATTCAAACATGCATGAGGGACATTTAGTACGTTAAAGCAACCTCAGATTGATTATCTCTTTTGTATACTTAACTGAAATCAGCTGCAGTAAAGAGGTACTATTCTGATGAAATAAACTTGGAACTTGATGTGGAGTCAGGCCCAGGGTAGGACATTGCAGGTCTTCAGGAATGCAGAGAGCATCAGGAGAACAAGGAGGAGAGTGAGGGAGGCAGAGGTGGATAGACTCTCCACTTTCTGATTTGGTGTACTTCTGAACTGTAAGCTTAACATAGTATCAAGATGGAGAATTTACAAAGGGATATGGGCATATGTCTTTTCAACTACTGAGAGGAAAGTTACTTAAGTTGTTGGTAATGTGATAGAAAGGGCCGAAGTGAGATAAATCAGTTTTGTACATTATGAAGTGCAAGTTCTGACTTTATTGGTTCTCCCAATGCATAGAAATAAAAGTCAATCTAGAAATACAGAAAATACTAAGAAGCTTCACCAGTGCCATCTGATGGAGCGAGCCACCACTCCTGTGTCCTAAAATCTGTTCCTTCCTCTACTTCTATTTTTCCAACACAGCTAAACACTCTTGTGGTCCTGTGTTTATATGCTAGACAGTGCTGTCCAATAGAAATATAATATGAGCTGCATACATATTTTTAACTTTTCTAGTAGCTACATTAAAAAAGCAAAAAGAAACAGGTGAAATTAACTTTAATAAAATATTTAATTTAATACAATATATCCCAAACATTATTTCATTAATATCAAATTATTAACAAAGTATTTTACATCTCTCCCCCCTTTTTTTTGTACTAAGTCTTTGAAACCAGGCATATGTTTTATACTTACAGAACATCTCAGTTTGGACTAAGTACATTTCAAATGCTCAGTAGCCACATGTGTCTAGTGCCTGCTGGATTGGACAGTGCAGCTCTAGATGGAAGATATTGCAGGGATACTGTCTCTTAAAAATCATGAAAATTTGTTATTAGCTATAAATGACAGAATAACTTATTAAAGAAGGCTTGAACTTTGGGGGCATTTTTTAAAAAAAATTAACAAGGTTACTGGAGGTAGGGAGTTGTTCAGAGGACTAAAAATGTCATCAGAGATCCAGGTCTTTCCAGCCTATTACCTCATGTGTCTTCCTCAGCACACTGACTTTCTTTCTTTGTGCTTGTTATCTCATGGTCATAAGATGCCTGTAGTAGCTTCTGATATCACGTCCTAATACCTGGAAGGGGAAAGAGCAAGGCTTGTTCTTTCAAGTCTGCTTTTATCCAAGAAGAAAAAGGATTTTCCCTGACAGACATGGCCTGACATCTCATTGGCCAGATCTGGGTCACATGGTAACTCCTAGCTGCAGGGGATCTTGGGAAATGGAAAAGTTGCAAAGGAGAAGAGAATGACTATGAGGGCTTTGCTTTGGAAGACTAATCTTAATATACTGCTGCCCCAACAAAATCAGGCTTCTGTTAGCTCAGAAGAGAGAATGGGATGGCTACTGGGCAGACAGCCAGTAATGTTTGTCACAGGGGCACTCTCAAGGGGATGGGGACAGAGGAACAGCAAAAATCAAAATGGTCTTATAGTAAAATTGTAATTACATTAATAATTGCTCTCATCTACTAAGTACTTAGGTGCCATGTGTGTTTAACACACACACACACACACACACACACACACACGGGTTACCTATTGCTGCAGTGGTTACTGATAGTAAAGAGCAGTGCAGAATTGTCAGATTGTACTATGAGCTCCCCAAGAGCAGGAACCGTGCACCACCCTCGTCTCTTTTTTTTGGTTTTGTTTCATATCCCATTGTACAGTGTTCATCAATATAGTTGTCCCTCAGTATCCTTGGGGGTTTGGTTCTAGGACTCACCATGGATAACAAAACCTATGGGAGCAAAAGTCCCATAGTTGTTCTCCATATCCACGAATTCCATATCCACAGATATTATATATGATATATATAGACTGTATATTTATTAAAAAAAATCTGCATGTAAGTGGACCTGCACAGTTCAAACCCGTGTTGTTCAAGGGTCAGCTGTATTTGTTGAATAAATGACTTCTTTTCTTTCAAGATATTTTATGTCTCCCTTTCATATCTTATTTCTAACCTGTGTCACCTTTTCTCTTCAAAATCTAGTGTGTTTCCCTGTTTAAAATCATTGGTACCACTGCCCACACTCCAGCCTCAGGCATAGATCCTGGCCCTCACTGTGAACCTCCTGCAGCTCCTTCCAAGCCTGCCAAGTGTTCTTATTTGGTAGGGGGTTGTGGTTAGAAACTACAACTGACCAGTGACCCAGCAACCTCTTCATTGGAGTTTCCTCCCTACCCAGACGTATTTGAAGACATTAGGGAAATAAAACTAGTTTCTCCCACACGGAGTTGATGACTCCTGGGCCTCTGTCTTATGCTCTCTCTGTATTACAAACCTTGCCTACAGTTTGCTAGTTCAGTTGGTAAGGAATAGAGATAAATCAGGTTTCCTAAATTATTGGGAGTTTATTATATGGAAAAAAAGAAAAATATACTTTATCGTGTTGTTTGGGATACATCAGTAGCAGTAGCTGTAATAATCCAGCAGTAGCTGGGGTGACTCTGCAGCGATTTCTGAATTTCATCTCCTTAGAAGTAGGCATCCAGTGGTCTCATTGTGACCATTGTGGTGACTCAGCTGTTTTCTAATTCTCCTCTGCCTCATAATCTCTTTCTCTACTTACCCCATGGCTTCTGTTTAGTCATAATAGCTTCTGCTGTTTTACAGTCTCTGTATTCTTCTGCTATCTGAATTGCTCTGAAGTATTCTTTTTGAATTCCCCATTAAAGTATACATATTTTAGTTGACCTTCCAGGGTCTTTCCATGATTAGGGGCCTTCATTGGTTAGAGGCCCCATGCCAGGCCAGGCTATAGATCACTGATAATTATAGATGCACACTTTGTATCAGGCTCCTTTCTCTAGTTCAGTCTTCTGTCTTCAGGATGACAGAGTCCTGTGGTAAACAAAATATGTTCTGTGTATAAGCCAAGTAACCTAAAGTTCTCCAGCTTTCAGGTTTACCCTAACCTGTTATACCCAACTAAAAATAAGTCTGAGCCTTGTGTTCCAGATGATTGTAGGAAGTCAAATCATTTATCAACTTCTCCTCTCGAGTTTTTTGGGTCCCATCTGAGCAATACTTACTCTTCAGATATGAATCCTTCCTATTTGTTACATGTCAATTTTTTAAAAATTAATTAATTAATTAATTTATTTTTGGCTGTGTTGGGTCTTCATTGCTGTGTGTTGTCTCTAGTTGTGGCGAGTGGAAGCTAGTCTTTGTTGTGGTGTGCGGGCTTCTCATTGTTGTGGCTCCTCTTGCTGCGGAGCACAGGCTCTCAGTGTGCGGGCTTCAGTAGTTGTGGCACTCAGGCTCAGTAGTTGTGGCTCGCGGGCTCTAGAGCACAGGCTCAGTAGTTGTGGTGCATGGGCTTAGTTCCTCCGCGGCATGTGGGATCTTCCCTGACCAGGGATCGAACCAGTGTCCCCTGCATTGGCAGGTGGATTCTTAACCACTGCGCCACCAGGGAAGCCCTACATGTCAATTTTAATCTTCCAAAATTTGTTCTTGGTCTTTCTCTTTCCATTTTGTGAAAAGTGGTTTCACCCAGTGGTTGCCTCTTTGGAGCTGGAGGAGGTAGCCTTGAAAGGAACATGAGGGTACTTTCTGGATGATGGAAGTTTCATTTATCCTCACTGGAGTGTTGGTTACATTGTCAATATTTACGGAAGTGGACTCTTAAAATCTGTGTGTTTTTTATCTATGGAAATCATCCCTTAATAGGATTAGTTAACAATAACAACAAAAAAACAAAAACAAAGTGATTATGGCAGTTACAGTCCTAATAGGAAACAGATAAACACTCAGTTTGGTAATTTGAAAAGAGTTTAATAAAAGGTCAACTTAAAAGAAGGGTCAGTAGGGTGTAGTACCCTAGCACTGGAACCGAAGTCCCATTAACAATCCTATAAGAAAGAGGCAAAGGAAGGGAGCAGTTACCAGAATGTGATGTGCAAGATGTGATGGATCCAAATGTGCCAAATGGAGAAGACCATTTTGGCAGAAGCTGGGATCTTTGGTCAAGTGATGTAGCCAGTACATCTCAACCCTATGATGAGGGAACTGGGGGAACAAATACCCTAATCTCAGATTCATCCTTCTCTCCCTCTGTTCTGCTCCTTGGACAAACCCAACCAGAAGCCTGGGAGTAAGGAAGCCCATAGCTGTATTCTGTACAGCTCAGCCTCACAGAGCACAGAGGGTAGAGGAGGATGGAGAGCAGGTCTGGAGGGGCAATCAGAAGACCCCTAGCGTCAAGTTTTCCATTTTCCCTGAATCACTTCATTTTAAGTGTGGACAGTATCCCTCTTATAATTCTCTAAAATGTAAGTAAGGAAGATTATGACATTTAAAATATTTTACTGAAAGCCTGAAGATAACAGAGGGGTTTACAATGAATAAAATGCCTATTTAAAACCTCAGAATAGCTTTCCCAGCTCCTGAGCCCATTGACCACGCCTTTTACAAGGAGTTTCTCGTTGTCTTCCTTTGGCCTCTGCTCTGGCCATGTCATGTTGAAAGGGCCAGTCCACCTGACCCCAGTGGTGGTTTCTTTGATCTCTTCCTCCATGTCCAAAATTTGATCCTACTCTCCTAAACCCCTTTCCTTTTCCAGGATGATCAGTAGTGGGAACATTAATTTCATTTGGGAAACCACTATGCTCTCTAAAGGTAATGGTCTGGCCATGGTACATATTCTTCCAATCAGCCGTGGTCAAGCTGATAGTGTCATGAGCTCCAAAAGTTCTGGAAGATGAGGAGTCATGTCAGGGTTGGGAAGAACATGAGTAGAGCAAGGCTGGGCCAGGGTCTGGAAGAAGGAAACGTGGACCAGGAAACTGTCCGTGAAGGAAACTGTCACTTACAGGTCTGTAGGTAGATACTCAGGGCTTCTCAAGAGTTCCAAGTTGGAAGACCTTGGATCGAATTCCATGGTTATCACTTGTCAGCCATGTGACCTCGGGCAAGTGACTTAATTACTCTGAGCTATAATTTCTATTTTTGTTTTCTTTCCCCCCTACCACCCCTATTTTTTTTTTTTTTTTTAAAGGGATGATGATGAGAAAAAGTACATGAAAACACTTGCAAAACTGCATGGTCCAAATGGACATAAGCATTTCCTTTCTAGTAATTGTCAATCTTTTTTGGTTGTCACAACGTTCACATGCATAATATACTCCCATTATGTCATGCAATAAATTTCAAGAGCAAAAGCAAGCATTGTGGAGGGGGAATAAGCCTAAAGGTAGACTGTAAGTGGGAGGCTCGTTAGTTGAAAAAGCCCCTCACAGAGATTTTGGTACAAGGCTCCCCCATGTCACCCCAGCTGGATCATACCTAGTTGAGAATCACTTTCTAGACAGGAGGTTACAAACTGGTGGGAGGTAGAATGGGTAGAACATATGTTTTGTTTGGCTTTCACAGAATTGTGAGTTTAAAGTAGGTGTCAAAATTTTAAAATCAGAAGATTTTGTAGGACAAAACATATTTCTGCCTTCTCTTGAAATACAGAATTTCTGGTGAAACTAAGCCTACATCCTTGAATGCCAGAATTTGGCTGGAGCTAAATAGTGTCTGCCCCTTTAGACACAGCATACATTCTCCAGCTGGTGTCACCTATTTGTGTCACCTGCCCCTTGACCATTGAGTTTGCCATCCCTGGGCTAGACTATGAAGGAATCATTGATGCTGGAGCCAGAAGGACCTCAAGATGTAATGAAGCCCTGGCTTTCCTTTTAGTCAGGTCAGAATTTGCTTTCCCCATTTATACAAAATCCTCCTGGTTTAAATGATCTGCCCAACCTAACCCAGGTTGGGGTGAAGAGGGACCCAGCGATGGAGGAGGCTGGCCATATTTGAGGTCAACTCCCTCCCAGTGAAGGGCCTTTTCCTAGCACGGAGTGTTCCTTCTCAAGCAGCATATCACCATTTCTTAAGCCCAGGCAGTGGAGCCATTGTGAGGAAAGGTCAAACCTTGGAAGAGTGAGGCTCCTGGAAGCTCCACTGCAATGCTTCCAACACTGGAACATACACAGGCTCTAGTGTGGCGGACCTTGAGCCTGCCGCCCAGCTGCCCAGCCCCACCGGAACAGAAGTGACTGGCGGAGCAGGGCTGGAAGGGCTGTGAGCCTGGAACATCGAGTGTCCTTGACCCTCTGGCCAGGATCCCAGGCTGGAACCTCTGGGTTTATCTGTGTGGTATGGAGAAGGAAGATGAAGGTGGGGAAGGAGGGGAGAAAAAAAACATACAGAGCGTAGCTGTTGTGTTCCTGTGCCACTTGTTTGCTGTGATGTTTTCATTTCCTTTCTCTTTCTTTTTTTTCTGGTGCTGGGATTGGTGTGTTTCTGTATTGCTGAATGTTTGTTTTGGCTCCTGGAGGAAGTATTGACAAAGGAAGTGGGAGGACAAACATAATTTTGTAAGCAGCCCGCAGGAGAGGCACAATAAAGCGGAACTGGAGACAGCATGTCCGGGCTGAGATTCTCTGAGACTGTGTAATGCCAGCATCCCTGGGGCTTGTGGCCACTGAGGAATGGGAATGCGGCGCTTGTAGAGATACAGGGGGTTGCAGTGATCCCTTTGGGGGGCTCTGCTGAACTGTGTTTTGCAATTCTGATTTCTAGGCTCTGGTAGATGGCTTCTCAGGGCCTTAGCTCCTATCCTGCCCCCCACCGTTTCCTCCCGTGTGTCAAATCCTAGGGCAGCAGGCCCATCTAATGAGGAGATGGTCTATACCAGGAGAATGTCTGTGTGTGTGTGTGTGTGTGTGTGTGTGTGTGTGTGTGTGTGTGTGTGTATGATTAAATAATAAGATTATGATAATAAGATTATGAAGAGGATCCCATAAAAAATTTGGTTTTATCTGTAGGAATTTTAAAAACACTTGAAGATTATCACAATTCCAAGTGATTGTTCTGTGAAATCTGAAAAGAATATGCTTTCACTTTCCACCTGTCTAAAGACCATCTAGGGGTTGGAGGAGACTTTTCACACATTCAGTGATGGCACCAAGGGAACTTGGTGGGCTTGAGAGACAAGCCCAAGGGCTCAATTCTGAAAGGTAAATGTACACATAGCATCATGGGTATGTGGCTGGAGAAATCCCCTTTGCTATAGATTTCTTGGAAAATGAATCAAGGCATGTCAGAGGTGACCAAGGTGCAGTCCTTGCTAGAGACAGAAGAGACAGAATGACATACCCTTGAATTTTTCCCCAAAGTGCTGTAAAGATGGATGAAGTCCCATGTTTAGATGACTGCTATGAGTTGTCACCTTGACTTAGGCTGAACCCATTCTCTTTGCCTCTGGATACAAATGTTCTTTTAAAGTGGTGGTGTTTTCTAATAGTCGTTCTGCAGCTAAGAAAAAAGTATATCTTTTTGTGTGGAACAACCTTAGAAAGCCACCATTATTGTCTTATAGGTAACAGCTCTGCATGGAAAGCTGTACTGTTTTCTTTGAAAGGCTAGATTGCTTCAAGGTATATAACATACTTTGATTTTTCTCCTGCTTCCCAAAAGAGAATAAGGGAAGGAAGGGATGGGGGAGGGCAGGCATCAATTAGAGCACTAAGGAATTTACAGGCTATATCACTGTTTTGTAGAGCACATCTGCAGCAGGTAGGTCACTCAGATATGTAAAGCCTCTGGTTAAGTACTATTTCTCAGGATTATGTCTTTTTCCACATGTGGATCTGGGCAAAAGGGCAGATGGAAGCATGAGGTAGGTTGGATAGAGAGGGAGCTTATGAATGTACGAGTCAGTAATTGTGGGAAATACATCTCTAAACTGGTATCAGTTAAAATTTGTCTCTAAACAGGTATGAGCAGGTGTGCTTTGCTGACTAAGGTTTCTGGCACTGTTAGTTCTCTGGATCCCTGCTGAAATTGTCACCTTGAAAACTAGTTACACTTTATCCTTAAAGGTACTACTATCTGGAGCTGGTGCCTGTTGTTCTGAATGAGGAGAGGATAATCGTAGTACTATTTCTTGACTGTTCTCTTGAATTTTCTTTTTTTCTATATTATTGACAAATAAAAATTGTATATATTTAAGATGTAAAACTTGATTTTTTTGTGTTTGTTTTTTTTAAACCTCATTTAATCCTCTCAACAAGCCTGAGAGAAAGGTGGTTTTTTAATTATTATTTTTTACTGAAGTATAGTTGACGTACAATATTATATAAATTTCAGGTGTATAACATAGTGATTCACAGTTTTTAAAAGTTATACTCCATTTATAGTTATTATAAAAATATTGATTATATTCCCTGTGTTGTACAATATATCCTTGGAACTTATTTATTAGTTTGTATCTCTTAATCCCCTACCCCTATCTTATCCCTCCCCACTTCCTTCTCCCCACTGTTGATGTTTTGATATATGTATACTCTGTTGAATTTCTGTATTCTGAAACACAGAGAAATATCTTTTGGGAAATTACTAGTTTTCTTAAACTGTACTGGTGTCTACTTAATATTTGAGTTAACAAAGGAGCAAGAGGAGACCTTCACCAAAGAATATGCAGAAAGGAATTCTGGCATAAGCTCTGGAACACCTAACTTACTTTTGCTGGGCTGTTGGGAAAACACTTGCCATCCATGTGCCTTGCTTTTACCTTTCTATGTCTGTACTGTGGAAAGATCTTATTATAGCATAGATTTTTCTGCAATGGTCCCCATTTTGAATATTTATAGTGCCTATAAATCATTTAAATGCCAGAGAAATGCAAATACTTCTGTATTTTAGTATCTAAGTAATATATTTTAGATTTTTTAAAAAAAATACTCTTCTGGGTCTTTTAAAAAGCAGCTTTATTGAGATATAGTTCACATACTATAATATTTACCCATATAAATTGTTTAGTATAGTCACAGAGTTGTGCAATGATTACTGCAATCTTAATTTAAAACATTTTATTATCATGTAAAGAAATCCATTACCAGTCATTCACCATTCTCCCCTCCCTCTAGCCCCTGATAAACATGGATCTACTTCTCTCTATAGATTTGCCTATTTCGCATGCATGGAATCATACAGTATGTGGTCTTTTGTGACTAGCTTCTTTGTCTAAGCATAATGTTTTTGAGGTTCATCCATGTTATAGCATGTCTCAGTACTTCACTCCTTTTTATTTCTGAATAGCATTCCATTATATGGCTATCCCACGTTTTATTTATCCATTCATCAAAGGACATTTGCGTTGTTTCCACTTTTTGACTATTATGAAAATGCTGCTATGAATATTCACATATAAGATTTTGTGTGGACATTTTTTTTAAGAAAATTAATTTACTTACTTTTGGCTGTGTTGGGTTTTCGTTGCTGTGCTGAGCTTTCTTAATTGCGGTGAGTGGGGGCTACTCTTCGTTGTGGTGTGTGGGCTTCTCACCGTGGTGGCTTCTCTTGTTGCAGAGCACGGGCTCTAGGCGTGCAGGCTTCAGTAGTTGTGGCTTGTGGGCTCTAGACCGCAGGCTCAGTAGTTGTGGCTCACAGACTTAGTTGCTCTGTGACATGTGGGGTCTTCGCAGGCCAGGGCTCGAACCTGTGTCCCTTGCATTGGCAGGCAGATTCTTAACCACTGCGCCACCAGGGAAGCCCTGGACATGTGTTTTTATTTCTCTTGGGAATACACCTAGAAGTGGACTTGTTGGGTCATATAGTAACTCCATTTGCTCAGAGAGAAGTAGGATTATGATTCCTAGAGAATGCCAGAATCTGTAGCCTGGTGAGCTCTTCAGTGCTTATGTAGTCCTTGTCATCAAGACACCATTACAGAAGTTATGGCAGACAGACTCTAAGGTGACCCCTAGTTATACCTGCCTCCTGGTATTCATGTCTTTGTGTAATTTTCTCTCTTTGAGTTGGGTGGGACCTGTGATTTGCTTCTAACCAATAGAATATGACAATGATGGGATGTCATTTTGGTGATAATGTTATATTGTGGAAGATTCCATTTTAGCAGACTGGAGATTCTCCTTGAGAGCTTGATGACGTAAGGAGCTAAGTTTGAGAAGCCCATGTATCAAGGAACTGTAGGTGGCCCCTAGGACCTGAGAACCACAGTCAGCAAAATAATAGGGCCTGAATAATACAACTGGAAGGAGATGAATTCTACCAACAACTGGAATGAACTCAGAAGTAAATTCTTCCGCAGTTAAGCCTTTGATGAGAAATGCTGCTCAGCTAATACCGTGATTGTAGCCTTGTGAGATGCTGAGCAGAAGACCCAGCTAAGTTGTGCCCAGACTCCTGATCCATGGTCACTGAGATCATAAATATGTGGTGTTTCATGCAGCTAAGTGTGTGGTAATTTGTTAGGCAGCATTAGAACACTAACTCAGAAGTCTAGAATTTGGTTCCATTATATAATCTGAGCTGGATGCCACGAGTTGCCTTGTCAAGGCAAATATCCTCTTTATCAGTGTGATTATCATAAAAGGTTAAACTGTCATATAAGTCAGGTATGTGCTTGGTGGCTGTGAAGTAATCCATACCTGGGGTATAATTTCTAGTATGGGAAAAAGAGAATGGCAGAAGTAAAAAATGGAGTTCCACTCTGCCTGCCTGACTTACAGGGAACACATACATTTCTACAAACTCTATTCCAAGAAGAAACAATAATCAGAGTAATAGTAATTTATATAAGACCATAGGGATGAGAGGTAAGCACGAACTTGAGGCCATGCCCTGATGGAGTCATGCAATAGTTCTAATTTGCCTAGTGCTCTTTGCAGACATAAGCTTGAAGTTGATACTAGCTTTCCCTTATACTTCATTGGCCACATAATAACCAAACAGTCCCAGCATGGCGAACAGCACTTCTACTTTTAGAACCCACCTAGGACTATTCCATCTTTCTTAGTCATCCATTTCTATATTTAACACCTCTCACACTCAGAAATTTTAACTTATAGCTCACGTAAATCCCTTATTCTTCAGTGAAAGCCTGTGTTCTTTCATACCTGCCCCCAAACAGATGGCGACAGCTGATTATGTGAATCTTTTGACTGCCTTTGTCATATCATTTTGTTTTGTTACATTTAATTCCTGACTGACCTAGGTGAGGAGAGTGAGCTGGATTTTATCCTGTAGCACAGAAGCCTGTGGAATACCTTTTTATTTCCAACTGTGATCTGATTTTAATTTCAATCTCTGTAGAGATGACTCAATGTACAGTGACTAAAATGAAAAGTCACGCTACTTATAACATACAGCTAAATAACTACCTCAGATGACTTGAAAATTTTGTACTTGGGGAACAAAGCCATTGAAACTGATGGAAAATGAATGTCTGATAACTTAGTACTGCAGAGTGGAAGATTCAGTCATCGCTGGCATTACATCTCCCTATGTCTTACACCAGTTGTCTCATAAAAAAAGCAAAACATTGTTTTGCTAAGAGTGGAATCAACTGTGTTTCTCCTTCTTTTCGCAACAGTGCCATCCATATTCCAGTCATAGGTAATAGAGATAAGATGGATGGAATTGTTTTTTAGGAAGTTTGCTAGGAAACAAGAAAAGATTACTTGGACAGGATAGGGGTAGCGCCTTACATGAATAGGTTCTCATCATTTTTCTTTGTTTTCATTTTCTATATTGATTTTTAAAAAGTGCTTGCGGAACAATATGGATGATGTTTACATTTACATAGCTGATTCCATTGACTTCGGGCAATTTGCTGGGACCTGATGATGTCGTGTTGCCCCAGTTCCCCATTCCATTGCCCATGTCTCCAATTCCACAATAGAAGTCCTGAGTCTCTACTTGCTGTTCTCCACTTACTCCTCTTGGCAGCTGGTGGGAATTTTCTGGATGACAAGTACTATCTTGGTGGCTTCTATTGTCTGCGTCCTTGGCCCTCCTGAGTTGGGTATATCACTCTGCCAACCCCCAGCTCAATTCTAATTCCTAATGCTTCACAGATCCTTTTAATAAAGGTATATACTTGTTAACTTGGACCCAAACAGAAATTAGCTAATTTTACATTGCAATTGTAAATTGAAAACCAAGGTTTTAAATAAATAAGTGTAAAGGGCATACATTGTCATAAGGATTAAAATGAGATAGAGCTGATGCTGAAAATTTGTTGTTTTTCTCTTCCTCCTAAAGGTAGGCTTTCCTATGTAATTTTCACAGCATTAGCCTTGCCTAATGCAGTTCATTCTTTGCTGTTACTTGTTGTTCGTGTTAAATAGCACATTAACACCTCCTTGCTACTTCCATAAGAAACACCAATGACTTAGTTGGTTTTCAATCCACTTCAGCTCTCAAGCCTCTGCGGGCATCAGATTCTGTGCAGCACTGTTTCCCTTCTGAATTCTCCTCTTAACTGTCTCTGCTCAAGTGTCTCTTAAACTAGGAGTGTGTAAGTTATTAGTACATTATCAGGGGCACTCATTCTTGAATTCATCTAACAATCATGTCACTTTGTTTTGTGTTTGTTTCGTGCCAACCACTGTGCTGGGAACTAAGAATATAAAGATAAATAAAACATTATTCCCTGACCTGGAAGGACGTCCAAAGATGGAGAGCGTCACATAAGCACATCATTATGACAGGATTTATGTGCTCCAGCAGGGCTAGGAGCACTGAATCAGCCTGGAGGAGTCAGAGAAGGTGATGTTGCAGTTGGGTGGTGACAGATGCATAAGAATTTAGCAGATGTGTAGTTATGTGGGGGTGGCAGCTGCAGAAATGATTTCTAGATTGAGGAAACAGCATGAATGGCTATGTAGAGACATGAAAGGACACAGCTGGCTTGGAGAATAGTGAGAAATTGGGTGTGACTGGAGTGTAGGGTGTGTGTGTGTGTGTGTGTGTGTGTGAGTATGAGAGAGAGAGAGAGAGAGAGAGAGAGAGAGAGAGAGAGAGAGAGAGAGAGAGAGAAAAGGAGATGGGCTCTCTGAGAGATGAGCTGGGCATGGGGAAGCTTGGGGAGAGAGAAGGATGCTGTAGACTGGGTGTGGAATTCTGACTTGTTGTGTAGCAGTGGGGGACAGTGGAAGTCCTAAAACAGAATAGTAACATGATAGGAAGATAGAACAAATAGAAGTATATAGATGAGAGTACAGTTGGGAGAGATGGGTCAGAAAGAGGCTCCATAAAAAGACACCTAACGCTGCCTACAGGAGGCAGCTGCCATGGAGCCCTCCATTAGTAGATCTGGGTTTGAGGTGCTTGGATTGGGCCAGGACTCAACCCAGTCATAGGGAGGGAAATGCAGAGGAGGGGCTCCAGCTGAGAAAATTACAGAGGTAGAATTTTCAAGATATTGTAACTGATGGGATGAGAAGGATGAGGGAGGGGGAATGAGGGAGAGTCCAGAATTTTCTCCTTGGGTGATTCATTGGCTATTGGCATTATTAATAAAAATAGAATACAGGAGAAGGATATAAGTTTAGGCTGGGAGGAAGGGAGGTAGGGTGGTATAGCAATCATCTGGTGTCCAATTCATATCCACTTGGCCTTCCCTCTGGGGTTTTTTTTTTTTTTTTTTTTTTTCGGTACGCAGTCCTGCCAACATTGTGGCCTCTCCCATTGCGGAGTACAGGCTCCGGATGTGCAGGCTCAGCGGCCATGGCTCACGGGCCCAGCCGCTCCGCGGCATGTGGGATCTTCCCGGACCGAGGCACGAACCCGTGTCACATGCATCGGCAGGCTGACTCTCAACCACTGCGCCACCAGGGAAGCCCCTTCCCTCTGTTTTTGACCATGACTGGGGTCGACCATTATAGGGCAGCTTCAATTCACTTGCGCTGAGAGCATCTTGCCTCCTGTGTGTGCACACTACGTCTTCACTTTCTGTTTTGGGGCTCTGAGTCCAAGCGTATACCTCGAAGGAGGTAACACTCACAGCACAATGTCAATCAATGCAGAAGGGATACAGAGGATAAATGCTCCCACTTCTATCCTGTGAGTGGTCAATCTCAAGATGCATTCTGTACCTTCTCAGGAATGTCTGTCAGAATCAAGCCTTGATGCTCACTGTGGAACCTCAATAATGCACTTTTATGTTGGCTTTTCTTGTCTTTTCCCTTTTCCTTGTCTCATTCTTTCGACTCCTACAGGTCTGCTCCTTTAGAATCACCTCTCAAGTAAACTACTTGCAACTAAGTTCTTATTTCAGGCATGACTTCTCAAGCAACCTAAGCTAAGATAGGTGGAGAGGCAAAGATTGGTTTGGCTTTAGACAAATTAAGTCTGTGGTGACTGCACCCTCTGCTTATATTTGGGGCTTGGTTAAAGGTTACAAATGGAGGCTCACATCTCATATTTCTAAATATTTAGGAGTTATAAATCAAGCAAACACGTTATTAAATAAAATGTTACCTTCTCCCACACACCTGTATGTATTTGAATGTTGAATTCTTGGACTCCTCTGAGTTCCATGCCAGAATGTGGCTATGTGAAAATGCCCAGGCCCACCGCTTACCCCCCTTCCCTTTCAACCTCTTTTTCTATCACATAACTGTGTGTGGACACCCCAGCCTGCAAGCTCTGCCCACACCTCCAACAAAGAGCCACCTTCACACCTAGGGATGTGTACAAAGCCATGCAGCTTGCCCTCAGGAGGATCAGTGTGGGAACGAGGACGCTGAAGGCTCTGAGAGTGGGTCCCGGCTACCTGGAGCACTGTTTAGAGGTGGGGGCCTGAGCTCTGGTGGACACCTTCCACTGGCCCGGAGAATTCTCATGTAGTGGTGAGGGTCCTACTCAGAGGAAAGCCACAGTGGAGCTGCTGAGACCTTGGGGCTCAGGGGGCCTTTCTGGCAACATTTAGGCATGGTGCAACCATGGGGCATCCTGCTGGAACTGTCCGGTGGGTGATTGGTAACATAGATCTGGAGCTTGGAGAAGTTGGAGCTTGATATAAATATTTGAAAGTTGGCAGCATATGGATCATCTTGCAATGGTGGGAGTAGAGGGACTCAACTAGGAAGATGAAGTAGACTGAGCAGAGAAGCAGGTCTAAGAACAGAACCCCGGGGGTGGCTGGGAGGTGGAGCCAGGGAAGGAGGCAAAGGAGCAGCAGCCTCTTGGAGTGACTCAGAGCCGTTTAGTCTTGACATTTTAAAGGAATTTTATTCTCCTAAGCTAAAAGGCAAACATAAGTTGATCCTTAAAGCAGCAAGATAGAGTTAAAGTGTTCTCTTCTTGTACTCACTCAGTGTCCTGTGTATGTAGACTCTTAATTATATCACTGGTCATATTATGCTCACCAGGCCGTCTGAGACTGAGGACTCAAGTGTTCAATGTCCACATGAAACAAAGTCTAACCTGGGGAGAAGCCTAGTGACTTTTGGAAGCATTAATATGATATTTAGACAAAGGATGTTATGGGACTGAGGGGGAAATTCCTCAGATCTCAAGTTCTCATATGTCTCTAGGTGTTCATTTCCTTAACTGTAATATAGGATTAATACTATCATCCTTAGTTTATTGTAAGAGTCAGGTAAAATAATAGATAGGGAAGCCCTTTGACAAAAATTAAATGTTCTATACAGATGCAGTGTATTGGGCTGATTCTAATGCTTTAATGTAGAAGAATATCAGATAGAAGCTTAGAGCTCTGGAAGAGCTTAAGTGATCATCTAATATGACTCATCCATTTTCCAAATAAAGAAAGAGAGGGTGCAGAAAGTGTAGAGAATTACCCCCAATTTTACAGCTATTTAGTGGCAAAGAAAGACCAAAAAAATCTAGGTTCATTGATTTAGTCTACTTCTATTCATAGCCCTTTGTGCTATAAGTAAGGATATTTGATGTCCTTAGGGAGAAAAGGAGGAAGGAAAAGAAAGATAAGCATATGAAAGTGTGACAAAAGAATCTGTTAGGAAGGTAAGGGAGAATGAGTTTTGTGATGTTTCCTAATAGTTCTACTCTCGGTTCGTTGTGCAGTGCTCTGATCAGGATTTGAATGAATGAAAGCATGGCTAGATACTCGGGCAATCCTGGGGAACAGCAAGGTGTAGTCCCCATGGGATTTTTTTCCCCAAACTTCTTTTTTTGAAATTTTATTATTATTTTTTCAATTGAAGTATAGTTGATTTACAATGTTGTGCCAATCTCTGCTGTAGAGCATAGTGACTCAGTTATATATATACAGACATTCTTTTTTTAATATTCTTTTCCATTATGGTTTCTCACAGGATATTGAATTATAGTTCACTGTGCTATACAGTAGGACCTTGTTGTTTATCCATCCTATATATAATAGTTTACATCTGCTAATCCCAAGCTCCCAGTCCTTCCCCACCCCCGACAACCACAAGTCTGTTCTCTTTGTCTGTGAGTCTGCTTCTGTTTCATAGATAGGTTCATTTGTGCCCTATTTTAGATTCCACATATAAGTGATATCATATGGTATTTGTCTTTCTCTTTTTGACGTACTTCACTTAGTATGATAACCTCTAGTTACATGCATGTTGCTGCAAAGACATTATTTCGTTCTTTTTTATGGCTAAGTAATATTCCATTGTATATATGTACTACATCTTCTTTATCCATTCGTCTGTAGATGGACATTTTGGTTGTTTCCATATCTTGGCTATTCTGAATAGTGCTTCTATGAACATAGGGATGCACGTATCTTTTTGAATTATGGTTTTATTATTGTATACATTTCTTGAGGTGGGAGATCCTAACTTAGTGATCCAATCACACATAGTGGATCTATATATACATACATAGATACAATCACACATACATTGTGACTCAAACATACAAGTCTGTTCATTTCAGGAATCTGGTCAAGTAAATCACACACAGTGGTCTGTCCAAGTGGGGTTGCTGGATCATATAGTAATTCTATTTTCAGTTTTCTGAGGAACCTCCACACTGTTTTCCATAGTGGCTGTACCAACTTCCCCATGGGATTTTATGCCAGCAGAGAAGATGGAAGTTAACAAGTAGTTATAAATATCAAATTTATATAATCAAGTAAATGATTGTGTGAATAATTAAGTGAAGAATTACTCTAGATTATGAACTTTATGAGGGCAGGATAATGCTTGTTTTGCCCCTTACATAGTCCCTTACATAGTACAGCATTTGACAAATAGTTGGTGATCTCCCAATAGTTACTGAATGATATGATAGATATTAAAATGGATACGAAGGAAAAAATTCCTGCTGTCCTGAAAGCATATAAAAGGTGGTCTAACCTGGTCTGTGGGGACAGGGAAAGCTCCTGAGGAAATGCTGTTTAGGCTGTTACAAAAAACAGTTGTCATGGTGACAGAAAGGCAAGGGAACAGCATGTGAGAAGACCTACAGGCAGGAGGGAGCCTGTCATGGTTCTGGAACTGAGGGAAGTCTAGCAAGGGGCAGTGGGCAGTGGAGGGGCTAGCGTGTTATACTGGATAACACTGACTGTATAACAAATGACTCTAGAACTTAGGGCCTTAAAACAACAAAATCTAATGGTCTCATAGTTTCTGTGGGTCAGGTATTGAGGAGTGGCTTAGGTGGTGATTCTGGCTCAGGGTCTGTTGTGGGGTTATAGTCAAAATATTGGATGGGGCTGTAGTAATCTGAAGGATTGACTGGGGTTGGAGCATTTGCTTCCAAGAGGCTCTTATATTTGGCTAATTGCTGGAGACTTCAATTCTTCCATGGCTTTAGAACCTTGCTTCTTCACCAAAGGGTGAAGTCTCTCCATAGGGTTCCTTAGAACACAGCAGCTAACTTTCTCCAAAGTAAGCAATCCACAAAAGAAAGAGAGGCAGAAGATGCAATGACTTTTATGATCTAGCCTCAAAAGTGGTATGTCATCACTTTTAATGTATGCTGTTGTTCGCACAAACTAATACTGATACAATGTGTGGTAGACTACAAAAGAATATGAATACCAGGAGGCTGGTGTCATTGGGGTCATCTTGGAGGCTGACTACCACAAGGCTAGATGGACTAGAGGCCATATTTAGGGTTTTAGACTTTATTATAAGAACAATGAGAAGACTTGGAAGGGTTTTAAGCAGAGTCTAGCCACAAGACTACAAGTCTAGCCACTGAAGAGTGTAAGGAAGTGGCAAGGTAGAGGCATGACCTCATTCCTAGGGCCTGAGTGTGCAGTAGTTCATTCAGCCAATGTTTACCTGGGAGCCTGGATGTGCTACCACACTTACCAGATGTGAGAATGCAGAGGTGAGAGGACCTACTCATAGTCTGACCTCCTGCAGCTTACAGTTCAAGGGGACATAGAAATTAATAAGTGGGCAGTTACACTTTAGCATGATAACTTCTATAATAGGGTAAAGTACAGGTTTCTATGAGAGCATTAGAAGGGAACATAACTCCTTCGGGAGAATCAGGAAAGGACTTCTGGAGGAGGTGCCATCTAAACAGGGACCTAAAGAATGAATAGGCAAAGGGTAATGTTCCAGGCATGGACATAGGCTGGGAAATAATCAAGAGAATGGCGTGTTTGGGGAACTGAAAGTAATTCAGTGTGTCTGGAGTCTAGATTGGAGGTGAGTATGGGTGGAGGGGTGAGCAACATAAAGTCAGTACAGTATCAGGATGAGCCCTTTATTCTTGTTAAAGAGTTTGGCCTTTATTTGGGGAGCAAGAGCAAGTTACTAAAGGCTTTAGGGAGAGAATACTCACTTAAGAAAGATTACTCTGGCTGCCACATGGTGAATAATTTGAAATCAGCGAATGTGGAGGCTGGGAGAGGCATTTAGAAGCCATGGTAATAATACAGGTGCAAATTGATGGTGGCCCAAATTGGGGTCAGTGAAAACTGGACTGGAGATATTTAGGAGGTAAAGTTGCTAGAATCTGATAATTATTAGTTGGAAGGTAGGGAAGAGGAACTTTAGGGTAATGCCCAGGATCATGGCTTAATTGTCTGTGACCCACTGGCACGAAAGAAGGCAGGAAGGGATATGATGACCAGAAATGAGGTACAAGTTCTGGGCTGTGTCCCTTTGATCCAGTTACTGGGATTCAGCTACAGGGGTAGAAGTACATCATCGGTAAGGTGGACTTTGTTCTAAATCTTCTGAAAATTATGTCACAGACCCTGGGAAGAGGGGAGCTTGCAAATGTAGCTCCTCCTTACTGTGGAGGTTGGAGTACAGGAAGTAAAACAATTCCTAAGAATTATAAAGGTTTCCTCCAACTCAAGGGCAAACTAGTATGAACTCAT
The DNA here is from genome assembly GCF_026419965.1 of Kogia breviceps. Taxonomy (NCBI): domain Eukaryota; kingdom Metazoa; phylum Chordata; class Mammalia; order Artiodactyla; family Physeteridae; genus Kogia; species Kogia breviceps. The sequence continues at coordinate 82,158,333 of NC_081312.1, read as the reverse complement.
ATACCCCAGAAGACAATGGAGTGAGTTCCAGGAGGTTTTATATGGTGGCAAAGGAAAAGTCAATTCTTACCTGAGATAATTTAACCAAAAATGTTCTATAGCAGCGAATGTGCCTCCGGTAAGAAACTTCATTTTTTCCCCTACTGGTATAAAAGCCTCTTATTTGTAAATACACATCAGTTATTCAGTACTTTTCTTTTCAAACTTCTCAGTTCTGAGAGAATTGAATTAGTGATGAAATCTACTTTACAATACCGATTTCCTGAATTACACTTCTAGGAATAGTGAACGATCAGCAGGCAACCACTCTGTGTGTGTGTTTGTGTGTGTGTGTTTATGTGTGTGTGTGTGTGTGTGTGTGTGTGTGTGTGTGTGTGTAGATACTATATATATAACAGCAACCCTAAGTGAGACCTAACTGGCATTGGGGGTCAAGATTTAAAATTATATCAAACACAGAGAGCCAAATAACTCTCCATTTGGCTCTCTCTTCTCTCCACTTTATTCCAGATCATTACTACTCCCACTAGTCCTTTTATACACCCTAGCTAGTCTGATTCATCTGCCTCTCTTTCCTCCTTTCCTCCTACAGAAACTGCTAAAATTATTTTCTATTGAACAGTATAACAGTATTTCTCTAGAATCTCAAGCTCCACCTTTAGGTTCCAGTGAGTATAGGCTCAAAGTAAGTCTCTATTTCGGATGATTTTTCTGACTTTCTTGTTGTGTCAAAGAATTCCTTTGTGGTCCATTCTGTGAGCTTATGGAAGAAGTTTTGGAGTCTGGTAGGACTAACTGTTTTGTACCAAGTGAGTTGGAGCCCCTTTCCAGGCAGAAAAAGCAGTTTTCTTAAGCTGTTTACTACCCTGTCCCTTGCCTCTCACCTCTCATTGCTGTTCTGTACATTCCGTCCCCCGCTGATTGTTAATGCTTGACTCCCTGCCCTTTTGGAAGAAACCATTTATACAACCACAATTATCTTGACTATATTTTTCCCCAAAAGTGATTCTGCAAACAGATCCTGTGCTGTGCTCTCTTCCAAAATACTTGTGTTTGAGACAATTCATAGAGAAATTAACCTGTAAGCACAAGTGAGTTTGCACAGGTAGATGCATTTGCTGAGAATTATTGAATGGAACATCAGCACTGGCTGAGCCAGTCACTCAAGTCAGAGGCTTATCCCATGTGGCAGCTGTCATATAAAGAGGCTTGAAACAGGCTGAATTAATGTGAAGCTAGCAATTCACTTCTAAACTCTTGAGCTCACTTCCTCAGCCTGTTACCTATGAAACTGGTTATTTGGGCTATGTTTTAACAAACACTCAGACAAAAACAATTCTGTTGAACACTACTTGCTCACAAACTTCAAATATCTTTTAAGGTGTCTACATATTATCAAGTTTTGTTCCATTTTACTGATGAAGAAAGTTAAGAATAGGGGGGTAAGTGACTGGATCTAGGTACTATGTTACACTGAGTAAGGAAGTGAGTTAGATGGAGAAGCCAGTTTTCTTAAATTGTGGCTTAATATTAGATCCTCTTAAAATATTCCAAATTTTCTTTTTCTTTTTCTTCAACAACAAATATTTATTGAGTACCTCTTTGTAAGAGATGCATATGATACCATGCCATATGTTAAGGTCCAAAGACATAGTTCCTACCTGCGTGGACCTTGTAGGTGTGAAGATCCTGGGAATAATGATGTACTTAGAAAGAAATAAAATGAGTCAGAATATGTCAAAGATAGTTCCAATGTATAAATACTATGAAAAGTAGGTCGTCAGGGTGGTTAGAAAAGGATTCTAGAAAAAGAGGTGACAAACATGAGATAAGATCCTTCTACTACACTATCCTCCAGACTGATAGGTAGAAATGCAGGCTAGCAGGAGGCTTCTAGAGACAAGGTGAGCATTTTGGTCGAAGAAAGATATAGGGTGGTGGTGGGAGCTTCCTTTCTGGAGGTTAGTAGGCCTGACTGCAAAGTCTTCAATAACCAGTTGAGTGTGAACTTCCCTTTGAAAGTTACTAATAAGGTCCTGAAGGTTTTGAACAGCAAAATGATAGCTTCCCAAAATATATTTATTGAGTGACAATTACATGCCAGACACTATTCTAGTCTAGGGATTCAATATCAAGGAAGACAGTATCTGTACTGTTGCCAGGCTTGTAGTTTAGTGAAGACAAACAAGTAGACAGGCATCTACAAAACTGTAGACACATTTGTTAACAGTCCTATAGACACCTATAGACAAGTATAGGTGGACCTGGGAACAGATAGAGGAAGGATCCCCAACCTGGGATTGAAGAATTAGGAAAGGCTTCCTGGAGGAACTTATAATTGAACTAAGTCTTTCAAAGCACATATTTTACTTTCTCTGATTGAGAAAATAATACATATTTTAAACACCAAACTGTTGCCAAGGCAATGAAGTAGTTGTACACCTGGCAGTAATGAGCTGGTGATAACCTATCCCCACCCCCGCTTCCCCTGCTGGAGTGTTGTCAGAAGAAACCAGGTAAAACAGAAAGTTTAATTAAGATTCAGAGTCCCAGAAGATCATATGCCAAATATCCAGACTTTAATTGAAAATCACTTATATCAACAACCAGGAATATCTCTTACTGAATGAAAAAAGACAATCAATAGATGCTGTGAACTAGCATCTTGAATAGAAAAAAGACAAATATTGAGATGACACAAATATTAGAATGATCTGCTAAAGACTGTAAAGGAGCTGTCATAAAAATCTTTCAATGAGCAATTATGAACGTGCATGAAATAAGTGAAAAAAAAATCTCAGGACAGAAATAGAAAATGTAAAGAAAAGCCAAATGGAAATTATGCAACTAAAAAAATAATAATTGAAATGAAAACTCAGTTAATGGACTCAACTGAAGAAAGGGAGAGGACAGAGGATGGAATCAGTGAACTGGAAAATAGAACAATAGAAGTTACCTAATCTGAACAACAGAGAATATAGACTGAAAAAAATTAACAGGGCCTTAGGGACATGTGGAACTGTAACAAATGTGTCATTAGAGTCCTGGAAGGGAAGGAGAAAGAGGGAAGTGTTTAAAAATGACTTGAAGGAATAAGGACTGAAAACCTTATAAATGTGGCAAAAAATAATATATTTACAGATCCGAGAAGCTGAGCTAACTTTAAACCAAAAAACATGCCAAGGTATATCATTGTCAAACTTGTGAAAGCTAAAGACAAAGAAAAAACTTGAAAGCAGCGAGAGGGAAATGACACCTGACCTTTGGGGAAGAATGATTTGAATGGTAGCAGTTATTGATCAGAAACCATGGAGACAGAAGGAACTGATACAACAGTTTTTTCAAGTGCTGAAAGAAAAGAACTGTCAGCCCAGAATCCTATAACCAGCAAAATATGCTTCCAGAATGTAGGGGAAATCAAGATGTTTTTGGATGAAGAAAAGCTAAAAGAATTTGTTGTCAGTAGACCTAACATAAAAGAATAGCTTAAGGAATTTTAGCCATCCTTTTCTTTCTTCCTATCATAGAAATAATAAAAGAAGGAATCTTAGAACATCAGAAAGGAAGAAAAAAAACACAGTAAGCAAAAATATAGGTAAGTACAATACAGTTTCCTCCTCCTCTGGAGTTTTCTAAATTATATTTGATTGTTGAAGCAAAAATTGTAACGCTTCTATTGTTATTCCCAATGTATATAGAGGAGTTATTTAAGATAATTATAAACAAAGGGGGGGTAAAAGTATATAAGAGTGGTAAGGATTCTATACCTTACTTAAGCTGGTAAAATGACTAGTAGACTATGATGTTATGTATATAATGTATACATATAATGTAATACATAGAGCACACACTAAAAAGCTATACAAAGAGATATACTCAAAAATATTATAGACAAATCAGAGTGGAATTCTAAAAAAGGTTCCAGTAATCCATAAGAAGGTGAGAAAAAGAAAACAAATGAAAAAAAACCCCAGAACAAACAGAAAACAAAAAATGACATGGTAGGGCTTCCCTGGTGGTGCAGCGGTTGAGAGTCCTCCTGCTGATGCAGGGGACGCGGGTTCGTGCCCTGGTCCGGGAGGATCCCACATGCCGCGGAGTGGCTGGGCCTGCGAGCCATGGCCGCTGAGCCTGTGCGTCTGGAGGCCGTGCTCTGCAACGGGAGAGGCCACAACAGCCACAACAGTGAGAGGCCCCGCGTACTGCAAAAAAAAAAAAAAAAAAAAAAAATGACATGGTAGATTTAAACCCTAATATACTAATAATTACACTAACTGTAAGTTCAAATGCACCAATTAAATGACATAATAGGGGAACCCCCACCCAATTTGAACTGAATAAAAGTTAATATTGAAGTAAATGAAAATGGAAATAAAACAAGTAAAAATTTATGGAATACAGCTGAAGCAATGCTAAGAAGGAAATTTATATCATTAAATGTTTACATTAGGAAAGGAGGATGGGTCTCATATAATTTATTCAAACATACACCTCAAGAACCTGAGAAAAAGAGCAAAATAAACCCAAAGCAAGCAAGAGGAAGGAAATACTAATAAAAATAAGAGCAGAAACGAGTTCAGTTTCAATGAAATTGAAAACAGAAAACAATGGAGAAAACCATTTCAATAAAGTGGCTAGTTCTTTGAAAAGATCCATAAAATTGACAAACATCCAGCAAAACTGATTAAGAAATAGAGAAGGCTTAAATTACCAATATCAGGAATGAAACAGGTGATATTACTACAGATCCTACAAATATCAAAAGGATAGTAAGGGAAAACTATGAACAACTATAAACATAGATTTGACAACTTAATATGAAATGGACCAATTCCTCAAAAAACAAAAACTTCCATTCACTATGGAATAGTTACTTACAGTGGCCTATAACTCATAAGGAAATGGAATATTTTTTAAAAAATTATTTTATTTTTATTTATTTTTGGCTGCGTTGGGTCTTGTTGCTGCATGTGGGCTTTCTCTAGTTGCAGTGAGCGGGGGCTACTCTTCATTGCAGTGCGCCGGCTTCTCTTCGCGGTGACTTCTCGTTGTGGAGCATGGGCTATAGTCGCGTGGGCTTCAGCAGTTGTGGCTCGCGGGCTCTAGAGTGCAGGCTCAGTAGTTGTGGCGCACGGGCTTAGTTGTTCTGTGGAATGTGGGATCTTCCCAGACCAGGGCTCGAACCTGTGTCCCCTGCATTGGCAGGTGGATTCTTAACCACTGTGCCACCAGGGAAGCCCCAAGGAAATGGAATTTTTAATGAAAAGACTCTCCAAACAGAAATTTCTAGAACCAGAGGCTTTCGCTGGAGAATTTTACTTTTAAAGAAGAATTAGCACCATTTCTCTATCATCTTTTCCAAAAGACAGAAGAAGAGGGAGTATTTCTTAATTCATTTTATGAATCTAGAATTACCCTGATTCCAAAACTGGACAAAGATAGTGTAAAAAAAGAAAACTACAGACCAGTGTCCCTTAAGAATATAGATGCAAAATTCTTAACAATATATTGGCAGATAGAATTGAATAATATATAAAAGAATTATATACCATTTCCAGGTAGGGTCTATTCCAGGCATGCAAAATTGGTCCAATATTTTAAAAAAATCAATATAATCCACCATGTTAACAAGATAAAGACAAATCACATAATTGTATCAATGAATGCAGAAAAATCATTTGCCAAATTCAACATTCATTCAAGATAAAAATCCTCAGACAAATAGGACTAGAGGGTAACCTCCTGAACTTGTTAAAGAACATCTATTAAAAAACCTACAGCTAACATTATACTTAATGATGAATGACTGAATGCTTTCTTTCAAAGATCAGGAGCAAGACAAAGATGTCTGCTCTCACCACTCTTATTCAGCATAGTGATTGAAGTTCTAACCAGTGCAACAAGGCAAGAAAAAATGGCATGCAGATCAGAAAGGAAGAAATAAAACTGCCCTTATTTGCAGATAACCTGATTTTCTATGTAGAAAATTTTAAGGAACCTACGAAAAAAAAAATCTGCTAGAACTAATAAGTGAATTCAGTGAGGTAGCAGGTACAAGATCAACATAAAAAATCAATTGTATTTCTGTATAATAGCAATAAACATGTGAACACTAAAATTAAAAATACTATTTACAATCAAAATAAATAAAATACTGAAGGTGCAAATCTAACAACTTGTGTAGGACTTTGCTAAAACTAGAAAATGCTGTTTAAAGTAATCACAGAAATTAACTACATGGAGTGACATACTCTCTTTGTGGACTGGAAGACTCAACAAAGTATAGTTGTCATTCTCTATAAATTGATATGCAGAATTAATGTATTCCCTATCAAAATCCCAGCAAGATGTTTTTGTAGACATAGACAGGATTATTCTAAAATGTATATGGAAAAGCAGAAGAACCAGAATAGATACAATGATTTTGATAAAAACAACGTAAGTTGGAGGAATCAGTCTTCCTGATTTCAAGACTTATTATTTAGCTATAGTAATCAAGATTGTGCAGTACTGATGGAGGGATAGACACATAAATCAATGGAACAGAATTGAGAACCCAGAAATAAATATACACAAATATGTCCAGCTTTTTTTTTTTTTTTCCTGTACACGGGCCTCTCACTGTTGTGGCCTCTCCCGTTGGTGAGCACATGCTCCGGATGCACAGGCCCAGTGGCCATGGCTCATGGGCTCAGCCACTCCTTGGCATGTGGGATCTTCCCGGACCAGGGCACGAACCCATGTCCTCTGCATTGGCAGGCTGACTCTCAACCACTGTGCCACTAGGGAAGCCCTGTCCAGCTTATTTTTGATAAAGGTGAAAAAAAATCAATTCAATGGAGGAAAGATATCTCATACCTTATACAAAAATTTCCTCAAAATGGATCATGGATTTAAATATAAAATGTAAAACTATAAAACTTTAAGGAAAAAAAATGGGAGGGGAACTTCCCTGGTGGCGAAGTGGTTAAGAATCTGCCTGACAATGCTGGGGACACGGGTTTGAGCCTTGGTCCGGGAAGATCCCACATGTGGTGGATCCCACAACTAACTGAGCCTGTGCGCTAGAGCCCGCGAGCCACAGTACTGTGCCCTCATGCCACAACTACTGAAGCCCGCGCGCCTAGAGCCCGTGCTCTTCAACAAGAGAAGCCACTGCGATGAGAAGACCACGCTCCTCAACAATGAGTAGCCCCCGCTCGCCACAGCTAGAGAAAGCCTGCGTGCAGCAACGAAGACCCAACGCAGCCAAAAAAATAAATAAATAAATAAATAAAAGTAGGAGAAAAATCTTTGGGATTTAAGATAAGATAAAGAGTTCTTAGACTTGATGGTAAAAGTACAGTCCATAAAAGGAAAGTTTGATAAATTGGGATTAATCAAAATTGAAACCTTTTTCTCCATGGGAGACTCAGTTAATACAACGAATAGGCAAGTTATAGGCTGGAGAAAGTATTTGCAAACCACGTATCTGACAGAGGACTAGTATCTGGAATATATATCTTAAAACTCAACAGTTTAAAAAAAATTGGGGGCTTCACTGGTGGCACAGTGGTTGAGAGTCCGCCTGACGATGCAGGGGACATGGGTTTGTGCTCCGGTCCGGGAAGATCCGACGTGCCATGGAGCGGCTGGGCCCGTGAGCCAGGGCTGCTGAGCCTGCGTGTCCGGAGCCTGTGCTCCGCAACGGGAGAGGCCACAACAGTGAGAGGCCCGCGTACTGAAAAAAAAAGGAAAAAAATCCATGAAGAGACATTTTACTAAAGAGGATATTCAGGTAAGTAAACACATGAAAAGTTGTTCAGCATCATTAGCCATTAGGAGAATGCAAATTATAACCACAATAAGGTATCACTTACATCTATCAGAATGGCTAAAATTAAAAAAAAAACACCACTAAATGCTGGTGAGGATGCAGAGAGGCTGGATAACTCGTACATTGCTGGTGGTAATGTGAAATGTAATAGCCACTCTGGAAAATATTTTGGCAGTAAAAAACAAAAACAAATTAAACATGCAACAACATATGATCCAGCAATTACACTCCTGGATATTTATCCCAAAGAAATGAAAACTTATGTTCACACAAAAACCTTTACATAAATGTTTATAGCAGCTTTATTCATAATAGAAAAAAAAAACTTTAAACAACCCAGATGGTTTTAATGGGTCAATGATTGAACAAATGGGCTGATGGATGAACAGGAACATCCACTCCATGTAATACTATTCAGCAATAAAGGAATAAACTACTGGTACATGCAACAACATGGATGATTCTCCAGAGAATTATGCTGAGTGAAATAAGCCAATCTCAAAAGGTTACATACCTTGTGATCATTTATATATCATTCTTGAAATGACAAAATTATAAAAAGGGAGAACAGGTTAGTGATTGCAAGGGGTTGAGAAGAGTACAGGGGTGGGAGGGAAGTGAGTGTGACTGTCATAGGGCATTTTGAGGGATCCTTGTGGTGGTAGAACACTTCTCTATCTTGATTGTATCAGCATTAATATTGGGTTGGCCAAAAAGTTTGTTTGGGTTTTTCATAAGATGTTACAGAAAACCTGAACAAACTTTCTGGCCAACCCAGTATTTTGGTTCTGATATTGTACTATAGTTTTGCAAGATGTTAGCATTGGGGGAATGTGGGTAAAGGGTACATGGGTTATCTCTGTATTATGTCTTACAACTGCATGTGAATCCACAATTATCTTAAAGTCAAAAGTTTAGTTTAAAAAATTAAACTCTTTTTAAGATTGGGTTAGCTGAGAGGCGATAGTAAGAGGGGCATTCTAGGTGGATGGACAAGTGGAACTGAAACTAGGCCAGTAAAACTGGAGTGCAGGGTGTGTGTTGGGCAGTGAGTAAGGATGGAGTGGTCAGTCAAGGCCAAATTGTAAAAAAACATTGTTTAAGGAATTTGAAATTTCTAAAACTTATAAAGAGCCTCTGAAGAATTTTAAGTAGGAGAGTAACACAGTCCAGTCAATAGAAAGGGGCAGGCAGACTGGGGGGAAATGTAGAATTAAAATTTTAGAGGTTGGGCTTCCCTGGTGGCGCAGTGGTTGAGAATCCGCCTGCCGATGCAGGGGACACGGGTTCGTGCCCTGGTCCGGGAAGATCCCACATGCCGCGGAGCAACTAAGCCCGTGAGCCATGGCCTCTAGGCCTGCGCGTCCGGAGCCTGTGCTCCGCAACGGGAGAAGCCACAACAGTGAGAGGCCCGCATACCGCAAAAAAAAAAAAAAAAAAAAATTTTAGAGGTATTGATAAGGTTTAAAATAGGGATACAGAAAATAAAGAGTAAGAGAATGTGGGAAGATGCAGTTTGGGGTGGATATCAGGATTTTAGCGTAAGAGGTGGAATAGATTTAGCAAATGGCAAAGAACTGGATTTGGAATAAGAGTAAATTGCTGCGATAGAATGGAGAGTCAAGGAACCATGATGCCAGATACCTTGTACACATGGACATCAGATTCACGTAGGACCTAAAATGATGACAGCACTAGAGAAGAATGGAAGGTAATAGTATGATCCAGGTGCTCTAACCTGTATTAAATGTGAGTAGTCACTATAAAATCAATAATAACAATGACAAGGGAAACAGTGGGGACTATAGACAGATGATATAATCCTCAGTAGAAGTGTTTTTATATGAAGGAGGAGGGGTAGTTCTCTGAAGGCAGCAACGCAGAGCAAGAAAAATGTGATGTGTCCCTCCCCTCATCATATGGATAGTGAGAAAATGAGCAGCCTAGGATTAGGAGGTGGAAACAGGCAGGTAGAGGGTGTGTTTGGGAGAAAGGTGGATAATCAGGGATAGTTTACAAAGAATGGGAATCCTAGAGAATAACATGAGAAGGGCTGATGGCTATGTCAGTATGGGGAGGATGATAGGTGAATATTGGGGACAGAGACACAGAACTGAATGGGGGTGAGCATAGAAGAAAGGACATGTGACCGGAGGGGCTTGCATTTTGGGTAGTGGTGAAGGATGACAGTCAGTGACAGGCATGGGTGAATTAACTGGCCCCAAGACACTGACTGGATTTCTGCCATCAAACAGCTTTTAGACTGGCAGAGCCATTAGGCCCTGGTGTTGTCTGAGACAGGATGACATGTGTTGTTTGTGTCCTGGTCAGTGGACTGTAGCCTTCAGAAAGCAGTTGGTTTCTGTTTCAGTAAAGCCCAACCCAAAGGATGGGAAGGAAGCACAGTTAGGCCAACATGAGATTGGAAAGAATTTCCAGCATTCGAAACACTTGGGCCTTGGTAGAGAAGGTTCATGTGGTTAAGTTCAGACTGGCCACTCCTGACATTTGTGGGACGTGGAGCAAAAGGACGAATTGAGGCCCCCAGCCTTGTTTTCCCCCTTGTCTTCGCAGTCCTGGCTTTGCTGTACACCAGGTAGTGTCCTGGGGAATCCCCAGCCCACACATCTGAGCTTTGTCCACTAAATCCTGACAACTGCTTTTGCCTGCCATTCTGGCCCAGTGGGGAGGACATTATTGGCCCAGTTCTTGTTCAGGAGATATGTCCTTGGACAAAGTCCAGGCAGGCCCTGGAAATGAGCTCAGGGCTATTAGCCGGGAATTCAAAGGTTCTGGGTACCTAGACTCTTGTCTAGATCGGGAGGTATGGGCACCACACTGGCATGTCCCCATGAACTCCTTGGCCTTTAAAAAGGGGCACAGCCCCAATGATGGTTGTTAAAGAGGGACCATTTAAATGACAGGCACAGTGCAGGGACTAAGGGTGGGGACCAATTTTGCATGGGTCTAAGGGTGGCACTAGGTTCAAGTCAAGGTAGAATGATGTTCCTCAGGTCTTTTGGCCTGAGTGAAACTCAGCACCTGGTAAAAGATAGGGACACCTCTCTTCACCCTTCTTCCTCCTCTCTAGTTTCATTCTCCAGCGGTAAACATTGTAAATGGATGGTATATTCTTCCAGAAGTTTTCATATATTGTTCAATAATTGCTTTCTTTTATCCTAAACATGTCATGGATATGTTTATTAGTTGGTATACATAGATATACAACATATTTTAAGAGAGTATAATTTTTTAGCAATGGTGTTACCATTATTTATTTAAAGAGCATTTAGATTATTTCTAATTTTTTCTTTTCACTATTATAAACAATGTTGAAATTCATCCATTCATTTAACACATTCTTATTACGGCACCAAGAATTGTTTTGTCACTGGAAATACAGCAGTGAACAACAGCAAAAATGGAGTTTATGTACTAGTGGGGTGAGTCAGTCCATTAAAAAAATTAAATTATATACAATGTCAGATGAAGGTAAGTGCTACAAAGAAAATAAAGTAGGAAAGGGGCATAAGGGTGTTGCAACTTTAAATAAGATGGTCTAGGGGAACCTTCCTGAGTAGATGAGGTCTGAGTGAAGAACAGGAGGAGGTGAGGGGATAGAGGCAGCAGGTACCTGGAAGGAATGTGTTTCAAGCAGAGGGTTTCAGTCAATCCAGCAATGATTTTTTTATATCCTTGGGTTAATATTTATGTAGAATAGACTCCTAAATGTGTTATAGCTGTGTCTAAGGCCAGGTGCATTTTAAATGTGTCTAATGTAGTTAATTTATACCTCTATCAACTATGTCTTAGAGTGATTCTTGCCCCAACCCTTGCCAAAGCCCTTGAAAGCAACTATTTTGATGGGAAAATATTTGGTAAGATTCTTAAGGTGGAGGGTGTACCTCCAAATTACTTTAGATGAAATAGGTAATTTCTGAATTGTTTTCCAAGGAGGTTTCATTTAGCTTTTGGAAAGGCTTTATTGATTTGTAGCCACTCTTTGTATGTTTTGGAAACCAACACTTTTTACGTATGTTGCAAGCATTGCCATGCATATACTAGTAAGTCCCCAGGGAATGTTGGAGCCCTAGGGTGAAAGTATCCTAAGTTCCTGTATTACATCATGGAGAGCTGCATGTTGACCTGCAGCACTTCCTCTGAACTATAAATAAACATTATCCATTAAGTAACTAAAATTTTGGTGTTTGTTACAGCAGTTTAACCTATCCTAATTAGTGCTTTGGGTTTTCTAGGTAGATTATTATATAATCTGATAGGAGTATGTTTAATTTTGTAAGAAACTGCCAAACTATCTTCTGAAATGACTGTACCATTTTGTATTTCCACCAACAATGAATGAGAGTACTTGTTGTTCCATATCCTCACCAGCATTCAGTGTGTCAGTGTTTTGGATTCTGACCATCTAATACATATTTAGTGGTATCTCACTGTTGTTTCCTAATTCCATTTTTATACTCTGCATTCTGGTTGAAAGCTGTCTTTGCCCTGAGAATCTTTCAATGCCCTAGAATTAATTATGTATTCCACTTTCTCTACTGCCATACATATACGGAGAAGCAGAATGACAGTAAAGAGTACTTGGAAAAGAGAGGGAAATAAAGTAAGCAACTTCAGGCTTGTGGGGTAGGACTTCGTATGTGTGTATGTGTGCCAAATGGCCATTTCCAACTGTTCATTAATCCAGAAATCCCTCTAAATCTTGGAAGACAGTTCAAGTTAATGTAGAGAGGTTGGAAGAGTTATTAATGGTCTGTGAGGAAACTTGTGTCATTAGGTCTAGTAAATTTAAAAGTTAAAGTATCGTCTGTTATTTAATAAAAAGGAATTACAAGGAGGTGAAAGTAGATTAAAATTAGGGGAGCTGAAGAGAAACCAAGGGTATCTGGTGGCTCATTTTGGCATCTTGGAAACTGGTTAGGTAGGTTTTGAGATCCTTTTATATAAGAAAGTACACAAGAAGCAAAAACTAGGTAATATTCAAGAGACTTTAATTTAAGGAAGGATTGTATGATATAAAAAATAATGGCCTCCCAAAGATCTCTATCTTAATCTCTAGACTTGTGAGTATATTACTACTTTTCATGGCAAGAGACTTTGTGGATGTGATTAAATTAAGGATATTTAGGTAGGGAGGTATTCTGGATTATCCTTGTGGGTCCAGTGTAATCACAAGCATCCTTGTAAAAGGGAGGCAGGAAGGACAAGTCAGACAGAAAATGTGAGGACAAGAGTAAGGTCAGGGAGAAGATAATACTGATAGCCAGGACATGGAACCAACCTAAATGTCCATCAACAGATGAGTGGATAAAGAAGATGTGGCACATATATACAATGGAATATTACTCAGCCATAAAAAGAAATGAAATTGGGTTATTTCTAGTGAGGTAGATGGACCTAGAGTCTGTCATACAGAGTGAAGTAAGTCAGAAAGAGAAAAACAAATACTTTATGCTAACGCATATATATGGAATCTAAAAAAAACCCATGGTACTGATGAACTTAGTTGCAGGGCAGGAATAAAGATATAGACATAGAGAATGGACTTGAGGACACGGGGTGGGAGGGGGAAGCTGGGGTGAAGTGAGAGTAGCATCAACATGTATATACTACTGAATGTAAAATAGTTAGCTAGTGGAAAGCAGCTGCATAGCACAGGGAGATCAGCTCAGTGCTTTGCGATGACCTGGAGCGGTGGGATAGGGAGGATGGGAGGGAGGCTCAAGAGGGAGGGGATATGGGGACATGTGTATGCATATGGCTGATTCACTTCATTGTACCACAGAAACTAACACAGTATTGTGAAGCAATTATACTACAATAAAGATCTATTAAAAAAAAAAAGAAAATAGAGGAAGAGGCCAGGAGCCAAGGAATGTAGCTCATCTCTAGAAGCTAGAAAAAAGAATGGATTCTTCCATAGAGCCCACAGAAGGAATGCAGCCCAGAAGACTCATTTTAGACTTCTGACCTCCAGAGCTGTAAGTGAATAAATTTGGGTTATTTTAAACCACTAAGTTTGTGGTAATTTGTTACAGCCAGTAATGGGCTGTTTTTACCCAAAACACTTCTGTCACCAAATGTGTGGGTTTTCCACACCAAGCAATTCTCCAGTTTTCTGTGGATACCAACTGGGTGTCCCACAATTTATTTCAATTCTGACACTACCTACTGTTAGCAGAGACCCCATAGGATAAAGACTCAGACCCACGAGACTGCCCCCACTTCAGATGCCAGTCTCAAGTCTGAGCTACCTGTACTTTAGACAAGCTGACTATAAATTGGGGGTTCCCATGGCCCTCTCCTCAGGTTCAATAATTTGATAGAATGGCTCACAGAACTCAGGAAAGCACTTTACTATTACCAGTATTTATTACAGAGGACATTATAATGCATATAAATGAACAGCCAGAACAACCAGATAAAGAGATACCCAAGGCAAGGTCTAGAAGGGTCCTCAGCATAGGAACTTCTGTCCTCATGCAGTTGGGGTTATCACCTTCCTGGCACATGGGTGTATTTATCATGTGCAGTAATTATTCTGGGTAGTGAATGATCTTAGACCTAGTGAATCACTTTTAACAAAGACAATGCAGCAAAAGTGATGGGATATCACTTCTGAGATTAGGTTAACAAGGATGTCTGACTTCCATCTCCCTCCCTGTTGATCTTTCTCTTACTCAGTCTGATGAAGTCAGCTGCGTGTTGTGAGTTGCATTATGGAGAGGCACACGTGACAAAGAACTGGGGGCAGCCTCTGACCATCATTCAGTGAGAATCTGAGGCCCTCAGGCTAGTACCTTGTGAAGGACTCAATCCTGCTTGGATATTTTTTCATTCAAGCCTTAAGATGATACCACAGCTCACACCTTGATTATAGCTTTGTGCAAGACTGAAGAAGAGATACCTAGCTAAGCTGTACCCATATTCCACATTCACAGAAACTGTGAGGTAATAAATATTTATTAAATGTTATTTAATTTATTATTAATTTGTTATTAACATATTCTTTAGTAAATGTTATTTAATAAATAAGCCACTAAGTTTTGTTATGTAGCAATAGAGAATCAATATGAATATATAACAAGTGTTACTTTCCTATGGCTGCTCTAACAAGTTACCACCAATTTGGTGGCTTTAAAACAACTGAAATTTGTTCTCTCATAATTCTGGAGGCCAGGAGTCCAAAATCTTTATCACTGGGCTGAAATCAAGGTGTTGGCAGGGCTGCACTCTCTCCGGAGGCTCTAGGGGAGAATCCTTGCTTCTTCTGGCTTCTGGTGTCTGCTGAAATTCTTTGCCTTGTGACCACATCACTCCAGTATTCAAGGCTAGCACCTTTAAATCTCTCTGCTCAGTCTTCATATTGGCTTTTCCTCAATGTGTGCATGTGTATGTGTACGTGTGTGTGAAATCACCCTCTGCCTCCTTTTTGTTTTTTGTAGAAGATGTTGGGGGTAGGAGTTTATTAATTAATTAATTTTTGCTGTGTTGGGTCTTCGTTTCTGTGCGAGGGCTTTCTCTAGTTGTGGCAAGTGGGGGCCACACTTCATCGCGGTGTGCGGGCCTCTCACTATCGTGGCCTCTCTTGTTGCGGAGCACAGGCTCCAGACGCGCAGGCTCAGTAGTTGTGGCTCACGGGGCTAGTGGCTCCGCGGCATGTGGGATCCTCCCAGACCAGGCCTCGAACCCGTGTCCCCTGCATTAGCAGGCAGATTCTCAACCACTGCGCCACCAGGGAAGCCCTGCTTCCTTCTTATAAGGATACCTGTGGTTGCATTTGGGGGGCCACTCAGATAATCTAGATGAGCTCCCCATCTCAAGATCCTTAACTTAATGACATCTGTGAAGATGCTTGTTCCACAAAAGGTAATATTTACAGGTTCCAGGTTTTTGGATGTAGATGTCTTTTGGGGGACCATTTTTCAGCCTACCACAAATAGCTAACATTTTAAAACTCTTATTATGCTCTAGATACCATGGTAAACACTTTATATGTATTTTCATCTATATGGATTATCGCTACTCATTTATATACAAGGAAACTGACTCTCAGAGAATTTCCATGACTTGCCTCAGGTCACACAGCTAGTAAATGATGAAGCTAGAGTGAACCCATGCAGTCTGACCTCAGAGCTCGTCTATCTAACTGCTATTTGGTATTGCCTCCCCCATAGGTTCATATGCTTAACCTAAGTAATTAGAAAAGGATATAACCATTTCATGGCATAGAATATATTCAGTGAGTTCTTATTAATGGTGTGTTTTGTGGTATCTTTTTTTTTTTTAAAAAATATTTATTTATTTATTTTTGGCTGTGTTGGGCCTTTGTTGTTGTGTGTGGGCTTTCCCTAGTTACAGTGAGCCGGGGCTACTCTTCGTTGCGGTGTGTGGGTTTCTCATTGCGGTGGCTTCTCTTGTTGTGGAGCACGGGCTCTAGGTGTGTGGGCTCAGTAGTTGTGGCACACAGGCTTAGTTGCTCTGCAGCATGTGGGATCTTCCCGGACCAGGGCTCGAACCCGTGTCCCCTTTGTTGGCAGATGGATTTTTAACCACTTCACCACCAGGGAAGTCCTGTGGTGTCTTTTTAATTACCAAGTTAAAACAATGTTCGTTATTTTGGAATTTTCAGTTATTTTTAAGGAAAGACACTTGAACTGGGAGGACCTTATCTAACATTTAGAATCAAAATTCTGTTGCCTAGAGAAGATAGACCAAGTAAATAGCATTCCTTAGAGAATGGATCCTGGATAAGGTCCACCCCTCTTTTGATGTGCCACATTTACATAAACCCAGTCGCTGATGTGCAGGCTCTGAATAGCTAGAACAGTCAAACTGTGAAGAACTGATTGATTTGAGCACTTAAAGGCACTTCTCCATAACTAGTTTTAGATGGATTTATTTTAGCTTTCCTGGGAAAAGTGCATCTAGAGATGAAATCTGAATGAAGATAGAGAGAGGTGATTCTTGTGTTGATCAAAGTTCAAAATGAGAATGTGTAATGTATTCCAGATTATGTTCTGCTTAGCATTTGCTATGTTATGCCTTTAACAATTTGCTGATTTTCTGTGTATGACCTGTTAGTCTAAAAATTCAGATCACACAGATATTTCAACTCTGCGTAGATTTAAACTTTAGACTTATGAATCTCTTTTCTATACATTTCTTCTTGGAAGCAGTCCAAATTTAAGGAAGTAATGCTGTCAGAGGCCTTGGAGCTATTTCTCCAGCTTTTGTTTTTATTGCCACTGCTTTAATGATGGCAGGGCCGTGCCTTCCCCAATGTGACATGCCTGAGCAGGTGTGCAAATGGTTAAAGACTAGGGAGATGGGACTCAGATGGCAGATGGTGATGCCTTGTCATGGTTCCAACTACACTTTGAACATTCTGTCCCTCCTCCGACATGCATCACTTCAGATGGCAGCCTCATTTGGAGGTGAATTGTTCTTTGCTATTTTTTTTTTTTTTTTTTCTGTGTTGGAGTTGACCTCATACCTGGCACTGTGTAAAACGTATTGGCCTAGATTCTGCCCCAGAGATGATAGAGGCTTATTGATATTTAGTGTATGCTTTGTCATATCAATTTTTAGAAAATAGAGCCTGAAGAGATCTTCTAATTTTACCGAGATTACCTAGTCGCTGGCACTATTCTGTTTACCTTCAACTGGTATTTCTCTAAGGACAGATGCTTCATGAAAAAAGGAGTTCTGGAGTCAAATTATGGAAGAAAGTGTTTTTTTTGCTCCGGACGCACAGGCTCAGCGGCCATGGCTCACGGGCCCAGCCGCTCCGCGGCATGTGGGATCTTCCCAGACCGGGGCACGAACCCGTGTCCCCTGCATCGGCAGGTGGACTCTCAACCACTGCGCCACCAGGGAAGTCCGAAGAAAGTGTTTTGATGGCAAATAAGATTAGGAAATGTTGATTCCTTTCCTCCCATTACCTCTGTAGCCAATGTGTTGACAGCCACACCTTATCTCTTCAACACCTCTCTGAATATAGCCATGGTATATGTTTCTGGCATGCTGATAGCTTCCTACCTTAATCCAGCTCTCTTCTTTGCCCGAGGGCTTTCTTCAGCACTCTGGGAGCTTCTCTGGGCTCCCTCCAGGTGCTACCCGGAAGCCATGAGAGTGTTCATGCCCTCAGGACAACCCTCCGTCTTTGGGAAGTTGGAGTTGATAAATTCTGAGACCACCCCACTCTCTTCAAAATAATTCTGAAGCCACACCATAGTTTCGTGGAGAGTTTCCAGCAGACTTGAGCTCTAGTTTCTCAGAGCAGTAACTTGTTCATTAACATGAACTACATGGTGTTTCCCATTTCCCTATCTCATTTTTCCCTGTCTCATTGTGTTTCCTATTTCTGTCTCTGACATACACTACCTGTACCCAAGTCCTTATCTGAAAGCCTGCTTTTGGAAGCCCCCGCCTCTGGATAGTCCTATGCATGTTAGGTTTGAGTAGAGTAGAGAAATTTACTTAGTCCTGTTTCCTAAACTTGCTGTGGCACAAATCTTTTATTACTCTAAAATTTTGTGTATCTAATGTTTTTTTGCAATATCATTCCTGAATTTGGCTGCTGGAGATATCTGAGAGAAGTATGGCATTATAGTATCCCATGAAAGGGTCCACAGATTCCCTTTCACAGTCCGTTTTTGTCTTTGAGTACCCTTGGCAAATGCCTCGAGGTCACAGGTCTGCAAGGGACCTTAGAGTCTAGTTACCTAATTTTATCAATAGAGAAACTAAGACCTAGAGTGATGAACTGTCATCTGGTTCAGTTATCTGAGATTTCATAGGAAGTGTGCAAATTGTCTAGCCCAAGGGTTAGTAAACTGGCTTATGGGCAAAACTTAGCCTGCTGCCTGTTTTTGTACAGCCTGCAAGCTAAGAATAGTTATTACATTTTTAAATGGTTGAAAACAATTTTAAAATAATATTTCATGACAATAATGAAAGTTAATATGAAATTACAATTTCAATGTCCATAAAGTTTTATTGCAACACAGACACAGCCATTTGTTTATGTCACTAACCTGCAGCTGCTTTATGCTACAATGGCAGAGTTTGAGTAGTTGTGACAGAGACTGTATGACCCACAAGCCTAAGACATTTATTATCTGATCCTTTACAGAAAAAGTTCGCCATTCCCTGCTTTCGATTCTCAAGACATGATAAAGGGAATTGCATACGTCAATGTGCTTTTCAGCATAAGTCAGTACAATGTAGCAGATAGGTCAGAGCTGTGAGTCCTGTATGAGAATCCTAATCTGTGCAGTGCTGTTAACAAGCTTCATTGGATTTTGGACAGATGACATCACATCTTTAAGTATCCATTTCCTCATTTATAAAATGGAGGGACTGGACTGAAGAGTTCTTAAATTCCCTAATGATCTGATTTCTCTTAGATTCTGTGTTTGTCTATTTGGCATCCACTAATCACCAGGCTAAACTCATGGTCAGAGCTGGTTACATCTCCCCTGTGGTCCAGCTTTCACAGGTGTGAAAAAAAATCATAAACTTACCAACCAGTTCTGAGTCCATACCCCCAACTACTTCCTTTATCTAAATCTCACATAAATCCAATAATTCTCCTGCCCTAATCACCTAGGGCCGGGTGCTAGACAACTAGAGACCACCTCTGTAGAGGCTGCCAATATTATTCAAACTAGCCAGTTTTAAACTGTTTTCTCTTCCCTGCTTTGCCTTTTCCATGGAAAACATAATCAAGACTCTAGGCCAGGCTTTCCTGTCCCTCTTGCTTCTGCCTCCTGATTGACTCTGGTGCTTCCCCATGTGCCTCTCATTTCTGGGGACTTGTAACAATAAACTCTTTTTCAATGATACTGACTTTTTTGTATCATCACTCAGTCACCTTTATAAATTAAGACTTGGGCACAGATTGCGTAAGCACAAATTATTTATAATTCTGTGAAGTTATCTCAGAGTTTAATGTATATATAATTCTAGAGCATGATTTGTTCCTGATGTTCAGCCTAAGTCAAACCTCCTTTATTGCAGCTCAGTTCCATCGTTCCTCATCCATGAGCTGTGGGAAAGTGAGCACATAGGCTGCATCCTTGCCACACAGGGAGCCTTTGGCTATTTCTAAAGTTCATATGACTCGTTGGTAAGTCTGTGGTTTGCCTCCTCATAAATCAAAAGCTGCGACTCAGGAACACTTTCTCATCATATGGTTTTTCATTTGTCTCTCCTCCTCACACTGCTCTGAGTCCTGGAAACTCTGTGCTTTCTCCTTAGCCCAGTATAAGCTGTGCTATATTAACTTTTCTCTAGATGTTTCCTTTAGTTCTGTCAGGTATGAATGACGCTGTTTTTTCCAGAAAATTTTTGTCTTTTGGGACCTCCCTTCACTGTAGGCATCATCATCTTTTAAGCATTTTCTCTTCTATGTAGCCCTCAGGAATCAAGGTCAGTTAGGAATTAAAGTGGCATGTGATGGCACAGATGAGTGAAGTACACCAGGTATGATACAATTGGGGTAATGGGGGCTATGGTGAACAAATGGCCGTGTACTGTTGACTCAGCTGTTATTTCTCAGCTTTGAGAAATTATTGTCCCATGAGAATTCTGTCCAGTGGTGACAAAACTTTTCCCTTTTTAATGTCCAAACTCTGGAATTTTAGATGGTATCTCTAGAATTTACAGTAAATTCAAATTAAAAAAAAAAAACACTGAGCCAAATGAAATGCAACTCTGAATTTGATTGAGCCTGTGAGCCATCACTTTGCTATGTCTGATCTGTGATAAATGGGAAAATCCTTCCAGACTCATTCCAGATTCATTCTTACTTGTACTCCAAGTCATTGGACCCTGGAACCTATGACTGCTGAACTCTTTGGCTTTTGTCAACACTTGTCTCATACGGCATGTTCTCAGGATCCAGCTCCGTGCTATTTCCAGGGTAAATCAGGCAGTCTAGTGACCTCGTTCACTCTAATGGGCATTTTTGCTAGGGTGTTTCCTTTCTTCTCTGTTAAGATGTATATTTTATGAATGAAATTGTAGGGACAATATTCTTGCAGCTCTTGTCTAAAGTTGAGGATTTTAAACATGTAAAAGGGTCAAAAGTCCATGGTAGGCCAGAGGGGGATATTTAGGCATAATGGTAAGTGGTACTTTGTGTTCTCTCCCAAATCACAGGTATTAGGAAGCTGCCAGTGTCTAGGGCCAGGTCTGAAAACAGTTTGGACTTGCATCCTTGTGGTCATGATTGTCATTGTTATCTATATCAGCGTCAGGTATGGGCTGGCTTACAGAGTACTTACAGAGCACCACTAACCAACTTTTGTCAGTTCTCCCTTTCTAAAGTTGAGGGTGCTTTTGGTGTTGACAGGCACTACGTTTTTAAAAGTTGTTTGTTTATGTATCTGGTAATTGGTTCCATCTGGCATCATCTGCTTTGCCTAAGCACTATTTAGCATGCTTAATGAGATCCCCCTGAGCTTTGAAAACATTTAAGTGGAAGAGCTAGATTCCACAAATAGAAGAGGCGGCTGGTGAGACTTGGTCATTACGCCTGGTGGAGGGCATATTTTGGGGTTTAGAAGCCAAAACCAGACTTTCTGTTCTTCTCTGCCCATTGCCCTGGAAGGTACCCACATTGAACCCACCTTGTTTTTATTCAGTGACACAAGTGAAATGTCTGCTGTTCCTACCTTCTTAGACTGCCATCAGCACTTAACAAGAACCCAGTGACGAACCTTATAGATGGCTGTAGCTGACCAGCTCTCCCCAGGCTACCCCAGCTCCCCCTCAGGAATAATAAGATTCTGTGCCAGGATTGTACACATCCAACGGCCCAGCATGAGTCATTCTTTTGCCCCAGGGTCGGTCAAGATTGAATCAGTGAGTTGGAAAAAAAAAAACCCTGGTGATTTGGTTCCTTTTATTCCCCCTGGGAAGTAGGGTGGGGATGAGGATGAGGAGAAACTCATTTATTTTACATGCTTATTTGCAGAATTAATGTAAATTAATCACCCTTCCATGAGTGATGTTTTGAGCACAGTATACAGATTTATCATTAATGAGAGGAAAGTGGAACACTTTTATTTCCTTTTTGGGTAATTCTTTGAGGCTAGCACCACCGTGTGGAGAAAGTGGATACAGACTTTTCTTTGGCTTGCATAACCGGCCGGCGCTGTGCCTCTCTGGCAACGTGATTTTGGTATCTTCTCACCTGTTTCATCTTTTCTGAGTCATCGCAGAGCAGCATAGTGATAGAAATATTTTTTGCAGCAGTGTCATACAGTGCTGGGCTCTCAAGGATCTTGTGCTTCTACAAAATGACTGAACCGCATGCAGGGAGATGACAGTGGCAGATTCACAGAGCAGCTTTGTATCAGGCAGAGTGTAAATTAGACACCTAGTTCAGGATTAGCCACTGGGCTCTAAAGTGGATATTACCAATTTGGACTCTGTAATAAATGTCAGGACCTGTTCTGAGGGAACTTTCTGACCTCTATTACCCAAGAGGTGCAGGCTGAGTAAGAGGAAAGGAAGAGACATAAGATCTGGTGGTAGGGTGCAAAAGAATTTTACCAAACCACATGGTTTGCCTCCTGTGGGGTGGGAATGTGAAGTGGAGCTTCTCTCCTGACTCTTTTGGTAGAATGAAGATGAGAGAAGAATATAGAGCAGTTCTACTGACTGTGGCTTTAAATCCCACAGAGGGGAGTGGCTAGCAAAGAGAGGAGAAAGATTGGTACCTCCATAGTGGCCTTTCCTGTGTGGCTGGCACCAAGATCCCTGGAGAGGGGCAAGCCTACTTCTCCGTGAGAGGTTGCTTCTTCATTTCCAAATTGACTGGTGTGTGTGTGTGTTGGGATGGGGCTCTAATAGGTGGAGGTAGGGAAAATTGTTGCTTATAAAGAACTAGCACTGTGTAACTCCTAATAGGCCACCCTTCCAGTCTTACTCTTTCTGTAGTCTCCTAACGCCAAAAGAGAAAAAGTTTTACCAGCACTTAAAACAGAGAGCTGTGATTGTGGAAATTTGGTGGAGTCAAAAACAAATCAAGATGTGCTAACATTCCTCTCTTCGATGAGCTACTAAAGTGATAGGGAAATGTATAGAACAGTCCTTGCCACCCACAAATCACTATTGCCTTTAAATGTCTCCTTTACTCTTTCCCATAACTGACCTGGCTCCTATAGCTGTAGACATTAACATATATGGGGTTTCAGATTGAAACAGCTTCTTGTGGCTGAGTATGGGGCTGATGCTAATCTGGAGGGGGTTTCAAGGGACATGTTATGGAACTTTCCACTGTAGAAGGCCATTTATCAAACTTAAATGAGACAGGAAGCTGGGTGGGCCATCTTCACATTTTTATCATCTCAATTGATACAGAAAAAGCATTTGACAAAATTCAACATCCTTTCATGATAAAGTAAAAACACTCAACAAACTGGGAATAGGAGAAAACCATAATTAAAATTAAAAGCATATATGAAAAACTTACAGTGAACATCATATGCAGTGGTAAAAGACTGAAAGCTTTCCCTCTAAAATCAGGAACAAAGCAAGGATGCCAGCATTCGTCACCTCCATTCAATATAGTTCTGAAAATCTTAGCCAGAGCAATTAGGCAAGGATAAGAAATAAAAGGCATCCAAATGGGAAAGGAAGAAGTAAAATTATCTCTGTTCACAGATTATATGATTTTATCTATAGAAACCCAAAAAGATTCCATACAAAAAAACCCTGTTAAAAACTAATTAAAAAATTCAGCATAATAACAGGATACAAAATCAACACACAAAAATCAGTTGCATTTCTAGACACTAACAAGGAATTCTACAAATTTTGGAAGCTAAAGAATGATAAAGGCATATTACTTTCTGAGTGAATAATTGGTTCCTTGAACAGAAGAGATATGTTCTATATCTCCTACCAAGATATGTTCTTTCTGCAGAGAATATAGTAAAATTTGGATTAACTTTGGGACTGCTAATATGACTTAGTGAGAAATTGAGTTTTAAATAAATACAATCTCAAAAACAATTTGATTTTAGAGAGGATAACATGGTAGCTGGGTAGAGACCATGTTTCAATTAATAGATAAATATGAGCAAGGCAAAACTTTTTAGTCAGACATCTGAATGAACTCAGATTTTGAATTAAAGGGATTCAAGGTAATATGGGTCACTAGTCTGTCTGCCTTAAAATCATTTTCATAGTTCTCTGTGATGTCTCTAAAGGTGAGAAATTCAACCTACTTAATTATTTTCTTAAAAACAGAATGGAAAGGAAATTTAAAATTCCTAAAAAAAATTTTCCTTATCGTGGTACAGTACTACATTTCCTATAATTATCCACAGAATTTAAAAAATTTTACAATGTATTGTTAGAACTCCAACAGAAACTTATGTTGGGGTGCTTTCACTTGGGATGCAAGAAGACAGTAGAAGTTTAATTTTGGTTAATTTGCATTGAAATATTTTTATAAGAGCATGGAACCCAATAATAAAAACCAGGGTAAATCATTCTAATTTTAGAAGAAAAATTAACACTGTACTCCCCTACAACCTTAAAATTAAAATCTGGTAGAATGACTACCATTGTACTCTTTATTACTATGAGTTCAACTTTTTTTTTAAGATTCCACATATATATGAGTTTCTTTACTTAGCATGATGTCCTCCATGTTCATCCATGTTGTCTCAAATGGCAGGATTTCCTTTTTTCTTTTTTTAGGCTGAATAAAATTCCATTGTGTATATATATATATATATATACACACGTATATATATATGTGTGTGTGTGTATACATATACATACATACACAACATTTTCTTGATCCATTCATCTGTCAATGAACAATTTAGGTTTTTTCCATGTCTCGGCTACTGTGGATAATGGTGCAGTGAACATGGGAGTTCAGATACGTATTTCAAATAGTGATTTTATTTCCTTTGGATATATACTCAGAAGTGGGATTCCTGAATCATATGGTAGTTCTAGCTTAATTTTTTGAAGAATCTCTCTACTGTTTTCCATAATAGCTGTCTCAGTTTATATTCCCATCAACAGTATATAATAGTTATCGGTTTTTTCCACATCTTCATCAATACTTGTTATCTTTTGATTTTTTGATAGTAGCTATCCTAACAGGTATGAAGTAATAACTCATTGTGGTTTTGATTTGCATTTCCCTGATCATTAGTGATGTTGAGCATCTTTTCATACACCTGTCAGCCATTTATATGTCTTCTGTGGAGAAATTTCTATTCAGATTCTTTGCCCATTTTAAAATTGGGTTATTTGGATTTTTGCTATTTGGAACTTTGGATTTTGTTATTTGGATTTTTGAATTGTAAGTGTTCCTTATATATTTTAGATATTAATCCCTTATCAGATATATGATTTGCAAAAAATTTTTCCATTCTGTAGGTTGCTTTTTCATTTTGTTGATTGTTTCCTTGGCTGTGTGGAAGCTTTTAAGTTTGATGTAGTCCCACTTGCTTATCCTTTTTCTAAGGATTTCTGCAAATCTTTTCTCCTAGTTATTTCTCTATTCTATAACTTAATGGCTGTTTCTTTATATCTGATTCAGCATTGACTCAAACTTGAGAGATAACAGCTTCTTTTCTCCCAGAATTCACTTGTAAGAGTCAATAAAAGGCAACTTGAAGAGGCAAATATATACAACTATATCTGGTGGATTTTACTGGCCAGTTAAGTAAGTATGTAAGAGCATATATTGCAGCACCACTTATTAGAAAATAATCTAAAATTGAATATCAACTTTCCTTGTCCTCTGAAAGTCCTTTGTCCATTTCTACCAACTTGGATTTCAGTGTCATCATTTTGTTTAGCTTTCTCTTCTGCTTCTTCTCTCAGATATGATAAAAATTCCATGTATTTCATTATTATGAAGATCATTTCAGTTTTAGCACTTATCACTCCCCCACAGCTCACACTTTGCATAACTCAAGATTTATTAATGTACTCTGCTAGAAAAAGGTTCATGCATGCCAAGTGTCACCCTTTCTTCTCTCCTCTTCCCCTGTTAGGGGCAGGGAGAGAAATATGGAGGTTTATTTCCCCAGAGTTACGAATTGTGTCTTTACATTAGAAGACAGGAGGGTGCAGTTGATTTTGGTTTTTTTTTTTTTTTTGCGGTATGCGGGCCTCTCACTGTTGTGGCCTCTCCCGTTGCGGAGCACAGGCTCCGGACACGCAGGCCTAGCGGCCATGGCTCACGGGCTTAGTTGCTCCGCGGCATGTGGGATCTTCCCGGACCAGGGCACGAACCCGTGTCTCCTGCATCGGCAGGCGGATTCTCAACCACTGCGCCACCAGGGAAGCCCTTGATTTTGGTTTTAAATAACAATTTCAGCAATATCTTCATTGTATTATTGCCTGACTGTAAAGAGCTGGGAAATGCTAGTTTCCCAGAAGGGACTCTGAAAAATACTCGAGATAAGTTCTTATTCTGGTTCTGTCACTAACTAGTTATGTGATTTGGGGGAAAGGGCCTCACTGGGTCTGAATGAGTAATTTCTAAATTCCTTGCCAATTCTATGAATTTATGATTTGTCTGAGGGTCTCCCTAATTCTATAAATGTAGCCATGGCTGGGATTTCCCCCTTCACAGGTGAGTAAATATCCCACCACTCTGGACTATGGCTCAGCCTCTCCCTGGCCAGCTGTCTGGTCCATGTTTGCTATTAATATTAGAAACATTAGAGGTTATAGAGGCCAAGGTTTTGAGCCAGACACAGGCACAGGTTCTGGTTCTTTCAACTTAGAACTTTGATTGTTTTATTTGCTCTCAGAACTGGCTTATTTGTAAACTGGGTAGAGTATCTACCTTGCAAGGTTGTATTTAATACAATAATGCACATGAACTACGTAGTACAGTGCCTGGCATGTGATACAGGTGCTTAATAAATGGAATTCATGATCATGAACATTATGTCTATTATAAAGGGGCTGGGTGAGTGTCATGGCAAACTGTTTCTGGGTCTGCTGAGACATCTTAGTGTGTGTGGTAGAATGTTTCTCTTCTCAAGGGGCAGAAGTTCAGAAAAGTTCCCAGGCACTGGGAAATGCCTGGAAGGGAAGGTGTGCACCTCGGAGCCTCCCTTGTAGGGTATCATTGAGTCCTTGTGTTTTGAGGGTTGAGTCTTCAGACCAACTCCTTGACCTCCAGAGGGTGGGTTTCCTGAGAGTAGGCTGACTTCCCAGACTGCAGGGCTTCCTGTGGAGGCAAGGGTGATCGTGGCAGAAACTGGAGTCAATCTTAATCCTCTAGGAACTTGACCTTGGAACATACATCTGGGTTTGTGAAAGGAAGGAGAGGTGCAGCTTCAGCTGTGGCGCTAGGGTCCTAAGCATGGGCACTCTTAACAGTGAAGAATGAGACATAGCAGCCTCAGCAAAATACACCATGTCAACAAGATCTTGGATTTTTATATATGGCAATACATCCTGGTTTGCTGAAACAGTCCTATCTAGTTTCTCTTGTCCTGACATAATTATTAATAGTGTCCTTTCCTATTATCAGATATGTCTCAATTTGGATAATTAATTATTTAATCAACCTGTGTAGGACCAGTTTTCAACAGTGACATCATGTGGCCCCAAGAAGAAATGACAGTGAACCAAAGCGTTAAAGTTAATTCCCTGCTAGTATGGAAGCCAGAATGACCCCTTTGTGCTCTTGGACTTCAGAGCTGTTAAGGGTCCTGATCATTTAGGAGGGTGGGAAAGAGGTATTTTGAGTATATCCTGTTAATAAGGCACATGGATGGTTCAGAAATTAATTGGAAAAATAGGAGGTTTGACCATATTTAGGTTACCCGAAGTTCGTGAAGCAGTTAATATGTCATGTGCTATTTACTTTAGAATCCTTGCTTACTTTAGCCCTAGAGACCTGGTTCTTTACATATTTATATTGAGCTCTTTGCAGTAGTTTATCTTGATTTATGATCTTGAGAAGCTATAGTTTTTACTGGTAAGAAGACATATGAAGTGAGCTACAGCTTTGAGTTTTAATTGCCGAAGTCGGATATTTATATGTATGGCTAAAACTAGTGATTAAGTGAACGTCAGCTTTTGTCAGTCCACTATCCCTTTCCCCTTCTCTGGGAATTGAGTGCCCCCTTTCCTTTGGGAAACACATTCCATATAGTTTACGTGGGGCTGACTCCCTTATCTCTTTCTTGTCCCCTTACCTCCCCTGCCCCTTACAGGAGTTTGGACATATGGCTCATGGATTCATGCTTGACTAATCAGAGTATTCCCATCCCTTTGGCCACATTGATTGTGGGACAGGTAGACAGTTGACCACAACTAAGTCAGTTTATCTGAAATTTCCTGCTGGAGCTATTAGAAAAGACTCTTTCATTCTGCTAAGGATGCTAATCTGGTAGTATGAGATTAGCATCAGGTTGTTGGCAGCATCTTCCCACTAAAAGGAAAATGCCCATCCAATGAGATGAAAAGAGAGAGATGAAACTCCAATGACATTACATTGAGGCTTCTGGATCCAGCCATGCCTGAAGCCCCAGATTTTTAGTTCCATGAGGTAATACTTTTTTGTGTCCTGTAAATTTATAAATTAGCTTAAACTAAGGCAACTTACAACCAAAGGGTTCTAATGTAAGTAATGAACAATCTTCTGTTTTGCAGGGCTCCTGTGTCTTAGATTTTTAAGATTCACTGGAAGAATTGATCAACTCTAATTTTTCTCAGCATTTATGATATTATTCCAAAAATAGTCTACTTTGTTTACTCTTGGTATTATTTAGCTTATCCATATAGCCACAGAAATCCATTGACAGAGCTCTTTACTGGGCAAGGTTAATCTTGGAAAGACTGTGTGAGGAGGGATGGTAATCAAGTAGGCAAACCTCAAGGAAATAACTGAAGAAAACCTCTTTCCTCCACAAGTTCCACCATCTCTTAGTCTATGGACTCAGATACCACTTGCCTTCTTTTGCTCCAGGATATTTCTTGGGGGTCAGTGGGGTAACATGTCCTCTGTCTCAAGCATGAGAGATGGAAAGAGAAAGCACTTAGCTTCCACAAGATGTTCCTGCTCAGTATCTTGGGCAGTATATTGATAAAGAGATCTGGATTTATAAAACTTATGTGGAACAACAAGTAGCCCAGCAGTCTGATGAAAAACCGGGTGGTGAGAAAGAAATATTGAAAAATCCTGGAAAGAGAAAGCCAAGAAAATGTTAACTAGAGGTTAGGAAACCTGGAACAAAATAGTCATAATCTAAATGCATGTCTGACTCTTTGATATTCATGTCTCTACTCTTAACAACCCCTTATAAAGGTAGCCTCTTCCCATATGCTGGCCTGCCAGCTACTCTCTCTCCCATCACCATGTTTAATTTTCTTTCAGCATTTATCACTATCTGAAATTATCTTGTTTTGTTTTTTATTTTTATTTTGGAAAATTGTTTTCCAAAGTAGTTACACAAATTTATACTCTACCAGCAGGGTTTATGTTTCTGTGGATCCACATCCTCTCCAACATTTGATGTTATCAGATTTTTAAACTTTTGCCAATCAGTTGGGTATAAAGTAATATCTCATTATGGTCTTGGCTTGTACTTCCTTGATGAACGATGGTGCTGAACATCTGTTCATAGGTTTATTCGTCTTATGTGTTTCCTCCTGCCCGTTTATCTACTATGTTGTTTGGGCTTTTCTTATTAATTTGTAGGAATTCTTTATATGTTCGTGATATTAATTCTTTTCCATTGTGTGTATTTTGAATATCTGCCCTCTACTTTATAACTTTCACTTGAAAGTTATAAAGAACAAAATTTATTTATTTTTTAATGTGCATTTTATTTATTTATTTTTGGCTGCACTGGGTCTTCATTGCTAAGCCCAGGCTTTCGCTAGTTGCGGCGAGTGTGGGCTACTCTTTGTTGAGGTGTGCGGGCTTCTCATTGCGGTGGCTTCTCTTATTGAGGAGCACAGGCTGTAGGCTCACGGGCTTCAGTAGTTGTGGCTTGCAGGCTCTAGAGCGCAGGCTCAGTAGTTGTGGTGCACAGGCTTAGTTGCTCTGTGGCATGTGGGATCTTCCTGGACCAGGGATCGAACCCGTGTCCCCTGCATTGGCAGGCAGATTCTTAACCACTGTGCCACCAGGGAAGTCCTTAAAGTTATTTTTAATAAAGTCTAATCTATCATTTCCTTTAATTAGAACCACTGCTTTTTGTATCTTGTTTGAAAAATCATTCCCTACCCCAAGGCCTAAAAGATACTATTTTGTATTAAGAGTTTATGGTAGTTTAAAAATATGTCCACAAATTCTTTGGTATTCCTCCTTTAGAGAGATTCTTCTCCACTGGAGTGTGGAATAGACTTAATGAATTGCTTCTAAAGAATAACATATTATGGAAATGACAGTGTGTGATTTCCTAGACTATGTACTAAAAGCACTGTGGCTTCCTCCTTACTCTGAGGAGAAAGCCAGCTGTCAGGTTATAAGGACACACAAGTAGCCTGGTGGAGAGGTCCATGTGATGAAGAACTGAGACCTCCGGCCAGCAACCAGCTGTGTGAGTAAGCTCCTTTGGACATAGATCCTTTAGCCTCAGCCCAGCCTTCTAATAACTGTAATTTCAGCCAACATCTTAACATCAACCTCGTAACAGACCATGAGCTAGAACCACCCAGCTAAGTAGCTCACAGATTTACGATGCACAGAAAGTGTGAGTTCATAAATGTTTGTTGTTTGTAGCCACTAAATTTTGGGGTAATTTGTTATGTGGCAATAGATAACTAATACTGAGTTTTGTAGGTTTTTTTAAAAAATTGGTATTTAAGTCTTTAACACATCTGGGCTTGCGTTTTTGTTATACTGTATAGTAGTAATTCAATCTTATTTCTTTCTCATCTGGATAACCATTTTTTCCCCACCATATTTACTGAACAGTCAATCCTTTCTTTCCTCTCTGACATACAATCACTGTCATATATCAAGCTTCTATATGTGTGCTGTTTCTGAGCACATGTTCTTTTCCATTGGTCGATTTTCCTATTCCTGTGATAATACTACACTATCATAATTACTGTAGCTTCCCAGTAAGTCTTGATATCTCAAAGGGCATGTTTCTCATTTCTTGCTCTTCTTTAAAATTGCCCAGGTTATTTTTGACCCATTTACTCTCCCATATACAATATTTTAGTATCATTTTATTCAATTCCATGAAAAATCTTCTGGGGAGTTTGATTGGAATTGAACTGATTCTATTAATTACTTGGAGACCATTGATATGTTTATGATATTAAGGCTTCCTATCCATGATCATGGTATTTCTCTTCTTTCATTTATATTACCTTTAATATTTCCTATTAAATTTCTATAAATTTCCTTATGGTAGTCTTGATTTCTTATATAACTGATAAATTATTTTGCCCTTGTGGTTTTAATATGATTTCCACGAGCAAACCTCCACTGTTTCCTTTGCTATGTTCCCTTATCTGGTTGTGCTGGGCTGCATTCTGCCTCAGGACAAATTCACGGCCCACCTCCACTCACCAGTCAAAAACAGCCCCTTCCCCTCCAGTTTTCTTAAGTTTTCCTGTAGAGTTAATCTTGGTGACAAGAGCCAGGATCCATTCTAATACAGGATCTTGCTCAAAATTAGAATCAAAAGCCTTTTAAAAGCCTCTTCCCACCACTCTCCTTGAAGCTGGATACAGTATTCATGAGAAGGGTCTGGGATGACATGCCCAGGGACAATCTTAGGAATAACCTAGCTTTCTAATTTCTTATCAGTGCACAGTATACCAGTGCTCCAAGGATGCTGGATCAGAGCAAGAGGAAAGACATTTGTAGTTTGATGTGATGAGCTAGACTTGCTGGGCTTATGTTTCTTTAGGCTACTAACTCTCTTTATGGCAGATAGTTCTTATCCCAAGAACATGGGCAAGTCCATGCTGGGCACTGGTGTTGAATTATAGGCAAAGGTGGCCTAGGAGTTCTAGGGAAAATTCTGCTAGTTGTTCTGGGAACATGTATTTAAGGATATTGAAATATATAATTCTTCACTTAACTGGTATGAAGGAGTATCCCTCTTAAGCAAATTTTCCAGACAGTTGGAGCTGACCTTTAAGCACCAATAATTTCATGTTAACTATTTTGATTGGACTTTTTCTAAATCACATTTCATACCACTTTAAATATATGTTTCTTTCTGCCTTCTTAAACATACTATACTCAACATAATTTGACCTTTTCTTAAAAATGCAGGGGCTTTAATACCAATTTTACTTTGCTCTCACAGTGATTCCCTAAGGACTAATATCCACTCATTTGTTTGAATCTTGAGTTCTTATTTGGTTTAACAAGATTTTTGAGCAATTATTATGTGCTGAATACTGTTAGGTGCTGTCTCCTTTTCCCAATCATTTTCTCTCTCTTTTATCTGCTGTGAGGCAGTGGTATACTTGCATTTAGAAATTCTCTCCCTATTTTTATTTTTATTTTTCACATTAGGGGGTAATGTGCTGACATTGTGATAAAGTTTGAGGGAGGCACATCTCACACAATAGTGTAAAAACCCAATCTTCATGCTTACCAACCACAGAAGGATCTCCCCATTTCTTTTTTTTTTTAAGTTTAAAAAAAAATTTGTTTTATTGTGGTGAGAACACTTCACATGAGATTTACCTTCCTAACAAATTTTTAAGTGTGGAACACATTACCTTTGACTACAGGTGCAATGTTATACAGCAGATCTCTAGCATCTTGTTTAACCAAAGCTTTATGCCAATGGATTAGTAAATTCCTGTGCCTCCTCCCCCCAACCCCTGGCAGCCATCATTCCACACTTTGATTCATGAACTTGACTGTTTTAGATACCTCATATAAGTGGAATCATGCAGTATTTGTCTTTCTGTGACTAGCTTATTTCACTTAGCATAATGTCCTCAAGGTGCCTCAGTGTTATTGTATATTGCAGAAGTTCCTTCTTTCTTTTTTATAACCCTCCTTGTTTATTCTTTTTATTTTTAAAAATTTCTTTTGTTTTTGTTTTTAATTTTTATTTTTTAATTTTTAATTTTTTTATTGGAGTCCCCATTTCTAATCAACTGATGTTACTGGGAAACCAGACACATCAAACTAGTTGAAAGTGTTGAAGGGAAAAGGGGGTAAGTATGAGACTTGTCACATCTCTTCTAGGTGATAGGATTCCTGTTTCTGATTACTGCTAGGCCACGCTTCTACTACTGGAAAGCTGAGATTAGTCATCGCCTTTGGACAAGGAATTCATAACAGTGAACTGAGAAATGTGGTCATTGATAAAACAAATTTGTTGACTTGACTGTGTGTGCGCGTGTGTGTGTGTATACAGTGTTCTCCTTGTCTAGACTTTGCTATCTGCTAGTATGGCTAAGTAGAACTCCCAGTTTTCTGGGAAGTTTACTCAAAGGGATTTACTTACATTTTATAGAACCCTGTTTTCTTCTTTTGGAGAGAGTTATCCTAGGAGAAGAAGAAAGGACAGTGATAAATAAACAATTTCTGGAGGCTATCACTGCCAAGTTGTACTGAGCCATTAATTAAATGTTATTTTAGGTAAAATTTTATAATTTTTTCATATACATAAGCAGATGAAATTTTCAAAGCCAAATATATGTACATATATATGTATGTGTGTGTGTGTATATATATATATAAAACTGCATTACATTTTTATATATTGATAGGAATAAATTAAGACTTAGAAGGGTAGGGTCATACAGCTTGTAAGTGGCAGGACCAGGCCTGGAACCCAGGTCCTCTCAGTTCACATTTTGGGCTCTCTCAACTATACCCTTACCTTCTACTTAGTCAGTGACCCTTAGAGAAGTTTACAGGCTATAAAAACCACACAAACATATTCCAAGAGATAAATTTTGAAATCTATAAAAGTGTAAAGATGAGAACATATCCTGGATTTCTGTAACATCCGTCTTCCAAAATATTTTCTCAGTTACTTCATTTTCCTTTAAACTTCCTTGTGAGATAAAAAGGAAGAGGAATTATGATCACACTTTAAAACTGTGGAAATGAGGCTTGCAGAATTGGAATTAGAAAGCAGCTTTCTGGGTTACAAATTTGATTCTATAGCTTGAGTGAGATTAAGTGGCATGCTAGCTGGTCAGCTGCTCAGGCAGCCTCTCTAAAGAGATTGCTCAAACATCATAGGTCGTTGAACCATCACATGGACTCTGGTCATCTTGATGAAGACAGTCCTGTTGTTTCTCTGATAGGTGGTCAGAGGAATACTTTAATAAGTCACCGGGAATAGATGGTGGCACACATCAGGTAGCATGCCAAACTTGGTTCTAGAGAGGTGGACTTCAGTTAATTTCAGGAGTTTTGCTTGCTGAGTGGAATACATAAGCTTGGGACCAGAATAACTTGTTCAGGACAGTGGGAACTATAGTCACTGTGGAAATGGTCTAACATATATTCAGACATCTGGAGGACCTCAAGGGTAATAGTCAAATGTTGATATTTGCTTTTAAGGAAGAGATGACTTCTCTTTTCTGAGATTATAAAGACCATATATCTCAACAACATAAAATTTCTGCTGAATGTCCACCTTGGCTCTAAAGGAAATATAAATTACAATTAAAGTCCAATAAACTTTATCTATGTACTTGCTTCCACAAGAAAGACACCAAGCAGGCCAAGAGGCCGGGTGCTTTACATCCACATCTGTTTCCTTCTGACCTTTGCATATGTGCTGGTGACATCATGATGTTAAAGATGAATAGACACTGAAGCTGTATCATAAAGAAGCAACTGCTTCCTATGTTTTAACTCATAGGCCAACTCTGATTAGATGGTGATAGATGCCCTTGGTGTTCTGTGTAGTAAAAGATTCTGGACAATGCTGGGATCATCAGGAAAGAGTTCTGTGATTACGGGAGATAGAGGAGTGGTGTATGTGTCATGTATTGGCCTTCTCTCCACAGAGTGCACCCTCAGTTAATGTTCCTTCTCGCTTCTATTCGAAATTTTCTTTGGTCTTGGGCTGGTTTCTTTGAGAACACATCATTTGCACAGCTGTAAGAGGTAAGACAACTGTTCCTTAGCATCCTCTCTGTTTGTTTAGGGTTGAAATGCTTTGGAATTATATCTGGTACTGTTCTTGGAAAATTCACATGGGAAGATTGCTCGATGTTTAGTGGCTTATAGTGATTTTGGAAACTCCTTTGAAAGGCGATGATGCTGAAGAAGCTGAAGTAGGTGCTTACCTTGTTATTTTGGCTGTTAACACTCTTTGCTTGCTGAGTTCATGCTTATGACTTTTGACCTAGGGGGAAAAGAACCAAGATAGAGAATGGATAAAGTGCGCTTAAAGATTCATATTATATGATGGTTGTTTAAAAACAGTTTTATATTCTAATTGTACTGTAGCCAGTTGCTACATGTAGCTATTTAAATTTAAATTAATTAAAATAAAAAATAAGTTCCTCAGTCATACTACCTGTTCTTCAAGTACTCAGTAAGTGGCCAAGTAATAGATAGTATAGCAATTTCTGTTGAATAGCCTTGTTCTAGAAACTTAGCTTAGCAGTCAAGCCATACCTAGTACTCAGGAAGGATTTTGGGAGACTTGAAGGTATCCTTTAGGGGCGAGGACCTCCAAGTCCTGGTGTCTTGGACACACGACCACGGTGTGTACATGCCTATTTAGAGGCTTTATGCAGTTTGGGTCTCTTTCTCTTCACCACAAGATTCTAAAATATTTAATATATAGAGATACTTCTTGACTGAATTAAGATTTAACATCTAAAGAGGGTCAAGAAATGGAAGAGAGGTTTTTGGTTTAGTTTCTCATCATTTAAACTCTTTTGACAAACTCAAGGGGTATTTTTTTGGGGAAGGAAGCTTTTATTTATGTTTAATATGAATGTTCTACTTATCAAGGTGCCTGACCACTAACCCTTTTAAAGCACATGTTCCTACCCTTAATATAAACCCAAATAATTGGTAACGTGATAAAGCTATGAAGGGAGATGTGGTTCTACAGTCTTTGAAGAAGGATGGGAGAAGGACCTGCGTTTTAAAGTTGGTGGGGGGCTTCCCTGGTGGCGCAGTGATTGAGAGTCTGCCTGTCGATGCAGGGGACACAGGTTCATGCCCCGGTCCGGGAAGATCCCACATACCGTGGACCAGTTGGGCCCGTAAGCCATGGCTGCTGAGCCTGCGCGTCCAGAGCCTGTGCTCTGCAACGGGAGAGGCCGCAACAGTGAGAGGCCCGCATACCGCAAAAAAAAAAATAAAAAAATAAAAAAAAAATAAAGTTGGTGGGGTTCAGTGGGAGTCGACCTGATCACTACAGAGGGGAAATATATGTGGTGTTGGGGGCCTCACAATTCCAAACTGGAATTAGAGAGGTGTTTGCTCTGACCCAGGCTGAGATGGAGTTACCACTAAAATCAGGATGTTCCTTTGTTTGCCAAAGCTTACACTTCTCTCTCAAGGAACCGAGTCTCTAGTTCTTCTATTTTCTTCAAAGTTTCCTGGTACTTCTTCAAAGAGAAATAAAAGAAAGCACGGTTACTAATTAAAGCCCTATGCTTTTCCTAATCATAATAAACATGCATTATTACATTGTGACATAAATGTTTGGTATTCCCACTGCCACGTTTTCTGCTTCCTAGCCTCCACCCCACCACTACTGATCTCTCACTATATTTCACCACTGGACAGGCCCCTGGGGGTAATTGGAATTATAAACAGGAAAAGTGTTCATTATTAAGTTAAGGGCACAGAGGTTAGGAGACCAGGCAAGTAACAGAATGATATCGGTGGTGGAGTGTCAGAGACCCTACAATCCCTCTGGAATGACACCTTGAAGAGTTCAAATTGTTCCAGACAGTATGCTCTGAAAAACCTGGTTCCATTTCACCCTGTACCTGAACAAACCCTTTGCTGTCCCTTTACTGAGAGGCTGTACCTTTATGCAGAGGACCTGATCTTCACAGAGCTGGGCCACAAGTGCATAGTCTTCTATTACCTGGGGAGACTAAAATTTATTAGTCTTAAATTTTCTCAGTGAATTGCTGTAAGAACAATAGTATACTTGTTTCCTCCTGTGTACCAGACCCTAAATGTGGTTTTCTAATTGTTCTAAATATGTTTTTTTGTACATATAAACTAATCTTTTTGAGGGTAAACAAGCTATATTTTATAGTCCTTTGGGGATTATTTGGGGACAGTTGGGAGAAGAATAGATACTAATTTGTGGAAGATATAGATTATGAAATGTATCCTATAAAAAATATTAAATAGAAGATAACTTAGGAGACTATAGTCATCTTTCTTTCTTTCATACCCTCCTGATCCCATAGTGGTTTGGGATCTAGAACCTTTTTATAACTCAATTATTTGAGGAATGCATTAGATCACCTGACCAAGAATCTAGTATCCCTTCCTTTGGGAGGAGTAACATTGAAGTTACTGTGGTTACCTTGGCCAGCTCCTTCTCTTGGTCTGCACAGGAGGCTTCCAGCTGTTGTAACTTAACCTATAGACAGGGAAGGAGGCTGGTAACTCAGCAAGGCAAAAACAGGATTCCATTCTGAAATGCTATAGCAAAGGTTATCTCACAGGTGGTTGAAGTGCATTGGGCACCATTTCAGATATCTTTGATGGAGGGCAGTCAAACTGTCCTTTGCAGCTGCCTGGTGAGCCTGCACTCTTGATCACTGAGTATTCATCAGTGCTTCGTTCGCCCTTAAACTTCAATTCTTAGCTTCCTTCTTCCTTAGCTATTTCTCTTAGAAAAACATCAACCTTGAAAAATTCACTGTCACTTTTGCTTTTATATATTCATGGCTCACTCCTTTCTTTCTCCCTGTATTTCTTCTTTCCTCTCTTCCTTCCTTGAATATTTGATGAAAGCCTATTCTGTATCGGCCACTACGCTGGACTGACAGGGCAAGGGCAGGGGGAGTGCTGAGGATACAGTGGTGAACGGAATTGATAGGCTTTCTGCCTCACAGAGCTGACATTCTAGTTGGGGGACATAACAAGTGAGTCAACATGGTAATGGTAAGTGCTGTGAAGGAAATAAAAGCAGAGTAATGTGCTGAGAATGAGAGTGAGTGATGGCATAAGAGCTAATATAGGTGGTTGGCAAAGGCCTCTCTGATGATACTTGAGCTGAAATCTGAAAGATAATATTAGTCAAATGGAGATCTGGAGGAAATATGTCCCATGCAGAGGTTACAACAAGGGCCAAGACTGTGAACTTTGGTATGTATGAAGAAGTTATGTGGCTGAAGCACAGGGGATACTGGTAAGGTGGGGAAAGGTAGCCACTGATGAGATTACATATGTAGGGCCTTATAGCTTCTAAAAAAATTTGGTTCTTTTATTTTAATTAATTAATTAATTAATTAATTTATGGCTACGTTGGGTCTTTGTTGCTGTGTGCGGGCTTTCTCTAGTTGTGGCGAGAGGGGGCTACTCTTTGTTGTGGTGCACGGGCTTCTCACTGCAGTGGTTTTTCTTGCTGTGGAGCACGGGCTCTAGGCACATGGGCTTCAGTAGCTGTGGCTTGCGGGCTCTAGAGCACAGGCTCAGTAGTTGTGGTGCGTGGGCTTAGTTGCTCCGTGGCATGTGAGATCTTCTCAGACCAGAGCTCGATACTGTGTCCCCTGCATTGGCAGGTGATTCTTAACCAGTGCGCCACCAGGGAAGTCCCCAAAATTTGGTTCTTTATTCTAATTGTAGTGAAAAGTGAGGAGAGAGCTTCAAGTGGTAAAGACACAATCTGACCTGTGTTTTTAAAGAAGAGACTTTTCAATATGTGGAAAGTGAGATTGTTTAGGAGTAAGAGTTGAAGCAGGAAGACTTGTTAGGAGGCTACTTCAGCATCCAGGTGAGGGTTATGGTGGCTTGCAAGAGGCTAGTACTATTAGTAGTAGTCGATAGGGAAGAATGGATGCATTTGGGTTATATTCTGTAGGAACAGCAGATATAACTGTATTTTCCCTTCCTTCCCTTTCAGCTCTGTTGTTCCCACTTTTATCTAGGGATCATTATTTTACATCTGGATGCTTCTAACAGTTCCTTTCCCCTCCAGTCATTTACAACCAGGGCCAGAAAGAAAAATGTGCTTAAGGCTGTATTTTCAAGACAGTGGCCTGAGTCACAAGGAGTTGAAGCAGGCATCCCATTAAACTGCTGAACTAATCACCAGTGTGCAAGAGGAACAGAAGCAAAGGAGATGCTGTATATTTCATAGAATTAGAGATATCACCTAAGAATTCTACAAAACAGGTGGGCAAAAGGGAGTGAGTGATTCAGAGGGTTAATAATACTCTAGAACTCTTTAGGGCTGGGCTGGTTTGCTGCTAGGAAAATAATGGCCATTGTTCTGACAACACCTGGAACTCTCTATCTATAGTCTGTCAGCTCAGCTCACCTGACATAGCCAGCATTAAACTGTCCCCACTAGATTCTGGTGGCCTTACTGTCAGGGAAACTTGTTTTGGGCAGGAGAAGGAAGAAAATCAATCTCTGACTGCTGCAGTTATATGGTAAGGATAGTCATGGGGCTTCGTAATCCTTTCTAGTCTTAACTTCACTTTCTTCCTGATGTACACACAGGATCCAGATTTCTTTCTTTCCAGGTAAATTTCGTGGATGTGCATGACTAAGCAAGCTTACTTGGTGGCCTTAAACTTCTTCTTCCTTTTTTTTTTTTTTGGTGGCCATCAGCACTAATTTGGCCAAGAGAAGATAGGCGAGTGATTCTTTATTCTTTCATTTTATATATCTATTTTCAGTGTGTCCATATCTTCATAGGCTTCATATACACAGTATGGGCTTAAGTGTGGGCTTAATAAGCTAAAGAAAAATTAAGGCAAGGATAAAGATGTAATTCTACAGAAAGTATCAAGTTAGAATTTTACCTCTTCTCTAAATAAAAAAAAATAAGTCTCTAATTCTTCTTGCATCTTTGATTGGATGTGTTGTGGTTGTGTCCAGGTTCTTAGCTCTGGAACACAATTAGAGAAATGCTAAGCACTGTCTGATGCATTTAGCATGCAGAACTCACTAGATACTTGAATGACCAATTTAATGATTTCTTTTCTAGATTGGATTCCATGACAGGATGTGTAAGTTGCCTAGCATGCAGTAGATTTACAGATCCTAGCTCTGCCTCTATGACTTCATATACATGCCTTAGCCAGACTCTTAAATAGTCACTTTAAAATTATGTGACTTCAGGTTTTAGCTCTCCAAAAAAGGGAAAGAATACTTTATATACACAATTTCACTCAATTTTCAAACGGAGGCTGGGAGGGACTGATTAAATTGCCCTTCATGTACCACACTAAGTACTGGGGGCAGGATTTAAATTAGGGACTTCAACTGCCTCCAGTGTTATATATGCATTTGTGTTCTGCTCTTCCTCATGGAAGAAAGAACAAAATATATGGCTTCAGAGTAAAATTCCTTACTAAGAGCAGAGGAAATGTCAGTAGTCAGTGGCCCAGGCTTATGCCTGACATGGGTAAAACTACAAAGAATTTATCCCAACTTTGACAGTTGTTTACACTTGAAAGCTTGTTTCCTGTTCATATAGTCTAAACCCATTCAAGATTGCTTTTCCATTTACCTTTGACTCTTCTGGGGTTCCCTTTAGATCGCCTTGTTCACACTTAGTTGCCTTTTGAGATTTCCTTGTAAGCTACAGTTTCAAATAAAAAAATACATTGCAAATAAAAAATACATCAAATAAAAAAAATAAAGAAAACAAAGACATTCTCTGGTGTGTGTGTGTGTGTGGTTTTGATAAAAGCTGCCAGGAGGTGGTCCTTTGGTGGATACTTGGTGCTCTTGGAAACATCTTTATTCTACCTCTAACTTCTTCTCACTAGTCTTGGCCACAAAAGCTAGAGCCTGCTCAAGGCAGGGGTACTTTCCTGAACCCCTAATCCATGCTGGGTTATTCAGGTATGGGTCAGAAAGTAGGGTATCATAGGAAACCCACTGTATTCTGAGCAGGAGTTGAGGTAGAGGGAATGCCTAGACAAGGAAGAGGGAATCTTTAGGAATTAAGTATTTTTAAGTCTTTGTTGAAAGTAAAATTAACTCTCACTACAAAGTTGCCAGCCAATCACTTTAGCAGAGTGTCTACTGGAATCCCTTTTCTTGTAATAGAATGAAGGAACCTATGGGATCACTGAATACCCTGAATAACTCACTCACTCCCTCCATCTGATACTTGCAGGGAAGATGCATGGCATTTATTTAGGTCATGAAGCTCAGCCTCAGGAGAGTAGTATCCACCCCAGCACAGGCCTCTCTGACATGTGGGATCCCCTATGATCACTTTTGCTCCCTTGCCTCTTTGGTGCCTGGGGATGCTGTGGGAACACAAGAGCCCCATCCCACCTTTCTTTCAAGTTCTGCTATACTGTGGACCAGAGTCTCATTCTTCCTTTCCTGTTGAGAGAAAGAAGCAGAGTGTAAGTGTGCATCTGCATACTGTCATCCGTCTTTATTTAGTTGATTGTTCTCCATTTCGCTCCAGTGATGATTTCCTGCAGGAACTCTACCTTATTGCATAATGTCTGGTAAAGAACGTGTGGTTTGATCTCAATCCATACACACCAACTTACCAGGGATAGAGATGCCCACACGCAGGGTTTCCCAATACTAAATATGACCAAAGAAACCCTACCCTCCACACATCCCTTTCCATGCATGGACACATCCTGCCATGACTTTTGAGTTGACTACTAGTTGTACCTAAAAAGGAGAGACTAGCTTATCTGATAGTTGATGAGAGACAGGATGATGAACAAAACCTATCATATAGCTCTTCCCAGGTTCTTGCTTACCAGTCTGGCTGTTTCTTCTTCTAGCTCCTGCAAGGCTCTTTCCCTTTCCATCATGGTACAGTTCTCCTTCTCCCAGTCCTCATCCTCTGCCAGGTCTCTGGTCTGAGTGATGTCATTTTCCAGCCTAGATGACGCAAGCACACATTGTGAGGATCTGGCAGTTTCAGAACTGATAAAACACAAATATCAGTTTCAAGGGTACCTCAGTGACAATAAACATGAATCTCAAGTTGGAAACCATTCTTTTTTTTTTTTTTTTTTTTCTTTTTGTGGTACGCGGGCCTCTCGCTGTTGTGGCCTCTCCCATTGCGGAGCACAGCCTCCGGACGCACAGGCTCAGCCGCCATGGCTCACGGGCCCAGCCGCTCCATGGCATGTGGGATCTTCCCGGACCGGGGCATGAACCCGCCTCCCCTGCATCGGCAGGCAGACTCTCAACCACTGTGCCACCAGGGAAGCCCGGAAACCATTCTTTCCTGGATCCTTAGACTCAGAATCACTTTCAAGGCAGGAAAAGTAAGATTCCTCTGATTCCCAAGTCAAACACCACAAACTCAGGTAAG
This sequence comes from Kogia breviceps, assembly GCF_026419965.1. Classification (NCBI taxonomy): domain Eukaryota; kingdom Metazoa; phylum Chordata; class Mammalia; order Artiodactyla; family Physeteridae; genus Kogia; species Kogia breviceps. The sequence goes on along the minus strand of NC_081312.1, from coordinate 82,116,066 downwards.
TATCACCCAGTTTTTTAAGGAATCTCTTTAAAACTTGCTGTATTTCAGGGTTTGAGCCACAGAGAAATGCCAAAGAATGCAGAAGAAACTTTGCTGTACAAGATTTAGGTCTCTAGAACAAACAGGAAAATTTAGTGTTGTCTCTTCTCTTCCACCCCATCCTCTGGATGGAGAACTTCCCTCATGGAACCCTAACACTCACCTCTGAATCTCATCTTCTTTCTCGCGGATTTTGAGAAGAAGGTCCTGATTTGCTTCATCAATTCTCTGCATATCCCTTTCAAGGTCCATATTCAAACTGTTAATGTTCCTCTTTGACTGGGCCAGTCTTAAGATTTCCACTTTCTCTGACCTGTAGACTCAGTCCCCAAATTGAACAAGGGCCAGTTATCTTAAGATCAGTAATCTTTGGACTAAAGGGGATATCTAGAAGGCATGTAGTTCATTAACCTGGCTGTTTCTGGAAGCACATCTTTCCTTTTTCATTCTTAGGAAATTATATTTTTTAATCATGTTCTACAATTTGTTTCAATAATTCTCAACGTGGTCAGCAAGAGAGGTTTTTTCTCAGTCTTTCTCAGTCAAAGTGCTCAATATACTAGTGCACCTCCACTCTGTTTTCAGAAGTCTTGCTTCCTTAAATAGTCTCCTGCATTGGTTTCTCAGACAAATTGTTCACAAAATCTGCTCATGCAATACACTTTTATTGAGTACTTTTATCCAGGTAGCTGGCACATTCCTTATGATTGAACCCAGCTTTATGCAGAGCCACAAGAGATTTCCAACAGCAGGTAGGGCTTCAGTCTTTCCCTTCCTCCTCCCATCTCAAAACTTCTCTTACAGTGCCTGCTACAAAGCTTGAGTATCTATCATGAGAGTCACTTCACTGAGCACACAGGTATGATTCAGGCATTCACTTTCAAGAATGCAAAAATCTTTTTGAAGTAAATTTGAATAAAATAAGGGTAACACTAGAGTAATCTAGAAAGGGTACCTGGCACATGGAAGCTCTCAATAAACTTTTCTTTTTCTTGTATCAGTTAATTAGTTTGCTTTTCAAATGATTAACCATAAATAAGTTAATGACACAGACTTTTGAGTAAGGATGAGGGATGATTTTGGAAAAGAAGACTTTATAATAGCTATCACTTCAGGAGGGCATGAAGGGCTTGAGGTGGAGTGCAATGGGGGAGGGATAGATAGTAGATGGAGAGAGAGAGGGAGACTAGAAGATGAAGGAAGACATCAACAGCAGACCTGCTTTATACCTTGGTCCTTGGATATGGCTTTGCATAATCATGATTACTTACTCAGGATCTAGTTGATCTTCCTTGTGTTCTTCCATTGTAGATTCACTAAAATATCAGCAGAGATGTATTTAATGAGTTGGGGAAATGGGTCCATTTGTGAAGTAGAGTAACTAGCCAAGAGCCCCCAAATGTAGAAACCAAATCAACTGGTTTCTTCCAACTTCACATTTTGGCCATGACAAAATTCAGCCTTTTGGTTTTCTGCTCAAGTTCTGATTATGCCTCAGTAAGGATACAGTGAGGATACAGGGATAATGCTGGAAATTTCAGTATATATCCTGCTAGCAGGTATATTCAGAGATAGTTCAACAACACAAAACCCTTTGGAATTTATACACAGCAATAAGAATCAATAGAGGTTATCAATTGTTCTTAAGTCCCTTTCTAGTCTAGGGCCACTTGTTTTTCTAAAGGGCCCATGGGCATGGGTGTAGGTGTATAACTTCTCTGAAAAGTGATCTCTCTGCTCTCTAGCCTGGCCTCTATAAGAATCTCCAGTTATTAAGATCTTAGTATTAAACAGGGCTCAGAAAAACCAAGCAGAAGTAAATTTGGCTTGCTCTGCCCCTTTGGTTTCCTCTTTAAATCCATTACTTCCATAAACTCCACCTCTCTTCTGATGTGTATGGTCTTCCTGATTCTGCTCTAGGCATTTAGCTTCTGAAGAGTCTAATCTTTCCCCAGTGGAACTGTCCAATAGAATCTCAGAACCTTCTGAGGTGTCATGACTCTGCTGTTGACATGGGGGGCAGCTTGTCACAGTGGGGTGGGTGGCAACGGTTTCTCATCATCTGTGGAGACTTCAGACCCTAGATGGTTGTGTGTGTTTCATGGTCACGTCTTCCCTTTGGCAGCAGTAGTTTAATGGATCTGATTTCTGGGCAGTATGAAGGGGTAGCCCCTGTCTTTTATTTCTCTGGTAGATTGAGCTCCCTTGCTTCAAAGTGTGACTCATATGGAAAGTCTGATTCCTAAGGCCAGCAGTCTAATCCCATCATGTAGCCAACTAACTACTCATTCATTGGACAAACACTGAAACATTGAAGGAGCTCCTATGTATGCCAGGCACTGTTCTAAGCATTAGGGAAACAGAGTAAACAAAACAGCCAAGACACCTGCCCGTTTACATACTAGGACGTGTGTGTGTGTGTGTGTGTGTGTGTTGTGGGGAGGGATAGCACAAGCAGCATGGGCCAGCATACAGCCTGAAAGGCAAGCAGACCCAGGAGCAGCAAGAGGGGCCATGAAGACCTGGAGCTCCTCCTTCAACCCTCCTTAAGGATGTGTAGTTTTTCCCTGAACCTGCCAGTATCCTGGGAAAGAGGAGAGCTCTGGAGAGGGAGAATCTCCCTAAGACTGAGAAATTACCTGAAAGATTTTTAAGTGGGAAAAGTCTATGGTGTCTTGAATTGGCCCCATTGGGTCTTTTCTGCCAACTTAAGGAATCAGAGCTAGAGGGGAAGATAAGATCATTTGCAGAATATAAAGAATATGTTTCTGCATACCTGAGTATGTACATTTTGACCAGATTCTGCACCACTTGTAACTTTATGTGTGTGAATCATGGAAACCTGGGAAGGTTTGGATCTCAACTTAATAAGGACCGCATGGAGTTGATTTGTGGGCCAGAGTGACTTCTTAACATACTGTAGTATCTAACAAACTATTTGTAAAATTAATGGCCTCTGATGACCCCCATTACCATCTCCCTTCTTCCTGAAAGAAGGCATTTCATTGCTTTATGAAGCTGTACACAGAAGAGTAATTAAGTAACCATTCAGGCCAATGGCCTCTCCCAGGAATTAATGGTAGGGAGAGTTCATTAACCCCAGCTGGTTATAGATTCTCCAGGAAATGCCCTGGACCAAGGTTATTGTAGCTATTAATGGATTGGATAGGGACTTTAACTGGGATAAAAATAAAGCTCTATCTCCTTCCTGGGGAGCTTTTCTCCTTGAGGGGCTACCAAAGGCAAGCCTGTAGGAGCAGCAGAATCCCATGCTCGGCACCTGTGTGGGATGAGGACAACAGATTACTATAGTGAGAACTGCTAAATCAAGGTGAAAACAGGGCCTAGGGGGCAAATTAAGGTCCTCCATATAAGCCTTCCTGCTCTTTAGGACGTTTGACTAACATCCGGTGCAGCTTTAGGGCAGCTGTTTTCACCTTGTTAACTTTTCCGTGCTGTGCCCTGATAGCCACACCTATCAGAATGGCTCTTTACAAAAATACAAGAAATAACAAGTGTCGGTGAGGATGTGGAGAAAAGGGAATCCTAGTGCACTGTTGGTGGGAATGTAAGTTGGTGCAGCCACTATGGAAAATGATATGGAGGTTCTTCAGAAACTTAAAAATAGAACTATCATATGATCTAGCAATTCCACTTCTGGGTATTTACCTGAAGAAAACATAAACATAAATTTAAAAAGATATATATTGTACATCTCTGTGTTCTGTACAATCTTTAGGCTCAGAAAATCTTTTTGAATTCCCTTTCAAGAATAACTTTCTCAAAAGCAGAGACTTGAACTAAACCAAAATGTGAAGGAAAAAAGAAAAAAAGGGTGAATGTATCAGTAAAATTAAATATTTAAAAATTTATTGCATCATTGCTATTATAACAACAATAAAGAACTAAAAAATGAAATTTCATCAAGGTTTCACCTCAGCAAAAAACTCTGTTTTTCCAAGTTTTCTTTTATTTTTTGTCTATTAGTAAACCATGTTTTATAGTAATCATAGAATAGCTATGTTGCTGTGTTTTGCCTTTTCACTTAATGTTTTTTATAAACATTTTTTCAGGCTGTTACACGCTCTCCATAATTATCATTTTGATCACCGCATAAATTCTGCTGAGTTGATAGTATGCAAAATTTGCTTCACCATATCCTTCTCACCAAACTATTTCTCTGTTTATATATCTGTCCCCTCTTGAGGGCCAGGAAAATGCCTGTGTTTTCTAGGGCTGCCATAACGAAGTATTAAACAAGACTGGGTGGCTTAAACAAGAGAAATTTATTTTCTCACAGTTCTGGAGGTTGTGTCCTGATCAAGGTGTTGGCAGAGTTGGTTCCTCCTGAGGCCTCTCTCCTTGGCTCGCAGATGGCTGTGTTCTCTCTGTGTCCTCACATGGTCATTCCTCTGTGTGGCTGTGTCCTCATCGCTGCTTCTTATAAGGACACCATTCATATAGGATTAGGGCCCACCCAATGACCTAACTTTAAATTAATTACCTCTTTAAAGACCCCATCTCTAAACAAAGTCACATTCTCGGGTACTAGGAATTAGGATTTCCACCTATGAGTTTCGGGGGAACACAACTCAACCAATATGAGATACTCAACGATTGTTTTACTGTGACCAGATTTATGAACATTCAGATTGTTTCCCCACCTTCCAGATGAAAACAATTCAAAGAACATATTTGTGTAGTTATTATATTTTTCACGTATAACCAAAATATAATGTTAAAAATATACACTTTAGCATATGAGTCAACTGCTTTATATTTTACAGATAGGAAAACAGGACAAGAAAGAGTAAATGTCTTGCTGGGATTAAAAAGATTAAAAAGAACTCCCATACCTGTGACCGCATCCCTCAAGATTTTCTAGTTCATTCTGCAGTAAGCCTGGGAAGGTGCAATAGGAAGAGGGAATTTCCTCAGCTATAATATGGAGCTGGTATTATGGAGTACTGATTCAGTGTAACCCACATTTTTGTGACATAATTTTTGTTTTCAGTGAGGTCATTTCTTCTGAGGTAACCAATGCTTGGTCTCTAATCACCCTGTATTTTATTTTAAATTTGCTTCTCTAGCTTTACTTAAAAATTTACAATCACAGAGTGATCGTTAAATGGAGGATTCCTAAAAAGGATAACTAGTGCCTGTGCATGCACACTTTCATAAGAAATTTACACTGAAATTTGGTGTAGTTTTATACTCCCTTCTCAATTTTTCTAAGTTTGTGTTCTTTCTGTCCTATGTTGGAAACACAGTTCTTCAGGTTGTACCTGAAAAATATTACAATAACACAAATTTGTTACTGTACAGTTCTGGAGGTCAGAAGTCTTCCATGGCTCTCACTGGATAAAATCAAGGTGTTGGCAGACCTGCATTCCTTTTGGAGGCTCTAGGAACAAATCTGTTTCCTTGCCTTTTCCAGCTTCTAGAAGCCACCTGTATTCCTAGACTTGTGTCCCCTTCCTTCACCTTCACAGCCAGGAGTATAGAATCTTCACATTTCTCTCAGACTCTGACCTTTGCTTCTGTCATCATGGTGCCTTGTCTCACTCTCATCCTCCTTCCCTTCTCTTATAAGGACCCTAATGATTACCTCCGGTCCATCTAAATAACCCAGGATAATCTCCCTATTTCAAGATCCTTAATCACATCTGCAAAGACCCCTTGCCATGTAAAGTAACATACATATTCACTGGGGATCACAACATGGACATATTTAGGGGTCATTAGTCTAGGTCACTTATCTTAAGGAAGGGGAGAAGCAGCTCTCCCACCCTTCCCTTAGGAACTCGCATCTCACTAGGCTAGGGAGGGGTAGCACTCCCACCCTCCCCCTTTGTGGGTACAGACTCACAGCACAGCCCTCTGAAGAAATCCCTCCAATCTTACTTCAACTTTAATTCTAAAAGTAGACAAGGGGTTTAAGAATCATCTGAGAAGTTCTCCAAGTAAACTATTTACACTCAAGTCTTTATCCCGAAGTCTGTTTAAAATTCATTTTTTGTCTTATGCTTTCCGGATTTCCCTGTTAAAATATTCCAGTAGCAATTAGTATGTCAACTTTGGTGCCTACATAAGGTATTATAATAGCAGTCAAGTAGGGAGACAATAATATATTATTTCATTTTCTATCAGTTAAATGATTTACTTCCCTCTGATGAAGAGTTAATTTTGAAAATTCTAGGACATTGTTTTCTTTTACTTCTTACTGTGTGTCCTGATACCTTGCAGTTTTCACATTTATATGACTTAGAGTAAAATCTTCAAGTGGCATTTCACAGAAAAGGTTTATTGAAAAAATTTCAAAATGTTATATTGGAATGGATAGCTGTGTGTGATCTGTTTGATTTTTCTGCTCCACCGCCTGACAGCTACAAGATTCAGCTCTGAGTCAGGCTCCAGTACCACTCCTCTGATCATGGGACTCTAACTCAGATAGAACCCAGTTAGCCTGCCCTCCTGTTTTCTCTGACTGTGCTCCCAGCCTGGCACCTGAGCTCATGCCCCATTACTGTGATGAGTGTCCTATTTTGTTCCTCAGTTTCAGGGTCTGGAACTCTGTTACAAGTCTATCTGGGAATGCAGTTCTGGCTAATTCTGCAGGTGGAGTATGTTTTTATTAGAACCTCATGCATAGGTCTCTGACCCTAATTTCTTCCTCAAAGCTGGAGCCCATCCAGGGCTTCCTCATCTCTTCAAGGTAGTGCCTGCCGAAGTCCCCGTGTTTCCTTGGTCTGTCTATAGGGACATGCCCCTATTAGCATTTGTTGGATTTCCTTGGTTTTAAACACCTGCCCTGTCCCCCTCCTTTGTTTATACCAACTCTCTACAACTCAAACACTTCCTGGGGAGCCATCCTCCTCTTTGCTGCTGAATTGGAATCTTAAAAGCTGCATTTTCCAGAAGTTGTGTTTCACTCATGTCTCAGCAGTCCCTCCTCATATGGAACATTCTGCCATGGGTAGAATCCTTGTAGTACTAATTTTAATGTATAAATTGAAGTATTTCTTGTGGAAATTAAAAATGAGATTTTAGAAATGGGATATATTTTGAAAATTCTATGTATGGGGTGTAGTCTGGTGATTTTTAAACACATAAAATCATTTTGGGGAACTATTTTCACAAATAACATAGTGTTGTCAAAGGCTGAGTTATGCTACTGTTCAGGAGAGAGGTTGCTCCCCATTAAAGTTGATCTTTTTCTTCCAATATTCATTGCTTTTTGTTTGGGTCCTTGTAATATTCAGTAGGCCTCTTTCCTAAGAAAATATGAATAAACAAACAAAGATAAAGTTGAATGTTTTCTTAAGCCAATTTTAGTTTTGAACAAAACATCTCAGAGAGGTCAAACTCAAGATAATTTCAGAATTCTAAACAGGTTTTATAACCTCTATTGGCAAGAGATGTGTATTTGCAGAATCCATAAAGCTTTTAAGGCACAGTTGATATTGAAACAATAATGACCCAGGAACAGGATATTTCCCAGAGATTAATGACCAGCTGGGAGGGGTTGATGGCCTGAGGTGTAGTTGAGGGCCATTAACCTCAGATAGTCTTTAAAGCCCAGGAAACGTCCTATGTCTAGGTCGTTATTGTTATTATAAATTGAAAATGGAAAAAAGAAACAGGCATACAGATGATCTGAAGGGCGACTCCATTTCCAATGGTTTGAACAGGGAGCGTTCTGGGAGAATTTATTCCCCCATCCATTAGCCGGCCAATCTCCCTGAATCCTCTGTCCCATTGCCCTTCAACTGATGGTTCTTTGTGCTGGAAACCCCTGAATTCCCCAGTACTGAGTAGAGAGAACAGTTCCTCGTTGTAGCTACCTTTGCTCAGAGTGACTGGAGACTTTGCCACTGCTCTTAATTGCATCCCACATTGCCATCTACTTGCTTCCCCTGGGATCAGCTGTTTTCTTCTCTATTTAGCTGCAGTAATTTCCCACAGCTGAATTTTAAGCCCTTGACTATTTTGTTTGTGCTTATTTCCCAGGTCATTGGGGGTGAAAGTGCACGTTATTTGCTTTGCAGTTGTGTTGTCTCTAGTAAAGCTAGATAAGGCATGCCAGTCCGATTCCTTCTTCAATTTCCCAAAAATACCATGACTCAGAGATATTTTGAATTCCTAACTAATAAATAATGCTGAGCTTTGAATGTTATAAGTTTCAACTTTGAATTAGTCCTATAGCAGCAGATTCACTTTCCTCTTTTTTTTTCCAAGCAAAACATTCAAAATGGAGAAGTAATCACTTTAGGTTTCCAATATCACTTCAGGGCTTCATAACAAATAGTTGGATATGAAAAATTCAGCTGGTTTATTCTGAAACAGAACTTGCCAATTTGTTTTGTTCATTGGCTATAGGAAATTTCATGTAAGACAAAAAAAAAGCAGAACAATATGAGCATCATGAGGATACAGTTTCCTTTACTCAGTGGTCACAAGGAGGTGTGAGCCATGTATTGGATCAGCTCAAATTCATCACCAGTGGCTGTAAAAAAACAGAAAAAAACCCAAAACATTTCCCTTGATAACACTGGTCAGAAATGTCAGCTTTGTAGAATAGCATATCATTGTATAGTACTAGGCTGCCAATATTGTTAAGAATTTTATAATTTTGAAGTCTGTCCTCAAAAGGCTCCTCTTCTCCCTGTAGTGGTGCCTGACATTCCTATGTTACATATGACTTTGGCCTAAGATATTGAAAGACCCATTTAAAATACAAATGCTAAGTTTTCAACCATTGATTCTCATCTTCATTTTAAGCTATTAAATCATCCAGACCACAGTTAACCTGGGGATTCAGTATAACCAAAATGATAAGATTAATAAAGAATAAAGGGAAGTATGATGAAAGTATTCTTTTTTTCAAATCCCTGTCAGTGTAATCTGTGAAATCCCTTTTCTTGGCAGGGTCTTCAGAGTAGTTCACATTCTCTTGTATCCCTCAAAGTCCTCGTATTCCATCATTTATTCTCATTTTAACAACTATTTATTAAACGTGTTTTTTTTGTGTGTGTGCCAGTCTGTGCTCTGTTTCCTTCTAGCTCTCTTCTTTAGGCTGGCATTCCTGGTAAGGTGGGCAAACTTTCATTCAGGCCACAGGACTTGTCATTGCCTTATGGTGATACAACTCTTGAAATTAATGTCACCCTGTAGGGCTGTAAGTGTTGCTCTGATGATGTGGGGAAGAACTCTCTTTTCACCAGCTACGATTTTTTTGTACAATACTCTGATTTTGAGTTTTATTTTCTTAGTGTGCCTGTTGATTTTCTAATTTTTTTTACTTTAATGATTCTCTTCCTCACCTCTTTGACTTCCTATATCTCCTCTTCTAGTGGAATTTGGTGTGAGTTATTATGGAAATGGGTTGGGAGATATTACAAATGATGTTGCCCTTGGTGACCTATAACATTAACCACTGGCCCTCTACTGAAATAGGCGTCTCGAATCTCCTATTGACATGAATTCCCTCCGTATTTCACACTGCCATGGAGTTCCAGCATCCTTTTGCTGAATGTGTATGTAACTGTTTCTACTCCATGAGGTCATTTCTCATTGATAAAGGCCCTGTAATCACCCTGTGTAGTCTACACATAAGCCCACTGGCATATCTGAACTCTTTCATTGCAGAGGTAGAATAGGGACCCTTTGAGGACTCTCATATCAGATTATTTTTCCGAGTCATTTTTATTGTGCCTGCTGTAACGGATACCAAAAGGCATAAGTATCCTGAGTACACAACCACAGTATAATCCAGACAAGGGAGAAAAAGGGAGAGAACATCAAATAATGACAGTCTGCTGTCCTCATTCTAAAAGAAGATGAGAGCATGGGAAGATATAACTAAATATATTTGTTGAAGAGTTTCAGTGCATTTGGGTTTAAGCTTCCAATTACTGCTCTTTTTCATTGTACTATGGTACCATTAAGTACCATACTACCTCACTGTAGGCAGTTAATAACAGGTACCTTAATAATATGTTGGCTAGATTGCAGAATGTTCCAGTCACTTTAAATTATTAGAATAGTCTTGTGTTGTTGTTTCAAGTTTTAAATTAAATTCAGAGCTCTTTTCCTCTCATTCTAGAAAGAATTGACTTCACACTCCTCCTTACTCTAGCTTCTATCGTCTTCATGCAGTGTAGAAGAGGGACAGGGCAAACACCTCCTTCACTGCCCATGGTGAGGTTGAGTTCTTTGCTTGGCTAGCTGTCCTCATTGGTTTGGCTCAAGGTAATTGTTGATGCCTTCTGTGTGGCTGGCGCGTAGTTGCTGGTCCTCTCGTATGTGAGTTCTTTTGAGTGTCTCCAAAGTCCTTCCCTTCTTAATGCATATTTCCTGATGTGAGAAATCTGGCTTTACCTTTTCTACTCCCTTAGGCCCTCCGAAAGGTGATCACCTCCAAACTGAGATCCTCTTTCTTGGTGATCAGCCCTCTTGGTGGTCTGGAAAGACAGAGTTTAGCAGATTTTCTCCTCATCTCTTGACCCTTAGGAAAATCATCCATCCATGACATGTCAAATAATGAGGCAAATAACTTCTTGGCGGCCTCTCCTCCCAGGCTCACTGTGCTCTCTAATTCTCTTTTCCTTGGCTCAGGTGACTCAGGTGTGCTAGCCAAACAGATTGTCAACTGGAAAATGAACTGCGCATATTCCTTTCATGTAGTCACCCCCTATTCTTTTTTTGTTTTTTTAAACATCTTTATTGGAGTATAATTGCTTTACAATGGTGTATTAGTTTCTGCTTTATAACAAAGTGAATCAGTTATACATATACACATATATCCCCATATCTCTTCCCTCTTGCGTCTCCCTCCCTCCCACCCTCCCTATCCCACCCCTCTAGGTGGTCACAAAGCACCAAGCTGATCTCTTTGTGCTCTGCGGCTACCTCCCTCTAGCTGTTTTACATTTGGTGGTGTATATATGTCCATGCCACTCTCTCACTTCATCCCGGCTTACCCTTCCCCCTCCCCATATCCTCAAGTCTATTCTTTACTAGGTCTGCGTCTTTATTCATGACCATTTTTTTTTAAGATTCCATATATATCTGTTAGCATACGGTATTTGTTTTTCTCTTTCACCCCCTATTCTTAACATGAATTCCCTTTGAGCCCTCTTCCCTTGGTTTTCGGTAACAAGATAACCTATTTTCTTTCTCCCTCATGGAATAGTGTCTCTTTAAACAGCTGCCATCCTCACTGCCCTCTAAGTTCTCTTCTCACATTGTCCAGGGAGAGATGGTAATGATTAGTAGTAAGGCTTGTTCTAAACTGATGCCTATTAGAAAGCTCCTATATATTAGAATATGGGGGTCTTATAGTATGTTAGCATTGACCTTTGATCTTAGATGCCATACTGGGGAAATTGGAAAATTTCCACTTGATATCCTGCTTCAATCCAGAGGAAAAAGAAAAGGGGACAATATTAAATAAAATCACTGTTGCTGTTCCTATCCTAAAAGAATAAAATCAGAGTCAGATAACCAAAGATGAATGGGCAGAAGCTACTATGAACCATTTGGGGAAATTTGCTGGCCCAGAGAGGGAGAGGCTTGCCAGAAATCCTAAAAGGAGTCCAGAGGGATGAGACTGCTTTCAGGGGCACCTGGTATAATAGTCACAGTTAATAGAAAAAAAAAATCACGTTATGCTTCTGTTCTGAGTCCCTGATCTCCTTCCTGGGAAGAGCAGAACTGAAAATATGAAGATAGAATCAAATTATAGGGAGCTGGAGGGAAACAGAGAGTACCAGTGTGCCTTAAGTAAGTTCAGATCTTCAGACCCTGATACATTACATCCCAGGATACAAAGAACCAGTGAATATGATTTCTGATTACATTTTGGTCATCACTAAGAGTAGTTGTTTTTTGTTGTTGGTTCAGTTTTTTTCTTGAAAGTTTACTGAAAGTTTACAGAGAAAATGCCAAAAAGTCAATTAAAAAAAAAAAAAAGGAAAGGCTTCCCTGGTGGCGCAGTGGTTGAGAGTCTGCCTGCTAATGCAGGGGACATGGGTTCGAGCCCTGGTCTGGGAGGATCCCACATGCCGCGGAGCGACTAGGCCTCTGAGCCACAACTACTGAGCCTGCGCGCCTGGAGCCTGTGCTCCACAACAATATAGGCCGCTATAGTGAGAGGCCCGCGCACCGCGATGAAGAGTGGCCCCCACTTGCCACAACTAGAGAGAGCCCTTGCACAGAGGCGAAGACCCAACACAGCAAAAATAAATAAATAAATAAACTCCTACCCCCAACAAAAAAAAGGAAAAGGATTTTGAAAAAAAACTATAGCCTAATAATTTTGATGTCATTGTAAGCATAATGCTTGACTAAGCTATTCTGTAGATGGTTTATGAGCAGTTATGAGAGGAGGGTGTTCACTGAGAGAAACATGGATTCAAGAGAAACATTAGCGGGACTATTCAAATATCTTTTCCCTTTTGTTAGACTAGGAAATCAGAGTAAAGCTGAAATATAATGTATCCTAAATTTCATAGAACATTTCACATTCTCTCATTGCATTCTCAAAGATGTCATGGGGAAACTAGGGTGCATTATTGTTTTCATAGGTGGATTCACAGCTGTTTGAGAAGAAATTCCTTCAAGAAATATTTTTGAATTCTTGTATTCTAGGCATGTGCTTAACCCTCAGGGTAAGAGAATTCGATAAGTGTCTTCTGTGTATACTTATGCTAGGTGTTTTACACATAGGATCATTTTTGCTTCTCTGAGAGATGGCTGTCATTCTCTTGGTTTTACACGTGAGGAAACAAATGTTCAGAGTTGTTGCTCAAGATGATAATACTAGTACAATGGTAGCCAAGATTCAAACTTTGATCTACCTGATGATAAAGCCATGATCCTCCCATGACATGATTTTCATTGCCCAGAGAGTAAAACTAAAATTAACGATTTGAAGTTACCAAGATGTGAGTCAACATAAGTTCAGAATAAGATGCTCAGTTAATATAAGGAGGAACTCTCCATCATTTACAGCTATGAGCCTTCTTGACTATGGATGAACTCTGTGCCTTGCCCCTCCCATTCTCACTGCAGGTCTTCAAATAGAGGAAACGTTGATCCACATCATCTCTGAAATCTCTTCCAATTAGAGTACCCTTTGAGTCTGTGATATCCTGTACCCTCCAAGAGTCCATATACTTCTGAGAAAATGGGACAGAGGAGCAAGTAATTTAAAAAAAAATTCCTTTGACTACCAAGATTACACTTATAGGCAATTAGGAAAATTCAGAAAAGTAGGGTGAAGAAAATAAATATTACCCAACTACCCAGTGATAGTCACTATAAACACTGGTAAACTAAACCAATGTTTAGTTTTTTTCTCTCAATGTTCTATTTTTTTCTCTGCCTACATAATTTTCCAGTCACAATCACATTATAAACACAAGTTTGTTTACTACCTTTTTGATTTAAGGATATAATGAAAATATTTTACTATGCTTTTAAAACTTTGTAAATTTTATTTTTAATGACATGATTTTTGAGGTTTCTTATACATGTTGTTTTATCTCTATTTCATATTATTCCTTAGGATGATGATTATAATAATGTGGAATTATTATAACAAAGTGTTGGAGCCTTTAAGTCTTTCTCTCTCTTGTATATAATATAATATAATATAATATATTATCCAGTAGTTCTTTAAAAAGTTGTTGGAGGAGGTCACAGAGAGGACGTGACTGCCTGTTGACCCTCAAGCTGGACCCAGGCAATCAGAGGCTTCTTACCCCACCCCTGTCCTTGGAATGTGCATTCTGCCTATTGTTCCCACAGCTGGAGCTGATTCAAGGACGCAGCCTTGAGATAGTAATGTGTTGTTGAGACCATCTGGATTGAATATATGACTGAACGCCATTAAGGCATCTATATAAACTTTTAAGATTCTGGTGGGCAGGTATAGAAATCTACTCATCTAGAGGTCACTCAAGACAAGCCTTGAATGTAAGTTCCCTTGCTTGTTAAGTCCGCCACCTACCAGTCTGAAGTGATCTGCCTTTTTCTTCTGTCTCTCCTTACCCTCACTGTATGGGGGCCAGTTTCAAATTTCACCTGGGAAGCTCCCGAGGTTTTGAACCAACAAAAATATCTATATAGACTTATCTTCCCACAAGCAGTGCTTGAGAGTACTTGTCTTATCTCATCTTTGTTTCCATTTTTCATGATTATCACAACTTTATAGGTGAAAAATGACATCTAAAATATTAATTATATCTCTTTGATTATTAATATGGTATATTAAAAATTTTTCATTTTTATTAGCCATTTTATCCTCTTATTAAATTGCTCATTTTTTGACGAGGTTAAATGCTTAACAATTTACATGAGTAATTTATATAGCCAGAAAATTACCACCTTTATGAAATGTATATTGTATTTTTCTTCCCCCCCTTGTGTTGAGTTTTAATGCTTTTTGGTTATAAGAGACAGAAAGCCACATCAAACTAGCTTAATAAATATGGGTATTTACTGGCTCACTGAAGGCTCCAGAGAACTGCCTTTGGGTAGAGCCCAGTTTAGGGACTTAATAGCATCATCCAGACTCAGAATCTGTCCATCTCGCAGCTGAGATTTCCTGGATTGACCTAATTCAGACTGATCTTTTCTCTTGGTGGTGAAATGACCATGTAGAGATTCAGCCCTCTCAGTCACCACAGTGAAGGAAGATTCTCTTTCCCAGCCATTGTAGTACAGTCTCTTGAAGTGAGTTTCACAGGGTGGACATGGCCTTGTGCCCATTCCTGAAACAGTCCATATCCAGGGATATAAAATGTGGTGTTGGCCATATTTACCTTGCTCATCCATTTTTGGAGGGATTGGAGACAGACCCAAATAGACCAAGCGGGAGCACTGTTTGCCCAAAGGGAAATAAAGGTTCTGCTACCAAAAAAATTAGATGTATATTATATTTTTTAATTTGTTCAAGGTGTATTCTGATATGAAAACAAAGTATATGTTGTTAAATTTAACGTTTTCTATAATTTCTTATCTAACCTTAAAGCTTAACGAGCCAAAAAGTCAATAAAATTACTTTTTTCCAATTTTTTTATGGTTTATATTTTTGCATTTATCTTTAAAATAGACTAGAATAAGTATATTTAAAAGCCAAATAGATAACATAATATTTTAATAATATTGCTGAAACTGATTTATCACATTTACAATATATAAATTTTAATAAACACTGCTTTCTATTTCTAAGCCAGTTATTGCCTTTTTTTCTGTCTTATGCCAAGCCCACAGTATTTTTAGTTATTGTAGCTATGTAATATGCTTTGATATTTGGTGGGGCAAATAAGTGGCAGGTAACTTGAATGACAGGGGATAGAAAGACCTGGAGCCAGGAGCTTTACCAACAATAACAGAGCCTATTTTCACCCAAAAGAGGCAGCCTATGTACCTGGACTGTCCTGGAGCTGAGGTTAAGGGAAACAACGTAAGTGTCCATCGACAGATGAATGGTTAAAGAAGATGTGGCCCATATATACAATGGAATATTACTCAGCCATAAAAAGAAACAAAATTGAGTTATTTGTTAGTGAGGTTGATAGACCTAGAGTCTGTCATACAGAGTGAAGTAAGTCAGGAAGAGAAAAACAAATACCGTATGCTAACACGTATATATGGTATCTTAAAAAAAATGGTTCTGAAGAATCTAGGGGCAGGACAGGAATAAAGATGCAAACATAGAGAATGGACTTGAGGACATGGGGAGGGGGAAGGGTAAGCTGTGACGAAGTGAGAGAGTGGCATGGACATATATACACTACCAAATGTAAAATAGATAGCTAGTGGGAAGCAGCCGCATAGCACAGGGAGATCAGCTCGGTGCTTTGTGACCACCTAGAGGGGTGGGATAGGGAGGGTGGGAGGGAAACGCAAAAGAGAGGGGATATGGGGATATATGTATATGTATAGCTGATTCACTTTGTTATAAAGCAGAAACTAACACACCATTGTAAAGCAATTATACTCCAATAAAGATGCTAAAAAATAAATAAATAATTAAAAAAATAATAAAAGGAAGAAGAGAGTAAGAAAGGGAGGACATAGCACCAGAGAATCCAAATATTGCTACTGCTATAAAATATGGCGGTGTCTCTGTGTTACAAAAGATGTGGTCTTCTCTATTTGGAGCTCAAAGCAAATTAAGTGGGTGGTTTCTTTTTGAAAATTCCTTTTTTTTGGTCCTCATTTGCTTTTAATATCTCCAAATCAGGCTATTCATGCCACTTGTGCTTCGGAGAGTGACATCCATTAGATGTTAGTACTGTATTTCATGAACTTGCTGCTCCCAGGGCCATTCTTCCAGGAGGGAGGGCAATGCCTATTACTGAGAAATGACCCTCCCATGATCACATTTGAGCCTAACATGAGGGCTGTCAAAGAAGTTCAGTGAAAGAAGGTGCCCTCTCCCCTTCTCAGGTAACATCACCTAAGCGATGTACATTTTTCTCAGGGTGAGGCTTATTCTTTTTTTTTTTTTTTTCCGGTATACGAGCCTCTCACTGTTGTGGCCTCTCCCGTTGTGGAGCACAGGCTCCGGACGCGCAGTGGCCATGGCTCACGGGCCCAGCCGCTCCGCGGTATGTGGTATCTTCCCAGACCGGGTCACGAACCCGTGTCCCCTGCAATGGCAGGTGGATTCTCAACCACTGTGCCAGCAGGGAAGCCTGTGTGGCTTATTCTGTATCATCCATCTTCATTTCACGGACTCTTAGAAGGGACATCATGCCTCTGTTTAGCCATCAAATGTTTATTAAGCTCTTAATATTTTCTGGGCATTGTGCTTGGTACTGGAAATTCTAATATAAATAAAATATTATCCCATTCTTTAAGGAGTTCATTGTCAGGTCCAGTAGTTCTTAGTTCCTTGCATTTGCTTCCCCAGAGGTTAGGCTCCCACTCTGAGGACCTAAAGTACTTGACATTGTTCCAAGCAGTCCATTTAGAGGTTAGAATAAATTGCCTTACATATTTAAACAGATTTTGTAGCCTTTAGGGTTCCCACCTATGCCCACTTTGTGGCAAGGACTCCCTGGTTCTCCCAATACTTCTCCCACCCCTCACCCCAGGCCTGGCTTTGTTTGTAAGTGTGCAATGTAGAGGTTGGTTTTTGTTTTGTTGTTTCTACTTGTGATAGGATACTTTACTTAGTTTTTTAAACTCAGTGTGCCCCTTTTGCTAATGTTGATGTTACAAGATTTTTCTACATTAGACATCACAAATCTGGGCTCGTCAAAGCCTGAGCTTTAACTTGCATACCCCTCTCAGAGTTTGGGGTACTTAATAATTACATTTTATTCTATTTCTATGAAATTCTGTTGTTGATAGGGACCTTCTGGTAGGTCAGAAGATGAACTTGTAGCTGTGCCCAAACCATCTTACTCTCAACAAGGCAGAGATACAGCAGCTCTGGGTGCTTCTCTGTGGCCAAAGATATGCTTCTCTTTTCACTGATCCTGTTAAGTGACAATATCCTGTCTTCTGGGGTGAAAAATATCCATGTGGTTAAATGCTCTAATTTATAATGCAATGATCATATTAGCTCTGTCGCTTTCTTGCATTCTGTCATTTGGGTCCTACTGAAAGGTGAGGCTATTACCCTTCTCAGGAAGGCACTGACTTACTCATCAAGAGGGGGCTACTTCCTGTCTATACTCCTGTGTCTCCCTGGAAGCCTTCCAAAGGAACATCCATCGTTTACAGATTGATTTGCACTGCCTTGGCCAACATGTAATTCCAATTTCAGTTTCTTCTGTGGGCCTTCTACAAAATTCCAACTATTTCCTTCTGAGTTTCCCTTTCTTGTTGTCCGATAGTTGTTATTTAGTTTTATTTGTTTATTTGCTAGCTCTGACAAAATCTACCTTTACCAAGCTTATTTATCCTTCAAGGCTCTATTTATTTTCCAGCCTGCTGAACCACTTTAACTGACTTCTAAGTCACAATATCAGTTATATGCTACTAGTTTAGTACTTAATTGTTGAACACCTTGTATCATAGTGTAGCAGTTAAGGTCATAGTTCTTAGAGACAGATTTTCTAGATTTTCAAGCTG
Organism: Kogia breviceps; assembly: GCF_026419965.1. Lineage (NCBI taxonomy): Eukaryota > Metazoa > Chordata > Mammalia > Artiodactyla > Physeteridae > Kogia > Kogia breviceps. The sequence goes on along the minus strand of NC_081312.1, from coordinate 82,097,931 downwards.
CTTGACCTTGGGCAAGTTATTTACCCTTTGTAGGCTTCATTTTCTTCATCTGTAAAATAGGGCTAAGAATGACCTTTCTTGACATTACTACAGAGTCCATTAAGTGTTATATACATAGTAGATGCTTAAGAAAGGAAGAAGTGCTTGCAGTTCTTTTTTCCAATGATGGGTTTACTTTAAAAAGTATTTCCCTGCTGTTCTAGTATAAAATTTCTTATAAATGAGTGGTCTGTCTGTGGGCAAAAATTTTATTGAGTTTATGGATTAAGGATTATGGACTAATGGATTACAATCTCAGAATTTCTGAATCAGCAATGTAACGAGAGACTCATTTAGTTAATTTTATTGGAGCTCAAATCAGGATATTAACAATTGTCATATACTTACCTGACAGATATCAAAAGAATGAGTAGCAAATTGACAAAAGAATGTGGCTACACATAAATTATATTACTTATTGAAACATTCAGAGTGACTGACTTTTCTCATGAATAATATTGAAACAAATCTAAACAGATTTTTAGGAAGTTTTCTTTATGCTTTGCTTTTGCTTAGATTTTCGCATCAGTCTTCTTGTTTGTGTTTAATCATAGTTGTATAAGTGATGATTGATCTCTAGGAGCAGGAATTTTTCCAGATAACTTGTTCTAATGTTGTTTAAGGAGAGTTCCTGGCTGGTCCTAATTTGGTCTGTCCCTTAGGTCAAGGCATGTCATTTCACGCTCTCCCATTCTCCCTTTCATGTCCACCTGCTTAGTTCACAATTCTAGTTTGAGTTCTGTTGCAAGTGAGCTGTGCGACCATAGGATCTTACTTTTTAAAACAAAGGGATGAATTAGGTGATTCTCAACAATTCTGAAAGTTAGCATATTTCCTATATCACCATCAATTTTTCTTTTTTTGGTAGTAGAAGAAACAATGCATTAACTGTACATAGGTTTTATGTACGATTTTAAAAAATAATCAATGATCCATACAATTTCATGCCATTTTTATAACTCTCACAAGTGAAATTTATATTTAAGCATTTTATACTCCAGCATTCAAAGGTCCTCAGTCACTGGCCTTTATAAATGGCATGGTGGTACACTGCTCTTCTTTCTTGTAACCTCATCCTTTTTAGAACCTAGAGTTAAATCTTGTCAAGAGTTCCAGGGTTTTGTTTGCATTTCCATTTTACTTTTGGTTAAATTCATACATATGAAAAAATTTTATATAATATATATTCAATATATAACACAGTATATATTCAATATAGATTATATTCAATGTATAATTCAATTGAGGGAAAATTATGTATAATACATGTCAATTATATTTCATATAAAATTTCCCTTAATTGAATTATACGTTGAATGTAATATATTGAATATATAATATATTGGCTATAATATATATTGAATATATAATATTTTGACCATAAAGTATATAAATATATATTGAATGTAATATACTGAATATACAATTTAATGAATATAATATATAGTGACTATATATAATTGAATTATGTATTGAAAGTTAGTTGAAAGGTTTTGTCAGGTGATGTACTAGCTTGAGTGTCAGTCTCCAAGACACATGTGCTCATCATTCCAACCTCTATTAACTTAAAAAATTTTGAGTTATTTTGAGTGATTCAGCAATTTCTATTGCCTCTGATCACATTGCCTGTGTGAAACAAATTTCTGCAAACTGAACAAATTAAAAATGCTGTATTTCAATGTAATATTTTGAAGATATTTTAAGCCAAAACTTGGAATCCAAATTTAAGTTAAAAATTCAACGATGTTGGTTCCAGCAAAAGAAATAATACAGCTGAGGTGATTGGATGAATGTTTACCTTAAAATGTTCACCAGTTTGCACATATGTAGGAAATGATGACTATTGGCACTTCACAACTTATTCTTTTGTCTGGCGGTTGTCAGATATTTTTTAGACATCTATTCTATGCATCTCGATTTTAGAAATGTTGCAATGGAAAATTTTTATCTTAGAAACAAGAAAGCGTGGGGTATAACTTTGTAAATCAGGTGTAACTTACTTCCTCTCACTGCCCTGTTCCCAAAGGCATGATAATATTATTTCTGTTGGTTTATCATACATATGGCCTTTAAAAGATTTAAGGGTTTGAGAGCCACAAATACTGATGTTGCTGGGTGTGACCAAAATAAAGGCCATCAAATTGGTTGAAAAGCTTGGTAAGAGTCTTGGTATCCTCTTATTCCTCAGGGGAGCCTTTCTATTAAGGTATCAGAAGCTTGCCTGTTGCTTCAAAAAGCCCATTGTCCTGCCCAGGAGAGAAATTCAGTTGGTGGGGTACTTTATAGGTCTATCTTGTTCCTCCAGGACAGAGCAGGAAAAGCCCAACACCTGACACTTTTGGAGAGCTTGAGTATCTGAATGAAAAATTGCCATGAATTTGAATGAAGATAAGAGAGAAGGGGACAGTGAAAAGTATTCCAGAGGTGAGGGATTGTCGGTGTTGGCGGCCACCCATCCCTATCTCACCTAATGGCAGGTGCCTGCCAATGTTTATTTGGCCATTGCCATTTACCAGCTGTTCCTCTACCATGTTGTTTTTCTTCCCAGATGGCAACATGATGTTTCACGATAAAACTGACACAAAAAACAATGCAAAATTTGTCTAAGAGAGGTTCAGCAAGCATGAGAAAAACATCTGATATCTCTCAGAGCCCGCCAAGTTCACAGCTTACAGTGCCAGAGTAATTATGGCATGATTTGGGCAGAGGCAATGCATGGGGAAGCCACTTCCAAATGTATCAGGTAGGTTTCCAGAAGAGGCAAAACATTCGGCTCTCTCGTTTCTCTGGCGCCCTGACAGAATCGATGAGTGCAGTCTGTGGCTCCCAGAAGCCTCATACATTACTGAATCTGTGCTTTACCCCATGCCGCCTAATTAATGGCCCACTATTTTAAAAACTCTTTTATTCAATTAGACTCTGCTTTCAAGCAGAGATAAAGATAGAACACTACTGCTATCAAAATCCTAGGAAACCAACATTTATAGGCTGCCTTCTCGCCAAAGCATCTGTTTTTCTGTTGCCCTTGGTCTCTTATTCTGTCCAGTCTTCATTTGGCTGTTTGATTCTGTAACAAATGGCTGCTATTTGGGGGGAGTGATATGAAAGGAGAGCGTGTCCCTGCCATCTTGTTACTCTGAGGGCTATTTCCCCCTCAGCCTCTACACAAGAACACAGACTAAAGAGAATTCTTTTATTATTATTGATTACAAAGAGCCACAGATGTTATTTTAAATGGGACATTGACTGGATTTCAAATTCATCACTATTACTCAAAGTACTGCCTTTTATGTAGGTTACCATTACTACATTGTTTGTCAGATCAGATTTTTAGGTGAAATGCTAGAGAGCTCTTTCTTCTTTAACCATTGTGCCTTTTCATTTGACTCAGAATTGTCTCCTAGGGATAATTGTGTTCATGTCTGTTTGGTTAGATTTTTCATTGTTATTACAGTTTATATGACCTACACGAGAGATAATACTGGGAAAAATAGTTTTGAAAAAATATTCTATCAGCATTTAAGGAATCTGCCCCAAACTGGCCCTCCTGTGTAACTATTGGTTTTAACCATTGTTAATGAAAATATAGAATAGAAAATCTCCAGTAATCTTTGAGGAGAAATGCTATTTTAATGAATGAATTTATCCTTTCTGACTTATGAGTGGTATAATATATTAATAAAATTTAAAAACAGATTTTGCATTTACTTGTTCTGGGAAAGAAGTTTTTATTTTGGGTAGCATCTAACAGGAAAACAGGTTCAAGAAATGTTGACACATTCCCCTATATAGGGAAAGGCAGTTGAAAGGACCTTTCTTGAATAAGACCTAAATTTAGGTCTTATCTATGCTGTTACCTTTGGATGGGTCACTTAACCATTTGTAATTTCTATTTTCTTTTATAGAAAATGGAAATATGAGTAATAGTCACCAAATACAATTGTTGTGAGGATCAAATCAATTGACAGATGCAGAAGAGTTTTGTTAAGTCGTATAGGATGGCATAACTATTAGATATTAACATGGAATTGACATGTTTCTCTGTTTAGCTGCAACTTCATGAAGTCTTACTTTTTCTTAGGCTATAACTTTCCTTCAGTAGGGAATTTCTTTTTATTTTATAATTTGTTACTGCAGCTTCAGAAGTCCTGGGAGGATAGGGTAGTTTAGATTTTATGACTGTTGTGAATATTTGACCTTCTAAGGGCAGAGGAAAAATCTGAATATATTAACATTTGAGGTCATGCTCTAATTCAGTTTTGTAGGAAGCAACGTCATTTGACATTTCAACCTTTTTGCAGGACAGATTGTTGGGCATTTTCCAAGGCAGCAAGAGCTGAACTTTTCCTTCTAGCATTGAAATCACTTGACTGTCTATATACAGGTGGAATTAATATAATGTACATATTCTAGTTCATATTCATGTTGGATCAAAATGATTCCATAGAGTAGAACAAGGTCAGGTTGGGGACTCTCAGAATATTGAGAGAGAGGTTGATTTTACTAATCTATGCCTGCTGGAGTTCATATTCATCTAGAATAGAACAATGGTTCTCAATCCTGGCTTAAAATTACCTGTATAGCATTTGTGTTTGTTTGGTTTTGATTCTCCATAGCTACTGTAGCATACATAATTATCTATGGTGGCATAAGGAAATTAACACTGATACCCAGAGAACCCACGTCCAAACATTCTGACCAAAATGATTTAGGGTGGCATTTAGTCATCAAAAAATGTTAAGTTCCCCAGGTGATTCTTATGTGCAGTGAGGCTGAGAACCACAAATTCAGAGGTAAGTGGCAATAAATTACTACCAAAAGGGACACACTGCTTAGGTATTTGGCTAGATGTGGCTCAGCTAGGCATGATTTTTGAGTGATCACTTGAGCCAACATTCCATGATAGTGTAAAAATCATGTGTTTTGAGTTATAAATGTTGACATTAAAATTTTACATTTTTTTGAACATTAGTTTTTTTGTTTTTGTTTTTTTGTTTTTGTTTTTTTGCCATACGCGGGCCTCTCACAGTTGTGGTCTCTCCCGTTGCGGAGCACAGGCTCCGGACGCGCAGGCTCAGAGGCCATGGCTCATGGGCCTAGCAGCTCCGCGGCATGTGGGATCTTCCCAGACCAGGGCACGAACCCATGTCCCATGCATCAGCAGGTGGACTCTCAACCACTGTGCCACCAGGGAAGCCCTATTTAGTATTTTTAAATATTAAACTTGGTGTTTCCACATGAAGCATTAAATACATGTCACCAATTTTTGTACTTGGAACAATGGATAGAATAGAATAAATTTCTTACATGGTAAATATTGACAGATATATAACGCACATACACAAAAGTTTCAGGGTCCTGAAACCAAAATGTTTGAGGACCATTGCTCTAATCCATTATTTTACTTTCTTTAGAGCTCTTACATCTACCTGAAATTATTTTCTTTCTTTATTTGTTTGTACATTTATTGAGTGACTTTCTCCAACTAGAACATAAATACCCCAAGTACTGTCTATTCACTGCTGGACTTCCAATGTGAGTGTCTGTCACAAAATACATGTTATGGGTTGAATTACATACCCTAAAAATTCATATGATTAAGTTCTAATCCCCAGTACCTCAGAATGTGACCTTATTTGGAAATAGGGTTGTTGCAGATGTAACTAGTTAAGATGAGGTCGTACGGGAGAAGGGTAGGCCTCAATACAGTATGACTGGTGCCCTTATAAAAAGGAGAAGCTTAGGCACAGACCTGCACATAGGGAGAACGCCATGTGAAGACTGGAGTTATGCTGGTCCAAGTCAAGGTCCTAAGAGAGGCTAGGAGAGAGACCTAGAACAGAACCTTCCCTCACACCTTCAGAGGGTAGGGCCCTGTTGACACCTTGATTTCGGACTTCTGGCCCCCAGAACTGTGAGATCTTGTTCTAAGCCGCCCAGTTTTTGGTACTTTGTTACGGTAGCCCTGGGAAACGAATACAGTAGATAGTTTATAAATATTGGTTATATACATGAATTTTCTACTGCTTCATGTGTACTACCACATCTTTCACAACAACCTGATCCTGTAATGCTATTGTTATTTACTTTCTATGTTGTAAGGAAACTGAGGCTTAGAGAGGTGACATAACTTGCCCAAAGTCATGTCTCTCTGCCTCCTTGGCCAGAGCTCCTATGCTCTACACTGTGTGGTCTGATAAATATATTGTATAATAGGTATATATGAAAACAGGAAGTTGCTATGAGTTAGCAACACAATGCACAGAAAGAGTACTTATCTTGGAGGACTGCCCTGGCAGTCCAGTGGTTAAGACTTTGCGCTTCCACTGCAGGGGGCTTGGGTTCTATCCCTGGTCGGGGAACTAAGATCCCACATGCTGCATGGTGTGGCAAAAAAAAAAAAAAAAAGAGTATTCATCTTGGAAGCCCAGTATTTGGAATGCCAAATATTCAATCTCTCATTCAGTTTAAAGATCCTCTCCCCATCTCCACCCTATAATTCCCAGCCTGACACAGGCTCAGAAGCTTGCACTGGGAAGAGGATATGTGGTGTATTTTTGCTTTCTTTTGATATATTCCACCTTGTCCTACTCACTTCTCAAGGTCACAGTGAGGTGAGGGAGAGGAAGGGAAGGAGTAAAGTTAATTAGTATAGTGGTCATATGACTTAGTAGCCCTCTGAGTGGAATATGGGATATATTTCTTATAGCATTGTTCCCTGGCAAAGGAGTTGCACCCTCTGGTTGACCCTGGTTCCGATTCTTTCTTTTAGAGTCACCTGCCTCTGGAGGGTGACCACTTGGGCATGACCCTTTGATGGCAACTCAAGTACTGTTACTTTCCTTGGCATTAGTTCTGGCTCAGAGGAAACATTTGGCTCTTTTGTCCCATAAACTTTGAAGTGCAGGCTGCTCCCGCCATAGCCCTCTCTTCTCCTTGGCCAGAAAAAGCAGTAGTTCTTGTAAGCTTCATACATTTGGACTCTTTCCAGACTAGAGTCAGCCTCCAGGCTCTGTGTCCTCCAGACTCCAGGGGTTGCATGTTAAGCCCTCTGAGAGGTTTTCTTGAAGCTTCACTCATTTGGCCTAAATGGTTGTGGTGGGAAATATCCTGATGCATCTGGATTTAAAAAATGAGTTTCATGATGTCATTATAGATCAAATCTTGCTAGGAGCATTATTATGAACAGAATGTCACAAATACTGGGTATAATATAAATGTCCATGTTCCAATCCATAGATCCCTCATTTTAAACATTTCCATCATTTTAAGCAATTAAACTACTCTTACTGAATATCCACTATATGCCAGTACTGCATGATGATAAGATAGCCCCAGATTTCTAAATTTATGTCCAACAAATTCCTTTGGACAGTAGCTGAATGCACACGTGAGTGGATGTTGGGTGAGGAGTAGAGAATGGGCAGAGCGCTAGGTAGAGTGATTGAGTGTGTGTGCACTCACAAGGCCATGCTCTCAGCCAAGATGAATACCGCTGTGCCAGGCATTGGGCCAGTCAAAAGTCTAAGTGCAGAGAGGCCAATCTGACATTCTGTATTTACATATGAAAACTTGTAGAGTTCATACTGCAGCTGGAGGAACAGCCTTGTATAAACAATCACAATACAAGGTGATATTTTATACTAGATTAGTGTTTTGGACAAAGCATTGTGCTAGCTTGGATGGCATATCACAGAAAAGAAGTATGGTTTGGTAGACAAAGCATGGGTCAGATCAGCTCTGTATGCATCTCAGTTCCATAATTTAGTGAGGTGTGTGGCCTTGGACATATTCCTTTAAACTCTCTGAGTTTCAGTTTCCTTACCTGCAAAATATGGGTAATGAAACTTCGTACTTACACACCCACTATATTTACCTCACTTGCTCTTTTTACCTTGTTCCATATATGATTTAAATTAAAATAGATAAAACAGATGAAATTCATGCTCAGGGAAAAATACAAGTACAGTGGGCAATAAAGATTGAGGGGGAAGGTAAAATATATAAATATAGTTCATATATTTCAAAAATATACATTAAAATGCCTTGTGAACTGTAAAGTTTTATTCAATATTAGTTAATAATAATATTTATAAACTATATTGTTTTCTAGGTTCTAGGTACCATCTATTCTTAGCATACTTTCACTAAGTTTGGATCATAAAAATGCCTGAAATTTGTAGAGAATTTCTGAAATGAATATTATGAAACAGGATGGAACTAATTTTTAGAATGAGAATTATATCCAAAGTTCCAGAGGCTCAGAAGGACAACTTCTGAGTTCCAGATAGTAGCTTCTGTCCTTCCTGGAGATTTTTTTAGTTCATATTCCAGTTTTGGCAAAATTCTTCATAACTCTTTATTCTGGTTTCTCGGTAACCAAATGACTTGGTGCCCACCAGTTATGCCTTTACTAGTCTTTAGGTCTGAAGGACATTATTCTCTCTCCAAACACGTCTCTTTTTCCCCTTTTCTTGTGCGCCTGTGTGTGCACACACACACATCCCTTCTCTAATGTGCAACCTGAGAATTTGGTATGCTTAATAAATTCCAGTAATCAAGTAGGGAGTTCTTTAGTCACTAGGAAATTGTCTAATTTGTCTCTGAAATAAAACACCTTAATTACCTTTTAGAGAATTTGTTTAATTTTAAATGATTTTAGAGTGTGGGTATAGTTTTCCTTTAGGTAGGTGCAAGGCTTAATATGTTAAGAGCCTATTAAGAGCAGAGTGTGATTTGTGAGTTTATTTGTTAGTTTATTCAACAAATATTTATTCAGCACCAACTAGCTATCAGTCAGCATTCCAGGTACTAGAAATATATTAGTGATAAAAAAAAAAGGCAAAAATTGCCCTAATTGAGCTAATGTTTTATTTGGACATTAGACTATAAACAAGACAAATATGTACAATTCAGTGCTAGGAACTAAAAAGAATTTTAAAAGCATATGCAGGACAAATGAATCATGAGGGGATGGAGAGTTCAATTTAGATAGATAGCCAGGGGAGGTCTCACTGAGAATGTGACTTTTGAACAGGTCTGTGGCCAGGCTCTTCTTTTTCCCAGAAGAGCAAGTTTAAAGGCCTTGAGTCAACGTGGGTCTGGGTTAGAGAGGTTAGAGAGGAAGCCAGTGTGGCTGGAATTGAGTGAGTAAGGATGATAGTGGAGATGAGGTTAGAGTTAGTGGGGAGTGAGGGGTGATCATGTAGGCCTTGTAGGCCACAGTAAGTACACCGACTCTTACCTTGAGGCCAATGGAGAGCCATTGGAGAGCTTTGAGCAGAGAAGTGATGTGATCTCACAAACATTTTGGCAGGGTTACCCTGATTGCTATGCTGTGTATAGATTGCAAAGACAGAAGTGGAGATGATTTAGGTAGATACTGCAAGAATCTAGACAAGAGATGACACTGGAGATGGTGAGAAACAAATTCTGGCTGTCTGTTGAAGGTAGAGCCAATGGGATATGCTGATGGACTACTCCATGAAGAGGTGAGAAAAAGGAGAGCTAGAGATGACTGCAAGCCATTTTGTCTGAGGAGCTGGAGGAACTAAAGTGATGATGGTACACATCAGGGAGACATGTGCCAGCTTCTCCCCTCCATTCATCTCTCTGCAGGTCCTATGTGCACATTGCTTCTTTTGCCTTCCTCAACTCTTTACAGCTTGTTTACTGTCTTTCACCTTCGAGTTCAGTTTTGAAATTGTCTCAGTTTTTCCTGTGATATATTATTTGCCATCTTGTTTATTTTTCCATTTATTTTTAGTTTGTAGTTACTAAAAACATAACAAAACATAAAAGCACACCCCCCAGAGCTAAATTTAATGTGATGAGAATTATGGCCTTTTAACTCAGAGTTCCTATTGTCTTCTCTTCTTAATATATGTTAGGGTGAAGCCAAAAGATTGGTGGACTGGATGTTAGAAAATCCACATTATTTTTTATGCTGTGATATTCAGTAATAAGCAAAATTTTTCTAGACTTTAATTTTGTCATCGTTAAAACCCAGCAAAGTAGTATATGGCTGGTGAGGTCATTTCCGGAGCTGGTATCTAATGAGTAGACATTTATGTCTTCATTCTGGACATTTCTACTGGTCAGAAGCAGCATGACTCCATGAATGGTACAGAATCATTGGATTTGGTTCTTGTTGATGAGATATTTCTGATAATATATAAACATTTATTAAGTACCTGTTATATTCTAGGCATGATAGTAAATGCTACGGAGAATATCAAACATGAGGAGCTTATGATCTTTTGCCATAAAGATCTGGTCACTCTAACCAGTCATTTACAGAACCAACCCAATGGAGAGCATAATGTGGTATGGTAGAATGCTGAAAGGCCAAAGTAGAGAAGTACAGATTAATTCTAACTAGAGAGTGTTCAGTAGAAAAGACTTCAAGGAATTGACACTGAGCTTCATCTTGAAGAATGAGTGAGATTTTTACAACCAGAGATATTATTATAGCATGCTAGAGTTGTTGCAGATATCTCAAAATGTCATTTATAGTCACACTACTTTGAAAATATGGTAGTTATTAAATCCACCACTAGATATTGATGTTTAATATGTTAAAGAAGCACATATTTTATCATAATTTTCAATTTTAAAATGTTATAATATACTTAAATATATTGTTTTCTGTTATAAAAATGTATTTTATTATACACATTAAAAAATATTATTTCAGAAAAGATCCACAGATCTCACCAGATTGTCAAAGGGGCCCATGGCACACAAAAAATTATGAACCCTGGACTAGATAACGTTCTGAAATAGTTCTAGAGTGATAGATAGATAGATAGATAAATAGTAGATACCACCACCATAAGGTCTGACTTCCTCCTTTGCCTCTCCTATTTTCATGAAGCAGTGGATGATCCAGCAGCAGTGATACTCTTAACTTGTTGACAAATAGCTGTAGGACTAAACATATTTTTCACAAAACCTTTTTTTTCTGCTTAACTAAGTGGTTATGCATGATGATCAAATACAGAATACTTTAGCCCAGACAGAAAATTTATAAACCTAGAACAAAATTGGAAATGTTAATAAATATATCATATTTAATACCATATTTTCTTTGCTGAATATGTGTTCAGGGGAAATGCTAACAAATAGTTTCTGCAAAAGAAATTTATGGATTTGTCTTTTGATTTAAATATTTCCCCAAGCAACTATGTTTTGTGATTATGTGTATGTGTGTGTATGTGTGTACATATTTATACATATAGGTCTATATTTATGTGCACATATATGGACATATGTAGATATCAAAGTTTTATCAACTGTGCAGTAAAGTTATTTTTATTAGTGATATATTTTAGGGCTAAGACTTAAAAATGGAAGTGTCTCAGTACCTTAAAGACTCGTATTCTCGGGCTTTCCTGGTGGCACAGTGGTTAGGAAACCGCCTGCCAATGCAGGGGACATGGGTTTGAGCCCTGGTCCGGGAAGATCCCACATGCCTCGGAGCAACTAAGCCCGTGTGCCACAACCACTAAGCCTGCGCTCTAGACCCCACAAGCCACAACTACTGAGCCCATGTGCCACAACTACTGAAGCCCGTGTGCCTAGAGCCCGTGCTCCGCAGCAAGAGAGGCCACCACAATAAGAGGCCCACGCACCACAGTGAAGAGTGGCCCCCGCTTGCTGCAGCTAGAGAAAGCCAGTGTGTAGCAACTAAGACCCAACGCAGCCAAAAATAAATAAATATGTTTTAAAAATGACTGGTATTCTCCCTTTACAAATTTCTCTGCTTCTTATCTATTGAGGTTTTTAAAAATAAATTTATAAAATATACACTAATTAATTACTTTTGTCCCATTAGGTTGTATTACTATGTCATATTTCCTCAAATATGTCATCAGTTCCTCATATATTAGTTTAAAAAAAGAGGTAAAATTTTAGATTTTAAATTTACTTGTCAAATTATTTGTTTCTGGCAAAGATATCTGAATACTTCACTATTTTTTAATCCACTGACCCTTTAGTCTTGATCCTTTACCACAGCTTCTAATTGAAAGCAATGTTTCTATTTTGGTTACTTTATAAAGCCTTCTTGGACTAAGGAAAGGCAGGGGTGATATACCTTCAATATACCCCTTCCAACAAATAATCATTTAGAAGGTTCATTATTTTTTTCATATATTTGTTCTATGCAGATATCAAGTAGACTTGAGTGTGCCATCTATTTAGCATCTTGCTATAATGGGGTTTATTCTGTTTTTTTATATTGGGTGTCTCTAGTTGTTTGTGTTTCAGCTACTTTCTGTAAATATCGGCCACTCAGCCAGTTAGCTAAGTGGACTGAGTCCCCCTGGTTAGGGACTGTGGTCCTTGGCAGCATCTGTTGCTTTTCTAGCCAAGTAGCTGCCAAGGTGCCCTGGATCTGGTAGGTGCTCGGTAACCAATTCATGGCAAAGAATGGCCCTCTCTTATCAAAGTGCGCCTAGTACATCTTCAAATCTATTTTGAGGTAACTGCTGATAAAACTTAATTTGGTCATATAGGTGACCATTATGGACTTGTATTATGCTGTGATTTAGGCTGTATATGGAATATACAGCCAGCGTTGTCTTTTGGAATTTCAGAAAGCCACATTTAGTAAAGATGTGATATAACATCTGATGTATATGTCACATTAAAAATTTTCAGTGTAATTTATCAAGCAAGCATTTCCAATGCACATCCATCATACTCAGCTGTAGCACTAATCAGAACTGTGAAATTGATGTGCATATTGCCTGAGAAAATATTTAGTTTAGGATCTTAAGATCTGCTCAAGGATATCTTTCAGACAAAGCCTGCATTTCCTGTGACAATATGTTATAAGGTTTGATGCTGACCTGGTAGGTTTTGAATTTGTTACCTGTGTATAACCAACCGTATATCTCTTTGCCAATGTAGAAGACTTAAGGGTTGTAACTAACATCATACTGCATTTTCTGTAGATTTTTTAAAGGCAGAGACCTAGGAAGGGGACCCTAAAACTTTAAGTATCTCCTTTTCCTTTGAAACACTTAGGCCATCTAATACCATTGGGTCCTTATTGCTGTGTTCAGGTTCCAAAAGTCCTAGAAGGAAAGCTGCTGACAAGTTTACTTTTCCTCAAGGAATTGACAAGCTATTTTTGTAAATCCCTAACTACAGTATAGGACAGGATGAAATAAATGCTAAATGGAGAGAAGAAGAGGACAGGTAACTGGTGGCCACAAACTGTCCTCAGAGGCAGCTTTTAAGACAGAGAACCATGCGTTCCCTGACGAATTGCTATTAAAATCCAGTATTCGACTGAGGGTTAAGAATGAGCAGTGTTTGCTGACCAGGATTGAGAGGGAAGTATAATAAAACTCATTTAATGAGGCTTTCTGAAAGCAGAAGTGCTTTGACTAGAGGCAACTTCCACTTGTCATCATTGTGGTTTGCTCATAAGTAAAGGGCTTTGTTGTAAACACATTCTTTTTTACAAAGGGCTCTTTTGACAACAGAAGGGGATTGCAATTCTCTCTTTAGGCCAAAAGAGGGCACTTGGAGCTCTCTGAATGGTGTTACACTGTATCAGGGCAGGCATTTGACTTAGATTTGTCAGGATGTTTTCTGACTCCCATAGAATAGATCTAATTAAAATATGGTTTTTGAACCTAGAAGAGATGTGGAAGACACAGTTGGTTAGGCTCTGACCTGGTCTTTTCAAGCTGAAGACACACATTTATTTAGGTGCATCTAATATTAGTGATTCATA